>NC_056737.1:223578889-223911188 GCF_019279795.1 Protopterus annectens
AAAAGAGAGGCACATAAGGAATGGATACTGGAAATTGTTTTGGAAGCTATTAGGGAAGATAAAAACGTACTCCAGAAGTTATAGTTAGTGAGTAGAACAAAATGAACGTGAAGTTTAAAAATATGGTAGAAATAAAATAAAAAGATATGGTTAAGAATAACAGGAATTATATAGAGGGGCTGACAAAGGTTAAAGTATTACAGAATAAAGGGAAGCTCACAAAAGAAGAGGCACAACTGCAGGGTGCTAAAGAGATAATAAGGAAGTACCTGAATAACATCCACAAGTTTAAAAAGACTGATATTAAGCAACTGTTTTTTGATAACTCTAGAGCACTCTTGGCACAATGACTTAAGCAACAGAAAGTAGAAAGGGTTGTTGCCAAACTCAGGGAGCCTACAACAAGGAAAATAACCAGAGATTCTATATTACAGATATTTCAGAAATGTATGAAAATCTGTATAAAGCAGAGAACTGAGAAAACTAAGAGTAAACAAAAATGAAATATTTATGGAAAACTTAAATATGCTAAAGTTAAAGGTAGATGACGCACAACAATTAACAGGAGATAGAAATGGTAATGTATAACCAATCTGCAAGAAAGTCTCCAGGAATAGATGGCATTCTGGTAGACATTTGGAAATTATGAGGGAAGAGGAAAGTGATAAAAGATCAGGAAGGTTTTGTTTAACGGTATTTTAAAATGAGTGGAAGCATCATCATCCTGGAAAAAAAGCTGTGGTGGCTGTAACACCTACAGTGGTAATGATCCATCAGATCCAGCTTCAAATATGCTCATTTGAATTTTAAACCATGACTATAAAGTGTTTATGTCCATAATGGCTAAAAGAATGGCAAAGATGTTGATACTGGTAGACCTGGGATCAATGTGCTTTTGTGGAGGGGAGGCAAATGTTTTACAATGTTAACAGAACAGAGGGAAGAAGAAAGTAAGAAAATATTGCTGTTTGTGGGTTTTGATGTACAGAAAGCATTAAACATAGTAAGCTAGGATTTTATGAGTAGGGCAATGGAAGCATTTCCATTTCCCGATTCAATGAGGTTAATTAGGAGGACATGAGGGATTCAAGGCAAAAATCCAAGTGGAAGGGTTCTTTTCTGGTAAGATCTGTCTGAACAGAAGAACCAGGCAAGGGTGTCCTCTTTCCTATTAATTCAAGGGTATAACTGGTATGATTATTCAAGTACTCATCTTTATGTGCAGATATTATTTTGTATCCAACAGAACCAGAAAAGGATATCTCAGTGTTGTGGAACATTCCAAAACAGTTCCAGATTTTGTTAGGAGATAAAATTTGCTGTAGATAAAACAAGGGCTATAGCGTTGGACTATGTACCCCCACATGAATTGGTTCGGGAATACCCATATTTTTGGAGACATGATAAAATGAAGTATTTAGGAGTATGAGTTTAAAAGGATTCTAGGATTCTATTATAGGAGCCAAGGATATGAGGAGAACAAAAGATGATACAAAAACTGGGAAACTGGAAGCTCTTAGCCATGGATAGGGACAGCAAGATACAAGCAGTCAAAACTATTTTAATCCCTTTAGTTTACACACAGGTCAGGCATATTTTTTTCAACCAGAGGAGATGTTGTAGGTAGTAATTAATAGAGTTGAAGGATTTTATCTGGGGAGGGGGGGGGGCAAACGTCGAGTGGGATAAGATGAACCCTCCAACACAACACAGAGGTTTAGGGATTTCCTGATATGAAGAGATGTCTTACAGCTACACAGTTAAAGGTCTTATACACAACATAAGCAGAAAGCTACAATTCAAAGAAAAGAATGATGATGATGAAGCATAAGAGTAATTCAAGAAATAAGTAAAAGGGAGTATTATTTTGGATACAGATCCTTAAGGCAAATAACAGTCACAGAGAATATTATATTTATAAAGTAGCTGAAAATATACTAACACTTAGGCCAATGCAGGACTGGAAAAAGGAAATTCTGCCGATAGGGATGACTGCAATTACGGGTACAGAGAATAGGCAAGAGGGGGATGGGATTTACTGGAGGAAACTGGCAAAGGAACCAAGGTATTGGGAACAAATAATTAGAGAGGGAAAGGTAACAGAATGGGAACCAGTCCAAGAAGACATCTGGACTGCAGGCCAGAGACTGCCTTCCCTATCAAGGTGCAATATCAGAGTCAGGCATAGGGCAATCCTAAATGAAAGACCTTCACCGATTGAGTTTTTAGCTGATTCTAGAACAGAAGCTGCTGTTAAAAAGGAGTAATTAGTAGGGCATATAAAACATTACACAATAATTAAAGTAATCAGAGGAGGTAGAAAAGACTGGTAGGAGAGATTAGATAAGCAATTCACAAAGAAGCAATGGAAGACGTGTATAGCTCCCAAATATGCAACAAAAAAATCAAGCACAAGAAGATTTAAGATTTTTGCCAGAAAGTGTTTGCATAAGCACTTTTATACCCCAAGCAGAGTCCTAAAAATTTTTCCTCAAGTGGATGGCAAATGTTGGAGGTGTAAATAAGGAAGAAAGAGGTTGGTGTCTCCACCAACCTTTTCAAGAAACAATTGAAAATCTTCATTAAAAACCAATGGCTCTGCCCCTGCTCTAATCCTGACTGATACTAATTCTCCTATTTGTCTAAATACTTCTCAACTAAAAACTGTTTTCTGATATTTTCTCTATGCTCCACACCATCTTAGAATCAATTTTTTTTGTCTGTTTGTTGACTGCCCTGCTGTCCTGAGGAAACTCATGTACAGTAAATGTTTTTTGTTATTTTCTTTAATACAACTGTAAAATAACAATCTGTCTTCTATGTGTAACCTATAACTGATTTGTAAAAATTTTTGCTAAGCAGTTGCAATACTTATGTAAATTTTCTCTCCACCGTTTTTGTGGACTCTATGTATATATATATAAAATTACTTTCTCTGAGCTTTTCTCCTCGGGCCTCTACTGAAAATGGACATATATCCAGTTAGACTAGCCCGGTCAACAAATGTAAAATAAAATAAAAAAAATAAGAGGTACCTGGCAGCACATTTTTTGGAGTGTAATGAGCTGGCTGACTTTAAAAACTCCCTACAGAATACTGTAACAAGAATACTGGACAAGCAAATGATTATTACGAAGAAAAAAAAATTTTTGAGATACAGATCTGTATTGCCGACATAATGAGCCTTGTTAAGCTTAATTCTGGTAGATGCCAAAAAAGCAATTACTAGCAAATGGAAATCAAAGTCTAAACTAACAAAGTAGTGAACACTGTAACACAGACAAAAGAACCTAAAGTGGGATTTTTATAAAATGACAGGAGTAAGTTATAGAAAAAAATAGAAACTGTGGGAACAATACATAAAGAAAAATGTTTTTGGATAAGGAAAGAGATTTAATGCAAGGCAGAAATTAAACAATGTATGTAATATGTTGGTTTGACTGTATTGTATAAAAAAGTGTGTATGATGTATGTTTTAGACGTGAACTTGTTAATTATGATTTAATCATTTTGAAAGAAATGTAAGTTTGCCTAGGTCACAAGTGATAATTTAAATAAAGGCGTTATTTAAAAAAAATTGAGCATAATTAAAATAAAATGTCAAAGTTTACCATGCTGTGTTTTGTATCTGGCTCACAACCTTCAAATTACTAGCACTGTTAAGTCCTTAACTTAATTCTCAACATCTTACCTTCAGAATTAAGGACAAGTGCAGAAATAAAGGACAATCAAGGACACTTTAATAGCAGTAGTATTAACTTCAGAAGTGGACATAACAAAAAAATGTAAATTAACACAAATTTTCATATGTAAAAAGTCTAGAACTCTAGAATTATTTCATTATTTATGGCTATCCACCAGCTTTTCTCCAAAAATCACAATTTTTCTAAAATGTTTTTCTCTTTTCTCTTAATCCTAAGCCAAAATCAGGGATATTCCTGATAATCAGAGCAACTTATGTCTACTTACTGTGAAAAGTGTGGGTAGAGTGGGGGTGGTAGTAATGGAGTAAAGATTAAAGGCAAACTAGTTATCACAAGTGGAATGGGACACTGCTTGCAGTAAAGTAAGGACACATGCCTTTCCAATAATCAGCTGTGCCTCAAGTTTTCTATTTCTTAAAGCTGAATTTACTTAACTGCTCTTTAAAACAATATATAACGAGTACAACGCTCCGGTAGTACTACAATAAGTCTTGTAGAATACAAATTATTGGGTTACATACCGTCACTACTATTGTCCAGCTAAACAGTTCACCACCATAGGAGTCAAAGTTTTAATCATAAAAGGCCATTTTCCACACCGTTCCTCACTGAAAGGCTCTGTCAAATATTCAAGTTTTTTCTGCAAATATTCATGACAAATAGTACTAAATCAATTTAATAAAATAACTTGTATGCAAGAAACAATCATGTTGTGAAACTTCATAGATGAAGTTGGTAGTCTTTCACATTTTGCCAATTTTTCCATATTGTAAGAAGCAGTGTTAACCAAATCTTATCTCCAATATTTAACAGTTATTTGAATGCATTACTTAAAAAGCAATGTCTTTCGGCTTCTCCTGTTAGAGGTCGCCACAGCAGATCACGGATCCGCAGATTGACTGGCAGTGTTTTTTTTTTTTTTTTTTACACTGTGTCGAGTTGCCACCTGGTGCCCAACCTTCACAGAAGATGCGCACGCAAACGCACACACACACACACACACACACACATGTGCGCACACCTACTGCATGGTCTTTAAAACTCACTCAAATGCAGGGAGGACAAGCAGGCTCCACAAAGAAGGCGATCCAGCAGAGAACTGAAACAAAGAAATTTGAATGCATTACTGCCTCACCATTATTATTTACTTATGTGCCTGACATTTGCGATTTGCTGGGGTAGTACGTGGAAGAAAACTGCAGCTGCTGTTTGCTCATTCTGGCTTAGCAAGACTAACATACTCTGTGTGAAGTGACTTAGAATACTTCAAGTTAAGTTTGTGGCTATACTTATTTAAAAAAGGATGCCCATCTGTACACATCTATCTGTTAAGTAAATGATCTTGTCATTTGTTCCATTCAAACCATCACTAATCTGACTCTGCAGGACAAGTGCACATTTGTGTGTAATAAGATAGAATTATGTTACTCTAATTACAGTGTCTGTGTGTGTTAGACAGTGAGTGAAGCAAACAAATGACTGTGATCATTATGTTTTAACCAGAATAATACAACTGATGTATACACACTCACTATAGTGGCTGTAATTAATGTGTACAGAGCACTGTAAATAAAACTGACTTACCACTGCATTTTCATCACTGTTAAACAATCACAAGGTATGACAGCAGTATTGCCACACGGTGTATTACATTTAGTAATATCAGTGCTAAACTTGTATTTGTGCCTTCTGTGGAAGGTTGGGCACCGGACTGGCAACTCGACAACGTAAAACTCCACTGCCAATCATGAGCGGACAGGTGATCCGTTGTGGCAACCCCTAACCGGGAAAAGGCGAAGGAAGAAGTATTATACTTGTATTCGTATGGTTTATGCTTGTGTGGGGGGTGGTGGTGGTTGCAGTATATTTAACAGCAACAATCTGTCCTGATGTCTCTGGCAGTATGGCAAGATGTTTGTCAATGCAACTGCTCACTGACACAGTGAGTAGCACTGCCATTTCACAGTGCTTTGCTCTGAGCTCTTGGCCATTATTTTTGCTATGTGGAGTCTTCATGCTCTCCATGCCTCTGTACAAGTTTAAAGGTGCATGCAGGTTTCCTCTAGAACCTCAAATACATGGTGTGGGTAAACTGGTGTTGCACCAATTTGCCTGAAACCAACTAAGCACAGTGCATGTGTATTTCTGCATCTTGTGGTACACTAGTTTGTGTGTGAAATATCAGACTTATCTGTAGACAAACACCACTGCTGGATACATTCAGATAGCATAAAAATGCAGTCAACAAGCCATTATCTTTCAGAAATAGGACAGAAAAGTCATCACTAAACACAAAGGGCATTACAGTTATGTGGCCTTGGTGGACCCCACACCCAGACTGTATAAATGGATTCTGGCATGCTCTTGGTGGCTGTCTCTGCCCTCAACCCCTATTTATTCTAACTCTGGTCTTGCTCAGGTGTGAAAAGAAGGTTGCTGTAGCTTATATCAGGACTAGGGATGATGTGGTCATTATTTCTTTCACTTTGCTAATAATCAAGCCCCAGAGGTGTGCGAAAAGGTTGCTAAAAACTTGTGTGGGACTGAGTGCAGTGTGCCAGTATTTCTTGGACTTTCCGCACAAACCTCGGAGGTGTGCACAGCATATTATAGCTTGTGTACATTTAGTGTACTTGTCTAGGTGCATCAAGTTGGAATGTGTTACTGTGACCATTTTTAATGTCCTTCACAATCAAACTTCAAATGCAAATACATAAGGAGTACCTTTTGCTCCCTGTTTTATCTTATGGACTTCCTTACCCACTGCTCCTTATCCATGTCAGGTCTGGCAGTTTTTCCTATACCCCACCCCCAAACTTGCTCCAAAAGAAATGGGGGGGGGGCAGTTATGGATCCTAAAGACGTCTTGAGTATCTAGCTGTCATCTTCAGCCGTTTTTTTTTTTTTTTAAGCCTACTCAATACTCCCTTCTTCCCAGTGTGGTGGCTGTGGTTGCATCTAAGGGGCAGGTGTGCAACAAGAGCATGTAGCATATTGCCCCATCTCCAACACCAGCTCAGACATACCTACCACCCTTTTCCTTCTTGGATAGAGGAAAAGAAAAAAGAAAACAACACTGATTTGAGGAACCTATACTACAAAGACAGGCTCAAAACTTTAGCCCCATGCTTTGTCACCTACAGATTCCAGTGTGGCATTCCATCACTTGATTTTTTTTTATGCCTAAAAAGACAATACTCTCCCTCCACCTCTCCTATTTCAAAAAAAATAAATTTTTTCAAGCCCAAGAGGGGTAAATAAGAAGTACCCTAGCAGTACATTTTTTTTGCTGTTGGTAACTTTTCTTTGTTAGCAATCATCTAAATTTACTTTTTATATTTAAGATTTTCATACCTATCGGTTAGCAACAGCACTTTTGAGCACTTTACTACACGTGAGTAAAAATGTTTGTATTTCTTATTGGAGATAGGGCAACTTTAAGAACTTATGATTCACTTCAGATGAAATATGGCGGTTTACAGCTAGGATATGTACTGATTGTTAAAAACACTTTAAAGAGTCAGAGGAGGTCCTATGATGAATAAACGGCTTATTGGCAGTGTATTTTTTTTTATTGTCTTATTAGAATACACAAACTCCTGATGGAATGGGTAGAATAATATAGACCGGATCTCAGAAAATATTTCTCCACAAAATCTAGGTCAATCATTACAGTAAACGCAAATATTTTTATATGCAAACACAGCAAATGCATATATTTCTAGCATGCACTCATTTGTTAACAGGGGAAGATTCACCAAGAATAACTTATTTTTTAAGAGTAAAATGACATCATTGGTCTAGCATGAAAATGCAGGTTAAAAACAAAAGAGGGGTTCACAAGAGTTTACTAGGCTACTGGCCCCAAGGCCTTAAGCCTAACCAAGTTATACCCTTGTTCCCTTATTGATCAAGTTGTATGGTCTACATTTGCAGCACAAATCTATTATCAGCACCGACTGCCCTTATCCAAGAGGGACATAAGTGACACCCCCAGAATAAACTTACACCCCTAGAATAAACTTACGGACTCCCATCCAGTTACCTGAGGTACACTTAAACAGAGTCATTGAGGAGCTCTGTTTTATGTGAATTGGCTGTTTGTTCCAGAGGGGTGGCAATCTCTGGGACACATATCTGTCTCTCCAGCATGTCCTGTTAATGTTGCAGGCTAGGTTAAGGCCCTTAGAGCGAGTGAATCTTGCCCCATTTGACTTGAGGATGTGCAGCAATTCCATTAGGGTAGGGTCCAAAACTGCTCTGTAGGCCAGGCGCAATTTGCTTCTCAGCAGCCTATAAGATCCAAAGTACAGTGACAGGGCCTTCAGTCTTGTCCATGTAGGTCACGTGCTGAAGAACCTCATGAAAAGCCCGTGAACAACTAACAGATGTGCCTCTTTATGCTATACTGCTACTAAGGTACAGGACTAATGACAATGATGTACTAACACAAGAACTATACGGAGGGAGAGAGAGAGAGAGAAAGGGGCAGACAATCCTTATAACAAACAGCTGAACTGTGAACATTACAACTTACTGGAAATGCTTAGCTGATGCCAAGGTATACAAGGACAAAGCAATGTCTATGGCCCAGAAAACCCAGTTTCAACTAACAACTCATGTATGTGAGGCACTGGCAAGGGAGGATGGGTGTACACACAGTTTCACTTTGTGGTTCATCTCCAGAGAAGACAGGGAAAAATGCATGGGGATAACTTCTGTATTGAAGGCAGGAACTGCTTGGATGATATACCATTTGCCCACTGTATGCCCTTCCAGGAATGTGCATTTGCATGTAGGGGGAGGGAATTAAGGCAAAATAAAAAACTCCTTCTCTGTGGCATATGTGAAGCTCTCCCAAACTACTTCATACTCCTTACTGGCCCCGAACAGTGTTTGAGAAAGTTGAGGAGGAGAGGTAGTCCGGTTCGTCAGACTCTGTGAATGAATAGGATCTGTCAGGTTCAGCTGAAGTTCATCTGCAAAAAGGGACAAAAACTCTTACTAGAAATCCTATCTGTTGTCTGTCATGTTCTCTTTTCTGGATAACCAAACCAAAAACATACAAATTACCACATACAACATGCACTGGGCAAGACAGTAGATCAAGATTAACATGAGATACGATTTTCCCGCATTGCAAATATAAACACTGGGATATTTTCAACAAAATGTGATAATTATTAAAAGCAATGTTCTACACCATATGAAATGCAGAAGTTACTTTAATGAGGAAAATGCAACTCCAGCAACTCTTTCACCATTTTTACAGTTTTTCACTCATTTTAAAAGTTAAACCTTTAATCCAGACCACACAGAAGAACACTCAGTCCATGCTATTCTATTAACTCTCTGTGGAAGCCTGTAACAGGAAATTTCTCAGTCAAATGTACGAATATGGTCTTCTTTCAGCCTTTTTACTTCTATTTGAAAAACTGTACTTTCAGCCTTTTTTCTTCGAATTGAAAAACTGGACCTAGACACACCCACATAGAGAGTTCCACTCTAGCTTAAAACCTGCATTTGCTAAGACAAAACAATCTCAATAACAATGAAGTAACGTAATACAAAAAACTACTCCTACTGATATGCACACAGCCAATATGAGGAGGAGGGGGAAGGCTTGTGACACTGCACATGTCACACATGAATATAACTGGGACTGGTAGCAGCTAGTGCTCTCAAGGATGATCCCAGGCAGGTATAGCTATGGACTGCTAACACCGGTTTCAGCAATTCAGGTCTGTTGTAATCTACTACACATGATGCAGTAAAATAAATGAAATATACAGTCATCTGTTTAATACTTTCATTTATGAGGAAGACACAAAGAAATTGTGAGAGACTCAAAATACAATACCTTAAGTAGTGAATAGTGACAACTAGCTATGACTAGGGAGAACAGAAAAACCCATATATCTTTGAAGAAGCCCTTGATTAACAAGATAGAACCCAGGAAGGCAACCACAATAGCTAGCACCACAGACAACACATTTTCCAGGATCTGACGATTCCTAAAAGAGAAAAATGACAATGACAAATATTTAGCACCATTTCCCAGTAAAGAAACAAAATACTAACTTATGATCACATTATGAAAAAAAAGCCTTTTGTTTAAATAACTGCAGTGTATACGACAGAAAAGGCTCATTAATTTGTGTAAATATGTATCCCATATTTTTGTTTTACCAGTAAAAATTAACATGGTCAGTGAGTAACCAGATAATCCCTGGGATTCAATAAAGCACAAGTGTACACTCTTCTGAGTGAACAGACAACACAGGTATAACTCGCACCTTCTTCCTATTTTAGTTTTCTTGCAGCTTTAAATATTGACGGGGATTCATAAAGGTTAACACAAACTACAGACTACATGTACACTTGATGCAATCTTTCTGAGTTACTAAAAAGCACAAAAAATGTGGTAGGGATGTTTCTGAATACATATAGTGTACACTTGGTGTAGGCATTACTGAATATGGCCCAGTGTTTTTTTTTTCCTATTAAAAAACAAAAATTTAGCTCAAATAAATCACCAAAACCAGTGTAAGCCAACAACAAACTCAAGAACATAAATGCTGGAACACACTAATCTTGAGATTTTTACTTAATACATTAAATACAAATTTGAATTAAGCACTTTTGTTCCCAACAGGAACTTCATCAGGACTAATACAATAAAAAAATCTTAATTTTTAACTTTCACTGCCATGATGTGCAACCACTTAACCCAATAAAAATTTTTGCAACATCCTAATAATAAAAAACATATCTGACAGTTACAACTTGCTACCAGCTACAAATAAATACTTAAATTATACACAAAATATTTCACAATGCTTTTATAATACATGAACCTTTGTAAGAAAGTACAGTTGTGTACACTTACCATAAACGTAGATGTTCAAGTGTATTCACTGTTGCATTCATCACATTTGGGTTATCTGCCAGCGGGTAGCCCTCAGCCGGCCTGAATACCAGAGTCTTGGATTCCTGCGTCGGATGCGGTCTCTTCTTCCATGACATCAGGTTGTCAGGGGTATAAAACATGCAGCCGACATCATTACATCAGTTTTTCTTGCCCCAGATGTCAGGTACCCCCACAAAGGGAAGCAATTATATGTTATGGTACACCTCCATCAAAAAGCAAATACACCAGAAAGGTTAAATACACCAAAACAGAAGGAAAGGTAGAGCCAAGAGAAGTCAGAGGGCTGGAGGGAGGGTAACCAAGACTGCAACAGTGAATATACTCGGACATCTACATTTATGGTAAGTGTACACAACTGTACTATGTTCTTCGTGTTTTACTGTTGCAGTCATCACATTTGTGTTGATTCCCAAAGCTAAGGAAGGGAGGAGGAAGTTAGAGAGCATTAGGGCCAGCTATTAAGCCCTGCAAGACTGCAGTAGCAAAACCAGCTCTGGATTTAGAAAAAATAGGCATGTGGTAATGCTTGGTGAAGGTATGTACGGAGCTCAGGATGCCCCTGGTAGGGACTCCTCTGAGAAAAGCTGTAGAGGTAGATGCAGCCCTGGTTGAATGTGACCTTATCCCCTGTGTGGTAGGTTTTCCATGGTGCTTGTAGCAGAAATGAATGCAATGGGCTATCCATTTAGAAATGGTTTGCTTTGAAATGGCCTTCCCCTCTGCCCCTGCAGCAAAGACAACTAGCAGCTGTTCAGATTTTCTGTGAGGCTTAGTCCTGTCCAAATAGAATCTAAGTTGTCTGTGCACGTCCAAAGAGTGCAGTATTCATTCTCTTTTGTTTTGTGGATTAGGGAAAAAAGTAGGCAAATGAATGGACTGCCACCTTGGGCATAAAGGAAGGATTGGTCCTGCGGGAAACCCTGTCTCCTTAGAAGATAATGAAGGGTTCCACTGCCATCAGGGCCTGTAATTCAGACACTCTTCTTGCTGAAGTGATGGCTAGAAGGAAAGCTAGTTTTCCAAGAAAGGAATTTCAACTCAGCAGTTCCAGCTGGCTCAAATGGACGGAGAGTGAGCTTTTCCAATACAAAGTTAAGGTCCCAGGCTGGAGTAGGGGCTCTCCTGGTGGTCTTAAATTTTTGGCACCTTTAAGGAATTGCTTTAGCAGGGGGTGAGAGAAGAGTGGTGGCTCAGTATTATAATGTGCTGAAATGGTAGAGGCATGAATTTTAAATGACGAGAAGGACAGGCCCTTGTCGAGCATTTCTGTTAAGTACTGAAGAATATGAAGTAGGCTGGGCACTGTTGTGCCCATCCCCCGAGTCTGGCTCCAGGAACAGTATCTTTTCCACTTTTCAGCATAGGATTTTCTAGTACTAGGCCTCCTTGCCTCCAGAATGACATCTAGCACCTGCTTACTGAGGGATGCTATTAGTGAGCTCAAGGAATTAGCCAGGCTGCAAGATTCAGGGTTTGAAGCTGAGGATGCAGAATCTGGCCTGCCTGCTGGGACAGCAGGGAAGGGGTCTGAGGCAGGTGCCATGGTTCCAGCAGTGTCATGCTGTGCAAGAGGGGGTACCAGTGCTGGAGTGCCCAGTCTGGTACAATCAGTATTGTCCTTGGCTTGTCCTGTTTGGTCTTTTGCAGAACCTTTGAGAGGACAGGCAGAGGGGGAAAGACATAAACCGAGATAAAGGACAGGGCATCCACTTTCCAAGCTTGACTGTGGAAAGTCCTTGTGCAGGAAGTTCTGAGGGGAAGTAAACAGGTCTATCTCTGGAGTCCCCCATTTGTTCCTCAAGAGGTTGAATATTTTTACTTCAAGTTTCCATTCGTGTGGGTCCATGAGATTTCTGCTTAGGTCGTCTGCCAGTGAGTTTAGCTTTCCTGGCAGGAACTGAGCTTGTAGGTGCACATGGTAGCTCAAGGCTGTGTTCCACAGAGCCATGGCTAGTCTGCAGAGAGGGTGTGAGTGGGTTCCCCCCTGCTTGGTTCATAGGTTGGTACTAAGCTATCAGCCCTAGGGCCTATACAAGCCTAGCCATAACAATTCCCTGGCTATTTCTTCCCACATTATTTACTTTCCTGGACCCCTGTCTAGCAGGGCGACTGACGTGATCCCTAGGGTGAATTTCCTTTCTCCCATCCAATCGTCAAGGTTCCTCTTGAAGAGGTCCAAAGAGGCACTCTGCTTGACATGTATGGGCAATCTATTCCAGTGTCTGGGGAGTCTCTGGGTCAGGAACCTATCCCTCCAGCATGTTTTGTTTATTGTGATGACAAGGTTTAGGTCCCTGGAGCGTGTAGCTCTGAGGGATTGGGATTTCTTTAAGTGTAGCATGTCCAACAGCTCTGGGTTTGACATGGCCTTGTATGTTAAGCAGAGATCGCCTCTGAGTAGACGATATGCGACAGAGTATAGCTGGAATTTTTTAAGGCGGTCAGCGTAGGGCATCTGCTTTAGGCCTGTGATTCTTTTAGTGAGGTATTTCTGAGGCCTTTCCAGTTGTTGCAGATGTCTTGAGAGGTACATACCAAACTGGGCGTTGTATTCTATAATGGGTCTAATGAGGGATGAGTACAGTGGGACAATGACCTCCTTTTTTTCTGGATGAAAAGCCCTTCGTGATGAGGTGTGCCACATAGAAGGATTTCCTGACTGTTGTGGCGATGTGGTTATCGAAGGTGAGACCACTGTCCACCTGTGTCCCTAAGTCTCTTATCACACTTTCTGTGTTTAGTGTACTGCCACCTATATGGTAATTCATGGATACATGTTTTTCCCAAAGAGGATAACAATACATTTCTTGGCATTGAGCTTGAGCCCATGGCTCTGGCACCAAGCATCTGTTTCTGTAAGGCCCTTTTGTAGAGTATCCACATCATTTGGGGATTCAATAATGGCTCCCAGTTTGCAGTCATCTGCAAACTTTGTTAGCCAGAGTCCCTTAGTGTTGACCTGTACTTCAGAGAAGTAGATGCCAAACAAGAGTGGCACCAGGACTGAACCCTGAGGTACTCCACTTGTCTGGAGCTGGATTTGGAGTTGGCTACTTTTACAGTGTGGGTTCTATCAGTAAGCCATTTAGCAACCCATTGGGTGACATAGGGATTAATGCCCAACTTAGTAAGTTTATCTATGATTCCAGAGTGGGGGGTGGTGTCAAAGGCCTTGGCAAGGTCTAGATAGGCTGTGTGGACCACCTTACCCTTGTCCATGGCTCTGGAGACTGATTCAAAGAAGTCAATCAGGTTCAGGAGACAAGATCGACCCTTCACAAACCCAAACTGGGTGGGGTCCAGTGTCTGAAGGTTGCCAATGTCTTTGTTTATAAGTTCCATGATAATACGCTCCATGGCCTTGCAGATAAGGCTTATCAGACTGATGGGACGGTAGTTTCCGGGATCCAAGGTGGATCCCCCCTTGTGGATTGGGATAACTGTAGCTCTGGGCCACTCAGTGGGCACGAAACCTGAGGTGAGGCTATGATTAAACATGACACTTAGGTGAGGTGCCATTTCATATTGTAGTTCATGTAGTACACAGCCCGGGATGTCATCTGGTCCCATGGATGCTGTATTCTTGGCTTTAGAGAGTGCGTTTTGTACCTGTGTGGCCGTTATTACTGGAATTTGGCAATCTTCCGGTATTGAGATGGGTCATTTAGGGGTGAGAGGGGGTGAAGTTGGCACTGAATCGATCTGCCAGGATATTGGCAATATCCTTGGATCAGTATATTTAATGCCATTCTGTTTTAGCTCAGAGCAGATCTGAGCATTGCCATTTAGATTCTTGACATAGTTATAGAATGCTTTGTGGTTGTCTTTGGAATCTTTGGCAATTTTATTTTCGTAACTAGCTTTGGAGGATTTTATGAGGCATCTCAGTTTGTTACTGAGGCTAGTAAGGGAGTTTTTTGCATCCTGGGATTTTCCTCTTTTCTGCAAAAGTTTCTTCCTTTTGTTGTAAAGTTTGTTTATGGCAGGGGACCACCAGATTGGCTTCCTTTTTTTGGATGAGAGCATTTTGGTTCTATTTGGGATGGCACGATTCATGCATGAGTGGATGTGCTTGTACAGTGCCTTAGTGTAGGATTCAGCAGTTGAACTTTCAGTTCCCTTCTGCATGGGTGTCATGAAGTTTGTCACTTCTAACTTGAGTAGCATGAAGTTGGCTTTGGAGAAGTTTTTTATGGTGGTTTCTTTGCTGGGGGGGGGGGGGGTGGGATGTGGATGTTAAGGGTGATTAGCTTATGGTCAGACCTGACTAACGAGGGGGGTGACCATAGGTATGGAGCACTGATTTCCCATGTTGGTAATGACCAGGTCTAGGATATTGGAGCCCCTGGTGGGACTATGGATTAGTTGATCCAGGGCGTTGGAATTTATGAATTCCAAGAACCGTTGCGCAAAGGTGTTGGGACATGAGTAGTTTTCCCAGTTAATGGCAGGGTAGTGAAAATCACCCAGTATTAGGGTGTTTGGTTCTATCTTAATATTTTCCAGTATGTTTAGAAAGGTGTAGTGAGAATCTTGGGGTATGGTGGGAGATCTGTAGCAAGCTACAATTTGGATTGCAGTCTTACCTAGTGTTAGTTGCACTTGGAGAATTTCAGACACATTGTGTTGGCCAACTAGCCTGGTGGTGTGAATATCCTTGGTGAATATTGACACTCCTCCACCTTTAGTGTTTCGGTCCTGGTTTGGTGGCGAAAAGTGTGGTAAGAGTTGTAGTCTGGTATTGCAGGGGTGCTCTCTGGAGCCTTGAACCAGGTCTCAGTTACTGCACAGATATAGACGTTCTCCATTTTTAGGAGTGCCACAAGAGTGCATCTTGAGGTTTAGACTTCTAGCATTGAGTAGCACTACCTTCAGATTTTGCATGCTTGTACCTGTTACGGTGGTGGTTTTGTCCTTTGAAGTTTGCCTAAAAAAGGCACTATAGGGGTGGCAAGAGCCTTAGCCAGTAACCTCAATCCCAGGGGCAACAGGTGCAGACCATCTCTGGCAAAGCATCGTGGTCTGTCAATCATGTCATCCCAGGCAGACAGATACTGGATCCCCTTTGAATGACACCATAAGCTTAGCCAATTGTTGAAGTCAATCATTTTATCATTATATTGTGGTATCATTCTGGGCGAAGGCAGGATGCTACTCAGGGCTAGGGTCATACCTGCCTGGGCCACATGATCCGAGAGCTCTTCCATGTCATGGTTATGTGTTGTCTGTCTTTACCAATAATTGTCCTGGAAGAATGTGGTCTTTGAAGGCAGTCAGGGAATTCTCTACAGCTAACATTTCTTTTTGGCTGATATGCAGGTGCATCTGTTTCGGGTTCCATTTGCCCTGAATGCACTGCTTTGCCAAGTGAGCCCCCCGCCATGCATAGTCTGATGCATCTGTTAGGGTTTGGGCAGCAGGGGGTAGAGTGAAAGGGAGCCCCTTGTTGTGGTAGCAGGCCTTTGCCCACCAAAGGAACTCTTGTCTTTATACAAGGAATGATAGGAATCATTGATTCCAGGTCCTGAGAATGTTGACACCCATAGGCTTTTTAGATACCAATGGAGTTTCCTCATATGCAGTCTTGCATATGGAATTAGTAGAATGCAAGAGGCCATGAACTCCAGGGCTTGCCGAATTTTCCTTGCAGATAGCTGGGTCTTTGTGGCCAGTAGTTTGAAGTAGATTGTCAAACTTGTTTCTCTGGAGTGAGGAAAGCCATCAGGGAAGTTGTGTTCAAGCTTGCTCCCAGGAATACAATCTGTTGGCAGGGTACTAGATGAGATTTCTTTTCGTTTACGGTATACCCCAGTGAGGTTAAAAGTTTCTTTACGAATGCAAGATGTTTTAACAGCAAGTCCTGGCTTTCTGCCTGAATCAGACAATCGTCCAAGTATGGGTATATTTGAATATTTCCCTGTCTGCAAAATGCAATGGCTGGAGCTAGACACTTTGTGAATACCCTGGGCGCAGTAGATAAGCCAAATGGAAGTGCAGAGAACTGATAGTGCATGGAGTCTGCCCTGAAGTGTAGGCATTTCCTGCAAGATTCCCTTTATTGGAATGTGCAGGTAAGCTTCCTTTAAGTCTAAGATTGCCAACTAGGCATCTTTGCCTAACATAAGAAGCAGTTGTTGAAGTGTTAGCATTTTGAATTTTGGGATTATCAGAAAGGTGTTTAGAATACAGAGGTCCAGGATAGGACACCAGGAGCTGTCTTTTCTAGGTACCAGGAAAAGTCTTGAATAAAAACCTTGTCCCCTTTGTTCTGCTGGGACAGGTTGAATAGCCCTGATACTTAGAAGAGAGAGGACTTGTTGGGCCTCAGCCCACTGATTTGGGGGTAGGTCTGGCCAACCGTTTGGGGTTGGTAGGGTGTGGAAGTGGAATCTGTATCCTTGGGAAACTATATTCAAAACCCATTTGTCCTGGGTAATGAGTTCCCAGTTTTTTGCATGCAGGGCAAGTTTTCCTCCTAAGGGGGCAAGCAGTTGAGCAGGGCTTGGAAGGGTTAAGGTTAAGTTATTGTGCCATTTTTCTGTAAGGGGGTGGCTTACTACTCCCTGCTTTGGAAGTGGAAGCCCCCCACTGCTTAGGCCTGTGTGTAGCCTGAGACTGTAACCTAAGTGATCTGCTGTTCCTAGGTTTGGACTGAGAAGGTCTGGAAGAGACTGGAAAGGACCAAGTCTTTGAAGGCCAATGCCTACTACATCTGGGAGGCTGTACTTGTAGGAAATTTTTAACAGTTTGCAGAGATTTAGCTATTTCCTCCATCTTTTTGAGGATGACTTCTGCTTTGTTGCCAAACAGGCGGTCTTGGTTTAAGGAAGCATCCAGTAATTTAGCTTTAACATGATGTGGCAAGTTTTACTCCTTAAGGCAAACATGCCTTCTAAGTACAGAGCCAGTGACAGCAGCCCTGCACGATGCTTCTAAAGAGTCAAAACCACACTGCAAAGTATGTTTACCAACTTGTTCTGCAGAATGCATTAAATCCTGCAATTCTTTGTGTTCAGCAGAGTCAGGAATCATCATCATTTTCTGTTTAAGTAGTCCCATAACATGCTGCTGGTACTTTAACATATGAAACTGGCAATTTAAAGCCCTAATGGCCATAGTAGCAGAAGTGTATACCTTCTTACCCCATCTGTCCAATGCTCTAGAATCTATCAGAAGGGGTAGGATTTTTGGCAGCAGTAGCCTTCATGCCTTTTGGTCCTTGGGAAATGGTCTCTGGATCCGCAGTAGGATTCTTGAAGAGGAACTTGTGAGAGTCAGGTACTCTGTAATACCTGTCAGGTTTTCTGGGAGCTGGAAGTAAAGTGTCTGAGGAAAGGCTAGATTCCAAAAAAGCATCATCTACAATGTCCAGAACAGGAGGGTAGCTAAAGGCCTGTGCTGAAGGAGAAGCAAGAATTCCTTAAGCCTCTTTTTGGAGTCAGAGTAATCCCGGCTTTCCCAGCAGAAATGCTCCGTAAGAGTGTGCAAGGTTTCACCAAAAGAAAAATCTTCTGGAGGTGAAAGAGGGAATGGAATCCTCTGCCTCAGAATCCTCACAGGTAGATTAAGGCAAATCCTGGTAATCAGAAGAAACAGAAATATCAGATTCCTGATCAGAAGGAAAATCAGTTCTAGGTCTCTTAGAGGGGGAAGGCTGGCTTCCCCTAATTAAGGTAATAAGGTCTTCAGCCATTTTAAGCATTTGTTTTTTAGGCATATGGGTCTGAGCACGCGGTTTGGACGTCGGTTTTCTAAGCGTGGTACGAGTTTTAACCCTGGATGAAGAAGATGGCGTTGGTTTAAAATGCAAGTCTGTAGGCCTGAATACACCTTCAGAAGCCGGTGCCTGCAAAGCGGCTCCAGACCCATCCAAGGTAGGGTTCCATAGTCAAAGAAGGATCTCGCGGCATACCGGACTCCGAATGGATCTCAATAGAGGCCTGCAAATCTAAAAGTAACGGGTATCAGGGGCTGCAAAAGCGCCTCACTGAGTACCAGCGGACTGGCGACTAGCTTAACGGAAGCATCGTCAGCAGTTTTGAACCTATGCGGTCTCTGTCTTTATCCTTAAGGTTTTCGGAAGATCAGTAGTCAGATGGCTTAAAGAAGCCATTTCAGAGTACAGATACTGAGTACCAAAATAATATGCTGCAAAGACAGCCTGACGACGAATAGTTCAGGGGTTGAACAAGGCACAAGACCAACAGCGAGGGACGTCGTGGTCTGGGCCTAAGCAAAGAATGCAGTACGAATGAAAATCTTTATGAGGTATTTGCTTTCCACAGGTAAGACAATTGTTAATTTTTACTGACATCAGTTAGAGCAAGAGAAAGGATCCCCCCAACAGGGTACTTAGCTTTTTTGAAGACTTCAGTTCTGAAACTTGAAAACGAAAACTTCAGGAGTCGGCCGACCGGCACTTGCGAACTGCTTCTGCTTCGGGCACCACACAGCAAGAAAGACTGATGTAATGGCGTCGGCTACATGTTTTATACCCCCTGGCAACCTGACGTCATGGAAGAAGAGACAGCATCTGATGCAGGAATCCAAAACTCTGGTATTCAGGCCGACTGAGGGCTATCTGCAGGCAGATAACCCAAATGTGATGACTGCAACAGTGAAACACGAAGAACATCATTCTGTAATAACTGCAACATGCAAAACACGGCATACAAACGTCCATTTGTCTAACTGCGCATAATGTACATCATAAAAGTCACACCATTAATAAATATTTTATACTTCAAATCAAACCTCACCCCATTATATTTTATTAACTTTCAATGCTAAAATGATGTTCAGGGAAAATTTAACATTTAACCCAGGTGGATGGGTCAAAT
The DNA here is from genome assembly GCF_019279795.1 of Protopterus annectens. Classification (NCBI taxonomy): domain Eukaryota; kingdom Metazoa; phylum Chordata; order Ceratodontiformes; family Protopteridae; genus Protopterus; species Protopterus annectens. The sequence goes on from NC_056737.1 coordinate 223,598,365, forward strand.
TCCGCTTGATCTGCCAAAACAGTTCTCTTGTTTCCAGCTTAGTTCTCCATAAACCTCCACTGATGGGATATGGCACTTTCAACAAAATAAAGTTATGTCTTACCATAATGTTTCATCTGTGCTGTTCATATGCTTTCATTCATCATTGATGAGTTCGTTTCTGAGCCCTCAGAACTCTCGAGCTAAGTCTCTACCAGAATGCCCTTCTCCCGGTTACCTCAGATCGAGTTTGCTAAGAAAGGAAGTAAAGCAGAGGCCACTTTTACGCAAGTACCCTAGTGCACCACTCAGACCCAAAGCATCCCCAAGGAGCCTTTGGAGAGGGAAGGAGGGTGGGAAGTGATGAATGAAAGAAGATGAACAACACAGATGGGACATTATGGTTAAGACATAACTTCTTTATCTGATGTTGTTAATCTTCTTTCCATTCATCACTAATGGAACAGAATCCCAAGCTACCTTGAGGTCCATTGGTAGCTCTTATGAAAGAACATTCCTGAGTACCATTGAGCTGAAGGCAATTCTGCCCCTGGAGACCAGGTCCAATTTGTAATGATTGATAAAGGTATGAGGCTTAGCCCAAGTAGCTGCTGCGCAGATGTCATCCATGGATGCCCTGTAATGGAATGCTACAGAAGTTGCCATAGATCTAGTGGAGTGGGCTTTAACTTTTGGCATGGATTCAATATGGAGGGTATAAGTGACATGTATGCAGTCCCATAGCCATTTTGATAATGTAACCTTGGAAAAGTACAGTTTTGTACCTACCATAAATGTAGATGTTCAAGTGCTAATACAGCTGCAGTCATAACAGATGGGTTCTCCTGCCGTCAGGCGGGTCCTCGGTCGGCCGAATTCCAAAGTCTAGGTCCGGCGTCGGTTGTTGTTGCTTCTTCCCTGACGTCAGTGCGACAGGGGTATAAAGAAACCAGCAGACGCCATTTTCTTCAGTTTTTCTTGCCCCAGATGTCAGGTGCCCCCAGAAGGAAGGCAGAAACATAATTACAAGTAATAATGCAATGCAATAATATCAAAAACCAGTAGTGCAAGCAAATACACCATAAAAGAATACCCCAATCATGTTGTATGAGGAGGTGTTAGCCATTAGGATAGTTCCAAGAGGGGAAGGAGGGAGGGAAACCTGGACTGCAGCTGTATTAGCACTCGAACATCTACATTTATGGTAGGTACAAAACTGTACTATGTTCATCATGCATACAGCTGCAGTCATAACAGATGGGTAGAATCCCAAAGCTAACAAAGGGGTGGTAGGCACTAGGTGGTACTAGGAGGAGCCAGGATGCCTTGCAAGACTGCAGTGGCGAAACCTGCCCTAGTTTTGGAGTATAATGGTAGGTGGTAGTGCTTGGAGAAGGTATGTACAGAACTCCAAGTGGCTGCTTCCAAAATATCTTTGGTAGGGACTCCTCTGAGAAAGGCTGCAGAGGTGGCAGTGGCCCTTGTGGAGTGAGATCTGATGCCTGTAGGTACAGCCTTGCCATGAAAGGAATAGCAAAAGCGTATGCATTGAGCTATCCAGTTAGAGATTGTCTGTTTCGAAATTGGCTTTCCTTGAGCTCCTACAGCATAGGACACAAAGAGCTGGTCTGATTTTCTGAAAGGCTTTGTTCGGTCCAGATAATAACGTAGCTGTCTGTGGATATCCAGGGAGTGTAGTAGCCTCTCCCCTTTGTTTTGAGGATTAGGATAGAAGGTAGGTAGATGTATGGCCTGATTCAAAGCTACCTTGGAGACCACTTTAGGCATAAAGGACGGGTTGGTTCGCAAGGAAACTCTGTCCTGATGGAAGATGATGAAAGGCTGCACAGCCAGGAGTGCTTGTAGTTCTGAAACTCTACGAGCTGAGGTAATTGCCAGAAGGAAAGCTGTTTTCCAGGACAAATATTGCAAATCTGATGAGGAAGCTGGTTCAAAGGGAGGCAAGGTCAGTTTTTCCAGAATGAAATTGAGATCCCAAGCAGGTATTGGCTGTTTTCTTGTTGGTCTTAGATTCTTAGCCCCTCTGAGGAACTGCCTTAAGAGAGGGTGTGAGAATAAGGGTGGGTCAGTGTTGTATTCTGCAGAAATGGCTGAGGCATGGATTTTGATGGAGGAGAATGAAAGTCCACTGCTTAACAGCTCAGTTAAATACTGTAGTATTTGAGGTAAATTCAGTTTTCCAGGATCCTGACCCCTTTTCTCATTCCAGGCGCAAAACCGCTTCCATTTTGCGGAGTAAGCTTTTCTAGTTGACGGCCTTCTGGCCTCCAAAATGACATCCTGAACCTCCTTGGAGAGTAGGGTTTGTTGTGATGCTAAGGGATCTTCCATGCAGCTAGATTGAGTGTCTTTAGCTGGCTGTGAAGAGTTTTGAAGCTGTGTTGAGTCAAGAGAAGTGGCATTAGAGGCAGTGTCCATGGTGGTGAATGCGTCAGGCTCTTCAGGAGTGGGTACCAGTGTTGTCTTGGCCAGTCCGGAGCAATGAGGATCATCTTTGGTCTGTCTGTTCTGGTTTTCAGTAGAACTTTGGGCAGCAGAGGAAGAGGTGGGAAGGCATAAACTGTCATTGATGTCCTTTGGGTGTAAAATCCTTGAGCAAAATTTTTTCAATTGGTGATTTTTGTGGGAGGCAAATAGATCTATGTCTGGCCTTCCCCATGCTTGGATTATCTCTGTAAAGACTTTTGGATGCAACTTCCATTCATGTGGATCTGTCATATTTCTGCTTAGGTTGTCTGCCAGCGTGTTTTCCTTGCCTGGCAAGTACTGTGCTTGTAGTTCGAGTTGTAAGTCCATGGCCATGTTCCAAAGTGACATAGTCAGTCTGCATAGGGGGTAGGAATGTGTTCCTCCCTGCTTGTTTATGTACCACATAACTGTGGTGTTTGTCTGTTCTTATCAGTAGTTGTCCTGGTTGCAGAAGGTCCTTGAAAGCTATAATAGCATTTATTACTGCTAGCATTTCCTTTTGACTGATGTGAAGGTGCTTTTCTTTTTGGGGCCATTTGCCCTGAATGCACCGATCTGCCATGTGCACCCCCCAGGTGTAGTCTGAGGCGTCTGTTGTGATGACTTGATTTGCTTGAGGCTTGCTGAATGGAAGACCCGTGTTTGTTTGGCAAGCTTGAGCCCACCACAGAAATTCCTTTTGCAGACATGGAATTAGTGGTATTATTGTTTCTAAACTGTGGCTGTGTTGAGACCATATGTTTTCTAGGTACCATTGAAGTTTCCTCATATGCAGCTTTGCACAAGGGATTAGTAAGATGCAAGATGCCATGAATCCCAGAGCCTGCAGGATTTTCCTTGCAGTAAGCCTGGTGCAATTTGCTAGTGCTGTGAAATATTGAGTTAGCTGCCCCTGCTTCTCTGGCATGAGGTAGGCCATCTGGGTATTTGTATCCAAGTTGGCACCCAGGAAAATTATCTTCTGAGAAGGTATTAGTCTTGATTTCTTTTTGTTGACTTTATATCCCAGAGAGCTCAACAACCTTATTACATAAGCCAGATGTTTCAGAAGTATGTTCTTGCTGTCCGCTTGGATCAGGCAGTCGTCCAAATAAGGGTATATTTGTATCCCTTGAAGTCTGCAGAAGGCAATTACTGATGCCAGGCATTTCGTGAATACTCTGGGCGCAGTAGATAAGCCAAAGGGCAATGCAGAGAATTGATAATGAATTGAACCTGCAAGAAATCTGAGGTATCTTCTGCAATTTTGTCTGATTGGGACATGCAGGTATGCCTCCTTGAGGTCCAATGTTACCAGCCAAGACCCCTTGCCCAGCATGGGAAGAAGTTGCTGTAGAGTGAGCATCTTGAATTTTGGTACGAGTAGAAATGCGTTTAGGATGGACAGGTCCAAAATAGGTCTCCAATCTTTTCCCTTCCTTGGTACCAGGAATAGCATGGAATAAAAACCTTGGCCTTGTTCGTGCGTAGGTACCTCTTGAATAGCTTTCATGTTCATGAGCTTTGTAATTTGCCTTTGTGCCTCTGCCCTTTGACTGTGTGGCAGGTTTGGCATGCCTCTCATTTTTGGAAGGGTGTGAAAATGAAATCTGTAGCCTCTGTTTATAATGTCCAGTATCCATTTGTCTTTTGTGACAATATGCCAATTTTTTGAAAATAATGACAGCTTTCCTCCTAAGGGGGCTACCATTTGGGACCTGGTTGGCCTGCAAAGGGGAAAGTTATTGGGTTTGCTTTCTGAAAGATTGCGAGTTGTCCTCACCACCTCTTTGTGTAGAAGCTTGCCACTGTCTGCCTCTATACGATCCTTGGGCTTGCCCTCTGCCCCTCGGGCGCCTGTATCTGCCTCTTTGGGGTCTGTCTGTGGCAGGAAAGGACCAGTTTTTTGAAGGCCAATTTCTACTAAAACGTGAGTTTTGAACCTGTAGAAATTCTTTCACTGTTTGCATTGACTTAGCTTTTTCCTCCATTTTCCTTAATACCTCCTCAGCATTAGCACCAAATAGTACATCCTTTTGAAGAGGAGCGTCTAGTAATTTAGCTTTGACATGATCAGGCAGGGCTTGTTCCTTGAGCCAGGCATGCCTACGTATGACTGATCCTGTAACAGCAGCTCTACATGAGGCCTCTAGAGCATCAAAACCACATTGTAAGGTATGCTTACCCACTTGTTCTGCACTATGCATCAAATCCTGCAACTCCTTTAAGTCTGGTTGTTCAGGCTGTGACATTTTACTTTTCAATTCTGATTACAAAAACTGTTGATATTTTAGCATATGAAATTGACAGTTTAAGGCCCTCATGGATAAGGTAGCCGAGGTATATACCTTTTTTCCCCACCTTTCTAAGGATCTGGAATCTCTCTCGGAAGGCAATGGATCTTTAGCAATGGAGGCCTTAACTCCCTTGGGGCCCTGTGAGATGGTTTCTGGGTCAGCAGCATGGCTTTTGTATAGAAATTGGTGTGAGTCAGGAACCCTGTAGTACCTGTCAGGCTTAACAGGAGCTGGAGGTAGAGAGTCCGGGTTAAGGCAGGCCTCCGAGTAAACATCATCTAGTATGTCCAAAACAGGAGGTATAGCCAGAGGCCTGTGCTGAGGAAGCAAGAGAAATTCCCTGAGCCTTTTCTTGGAATCAGAATATTCCTGGCCTTCCCAGTGGAAGTGTTCCCTTAACGTATGCAAAGTTTCCCCAAATGAGTAATCCTCAGGGGGGGGATACAGAAGGGATGGACTCCTCCGCATCAGAGTCTTCAAAAGGGGAGTAAGAATGTTCCTGATCATCAGAGTGCTCTGAAATAATGGAGCCCTGATCAGAGGAGGGGGAATCTACCTCCTCTCTAGGCCTTTTGTCTGGGGGGGGCTGAGAACCTCTGATAAGAGTAATTAAATCCTCAGCCATTTTAAGCATCTGTTTCTTAGGCACGGGGCCTGGGGATGGGCCCTGAGTAGCTGGTCTCTTAGAGTGCATGGTTGCTTTAGCCCTTGTGAAAGCCTTGATGGAGAAAGAAGAGGAAGGTCTGAAGACACCTTGAGTGGAAGTGCATCTGTCCACATTCTGAGTTTCAGTGCCAAGAGTGGCTTCGGTATCTGTAGTCGGGGTGTGGGCCGAGGAGCCTGCGACCTCGGGTACAGGAGACACCGTCAAAGACTGGTCGTCGGTAGGCAGGGGCTGTGTAGGCGCCTCACTGAGAACCGGACCACGTGTAGTCGGCTTTGGCGTGGTGTCGGTAGAGGCCGCGGACCTCGCGTGTCGGTCCTTGTCTTTGCGTTTTTTAGACAAAACCGGAGTCGGAGTATCCGACGACATGGTATAGTTAAATGCTTTTCCAAAATAATGCTGGGCGAACTCCGCCCGACACTTAATAGTGCGTTTGTTGAATGTAGCACAAAAGCGACAGGCCGAGACCTTGTGGTCTGGGCCTAAACAAGGTATACAGAGGGAATGGAAATCCTTATGCGGTATTTGCTTCCCACAAGAAATACAATTATTAACTTTGTCTGACATCGGTCTGAGGCAAGAAAAGGTTCCCCAATGGGGTACTTAGCTTTTAAACGACTTCGGCTTCCAAAATTTTCGTAATCTCAGGAGCTGGCCGACCGGCACTTGCGAACTGCTTCGGGCACCGCGCGGCAAGAAAGACTGAAGAAAATGGCGTCGGCTGGTTCCTTTATACCCGTCGCACTGACGTCAGGGAAGAAGCGACAACAACCGACGCCGGACCTCGACTTTGGAATTCGGCCGACCGAGGACACGCCTGACGGCAGGAGAACCCATCTGTTATGACTGCAGCTGTATGCACGATGAACATCTGCCTCTCCCATTTTGGGTCCCGAGAAGGAGATGAAAAACTGTTCAGATTTACAGATAGGTTTGGTCCTGTCAAGGTAAAACCTTAATTGTCTATGTATGTCTAAGGTGTGAAGACAATACCCTCCTCTATTGGCAAAATTTGGAAAGAACACAGGTAGATCAATAGACTGGTTAATAGAGAATTCAGAAACCATTTTGGGAAGAAAGGATGGGCTCGTTCGAAGTGAAACTCTCTCTTTGTGAAAGCCCAGCTTTGGCCTCTTGATGCACAATGCCTGCAGCTCCGAGACTCTTTTGGCAGAGTTAAGGGCTACGAGGAACAAAGATTTCCAAGACAAAAACATTAGGTCACACTTAGCCGCAGGCTCAAAGGGCTTTTGAGTCAAAGACTGGAGGACTAAAGTGAGGTTCCATGGTACTATGGGCTGTCTATGAGAAGGCCTGAGATGAGAGGTCCCATTGAGGAAAGCCTTGCAAAGGTGTAACGAAATAAGAGGGTTAACATCTATACCATTGTGGAAGTTGGAAATTGCCGCTAGATGTACATGAACTGTAGAGGCTGAAGCTCAGTTATCAAAAATGTAGCCAAATATTGAAGTACTGCAGCAAATGGAGCCAAATATGGGTCTAGTATATTATCCTTGGACCAAATAGAAAACCTTGTCCATTTATCCTGATATACTCTTCTGGTGGATGGTTTGTGAGAGGCCAGAATGATGTCTCGAACAGGTGAGGAGAGGTTAGCCTGCCTCGTGACTAGCAGAAGTGGAGAAAGCAAGCTGTCAGCTTGAGATTGGACAGGTTTGGGTGACTCAGCCCTTGGGCGCGAGTGATCAGATCTGGTAGAGGGTCCAGAATCCAAGGCGGGAATACTAGGTGAGGCCGAAGGGGAACCAAACTTGTCGAGGCCAGAATGGGCCTATGAGGATCACCCTGCATCTGAACTGAAGAGCTTTCTTTAGGAATTGTGGTATCAGAGGAATGGGAGGATAGGCGTACAGAGGTCCTGTGGGCCAATCATGGATCACAATGTCCCTCGGTGACTCCCCCTGTGGGGGAAGTAGGGTGAAGTAGCTGCTGCACCTGGTGTTTGATGGCGAGGTGAAAAGATCACAGCAAGGCTGACCCCAGTAGCTGAAGATTACAGATACCACCTCGGGGTTGAGGGACCACTCGTAGGGCATGAGGGTGCATCTGCTCAGTTTTGACTGCAATCATGTTGGAGCTCCCCTGGATATGCATTGCTATCAGAAAGCGGTTGGAAGCTATTGCCCACTGCTAGATTCTCATGGCTTCTCGAAAAAGGGGGAAGGACTTGGTTCCTCCTTGCTTGTTGATGTACCAGACCACTGACATACTGTCTGACTGGATTGCAATTGTCCCGGAGGGAGAAGACTTGCGGCGCCTCTTGCAACACGGCAGCACGCTCCCAGGACATTAGACATTGATATGTAGGTAAGCCTCTGAGGTGTTGGAATGTGCCTAAAAAGTCTTTCCCCCCAATGCCCCCCACCCAATCAGGGAAGCATCTGTGGTCACAATGGCTGTGGGCTGACAGAGGTTAAAAAAAAGGCTCCTCATCTCTCTCTGCATCCATCATGCAAAGAGCTTTGCAAGCTTCTGGTTATTAGAATCTTGTACCAAATGTAATGACTGACAGTTTGGGAACCACTGACAAGGGACAATTGAGACTTTGCAGATATAAGAGCTTTGCTAGAGGCACACTTAAACACATGCAGCAGCCACAGAACAGAGGCTTGGGAGAACTTGTCTTGCAGGGGCTAATGTTTGAGATCAGAAAGAATCATCTTGGAAATTCTCAATTGGTGGAGTCTGAGGAGGAGGAGAGGACGACAGGACCAGCACTGAACTAATGACTGTTTCATGTGGTGAGAGTTAAGATCCATTTTCTTGAATGTACCGTTATTCCCAACAATTTTGGCAGAGAATGGCAGAGAGAATTGCTGTAGGAAGTTAAGTGAAGATGGTTTGGGAGGGTCCAGTATCCAATTTTTCCCGAGGAAGGAAACAATTTCTATTCCAAGTGAGCTGTCCACTGTGCCATGCACTTGTGAACACTCTGAGGGCTGTGTGGGAAGGGGAAATAGGCTGGCAGGTGGCAAAATAACTGGTTCCTAAGCCAAGCGAAGCTACTCCTGGAACAATTGTCCATGTTCTTGTGATAATACCGTCCGCCGATCCAGAGAAGATATCCAATAGACAAAAAAAAAACCAGGAGAGATGAGATGTGACTGAACTAAATTTGGTTTGGGTTTGGGTTGAATTGCCGTTGAGATCTAAAATGGGATCCTATCCCCTCGCCTTTCCCTAACCCTGAATCTGGTTTTTTTGGAGAGAAAGCGATGATCAAAAATGGAGATCCGCTGATGGAGGGTTTTTTGAGAATTTTTTTTTGAAGCTGGTTGACAAAGCTATGAAGCTGCTGCTTCCCTTGACTGGGTGGGTGGTACGAGGAATGGTTGGAAATTTTGGTGAAGGAGAATAGGTCACCTCTCTGGTGTGTGGTCTACTGACCCTACAATGGTGGGTATAGAGAGTGCCAGGCAGCTTGGTGCAGAAGAAAACCCCCAGGACCAATGCTGGCTGGGCCTCCCAGAGGCCTCTCTCTGGAGCCAGAGAGAAGAGACCCCTGAGCTGCTGGAAGGAGGACCCTCTGCTACCCCCTGGTCCATGCCATTTTCCATTATCACCGCATGCTGGAGACAGAATATCATCATGGATTTCTTATGCCACTATGGCAGACATCCCTTCGATTTTGATGACCTGGCCTCTGGGTCCTGGAAAGGCCGCCAGAGGCAAAAGGTTTGGGTTTTCATTCACAGAAGGAATGGCCACATCTTGCGCTTAGGTGGCCAGCATGTCCTTCAGCATGAGAAGAATAACAGAGCCTGAAAGGTTTGAACCCACTGCTCTAGCCACCACTATGGTCTCGTGTAAGAGCAACCTCATGGATGAGTTGGATATTGATTTCAGGGTTGCTAGCTGCAAGGCCACTTTGTCCCTGAACTCGTCAGACAACTGTCCTCCGAGTGTCCCAGAGAGTTCGAAAATCAAGTCCCTCTGGAGCCACGTAAAATGTGCCAAATAATTCAGGGACTATATATCAAAGTTCCCAGATGCAAAAACACGCTTCCCAAGTCCGTCTACCACCCAAGACTCCCTGTTGGATGGATGAATAGCGGGACTTTCCTCAGCCAAGTCCTTTTTCATGGCCACTGCCACCACCATAGCATAAACTGGTAACCCTTTGGACCAGTGTGGTTTCTCAGCAGGAGGGGACAGAACTTTATCTGGTCCCCTGGGGACTGCCTCAATGGAATCAGGGTTCTTCCACGCACACTGCACGACAAGCTGGACGAGTTCGTCGGCAGGCAGGGTCACCCAACAGGTACATGGCCAGTCACGAAAAGCCTGCAGGAACACAAACTCCTCAGACGAAGGGTTGGAGGGCTTCCAGTCACCTCTTTGTTTTAACATTTCCAGGATGTCTCCGAAGGAGACATCATCAGGTGGTGACCCTTCACAATCATCATCGTAATCCGTGTCTTCCATTAGGGACTCCTCAAGAGACTCCACGTGCTTACGCTTGCACGTCTTCTTTCGAGAGGGCTTCTCAGTGGGGGTCTCTGAGGAGGACTCGGAAGAATGGGCACCCTGAACAGGGGTGTCCTGCGGCTTCTTTGGTGGTGTCCGGTGGGAGGTGGTCTGTGACAGCTGTAGCTCAGGCGGCGAAAACTGGGATTCTGACATCATAGGAGTGCTACCAGAAGCAAGAGCCCTCTCCATCGCACGGAAGGCAAGCCCGCCTAAAGAGGGATGGGAGCCAGGAACCGAGAAAGACAACCTCTGGACCGGGTTCACACCCCGCTCTGACGGACCCACCCCCAAGGGTGGAACCTCTAGTAATATCAGCACGGACGCAGCCATCGGTGCTGAGGAAGGAACAGAGGAGAAATTCAGCACCATACCCTGGGCCGACACACCCACCCCCAATCCCCAGATTGATGAAGGACTGGTCCGGCAGGAATCGAAGACCAAAGGGACAAACTCGGAGCCGGAGTGAGGTGCATTGTAGGTGCCGAGGTGTTGGGTTCCAAGAAGGATGTCGGAAGAAAAGACTTCAGAACCGAGATGGTCGAACAAGGAGTGTAAGATGGAGTCCGTGGATAAGGCAACCCAAGTCCAGGAGGTGGATGGGTTTTAAAAAGTGATGGAATCCCCCTGGCTACCAACAGCCAGTCCACAAAACGCACCACCATTGTTTTCCAAAAGGCTCTGGTGGATCTAGTGGATACACCAGACGGGAATCAGGACAATCGAGAAATGGCTATACGCTTGGTCCAGAAACAGGTCTACTGAGGGAGAGTATCAGGTCCGTGGTGCAATGTCTGCTGGCAACTAAAGTCTTTAGTTTCGAGACTGGAAGCAAAGGGGTCAGATCCAGTGAGGTTGGTACAACACTCAGTGCCAAACTGGCACTTGGAGCCGAAACGATCGGTTCCAAAATGGAAACCGAAGTCGAAGTAAAAGGTGTGAGCTGAGCCGAAGTAGCTACAGGTGCCGAAGCCGAAATAGGGGTAGTAAGATCTATGATCGGTGCTGGAGGCAGGGCCTGTGCCAATACAGGGGTCAGTATCAAAGGATTTGAGATGGTCGGAGCCGAAGAGGCATATTTATGCTCAGACAATAACTTGGGGACTCTAGATTTCCCAAGTTTGCTCTGATCATCCAATGGTGGAGAAGGAACAGAATGGGATCTCTTTTTGTCCTTAGACGGAGAGGTTGAGACCTCCATTGCAGAAATGGCCTCTGAGAAGGGAAACTTAAGTAATCCCTTCAGAGTGCATTGGCTGGAACTTTGACAAAAATCACATGGAGGCTGCACCGAAAGGTGGTCCACTAATCATGAAAGTCACTGTGAGGTAACTTGCCCTTACAAGACGTACAATGCTTAAAGCCAGAAGTACCCTTCTTATCCTCCATTTTAATAGAAAGGACACCACAATTTAAGTACAGTTGTGTACACTTACACCTGGAAACAAGGAAAGCCTCCCCTCAGGGGGGTCAGGGCTCACTCCACCACAGCAGCCTCCACCTCTGCAGCTTTCCTCAGAGGAGTCCCCACCAGGGACATCCTGGAGGCTGCCACCTGGACATCTGTTCACACGTTTACCAAACATTACCACCTGCCTATCTTCTCCAAACCCAGGTCAGGGTTTGCCAATGCATTCTTGCAAGGCATCCTAGCCCGCCCTTAGTTTTTTATGACTGCCTCCACCCATTTCCTCAGCTTTGGGAATCAACCCAAATATGATGACTGCAACTGTGAAATACGAAGAACATAGTAGAGTTGTATACACTTACCATAAATGTAGCTGTTCGAGTGTATTCACTGTTGCAGTCCTGGTTTTCCTCCCACCATCCCCCTCTTCTTTCTTCTCTTTCCTTACAAGGGACATATTTGGTATTACTTTCTACTGGTGGGGTTCTTCCACCAGAACCTGGCTCCCACTTGGGGGCTCCTCACAAGTTATGGCAAGAAAAACTGATGCAATGGCGTCGGCTGCCTTACTTTATACTCCTGACGACCTGACATCAGTCCTGAAGCGACAGCAACTGATGCAGAAATAGTAAGCCTCTGGTATTCGGGTCGGCCGAGGGTTACCCTGGCAGGGATAACCCAAATGTGATGACTGCAACCGTGAAACACAAAGAACATCTGTATAATCCAACGATAATGAAGTTACTCAGTTCTAAAACACAAGAAATCAGAAGAGAATACCAATATTATAACTCACTGTAAATGTGAAGAAAGAGAAATACCTGAATAAAAAACAAGTAATCTCTGTGGTATCCCCAAAGTCTCAAAACAACCCACTAAAGTGTAGTGGGTCCAAAAACAAAACAGTGCAAGAAACTTCTCAGTGTGGAAGATTTTCAGTCCATATATTTCTAGTTAATCACTGTATATTAATCAAATCAGACAATGGTAGTAGAAGTAGCGAACGTAAACTCATCTTAAGTCAAAACAAAACAAAACAAAAAGTAATAATAGAAAATATATAATTGTACAGCATTACTAAGTATTCAAAAGTAATCCAAGCAAGGCAGACAGTCTGTTTCCAGTCGAAAATCCTTTATTAAGTAAACAGACCTTACTTAATAAAGGATTTTCGACTGGAAACAGACTGCCTGCCTTGCTTGGATTACTTTTGAATACTTAGTAATGCTGTACAACTATATATTTTCTATTATTACTTTTTGTTTTGTTTTGACTTAAGACGAGTTTACATTCGCTACTTCTACTACAATTGTCTGATCTGATTAATATACAGTGATTAACTAGAAATATATGGACTGAAAATCTTCCACACAGAGAAGTTTCTTACACTGTTTTGGAAATACCTGAATACATATAAAAGCCAACAGGTTAGGGAAGAGAAAGCAATACCAGCTATGGTACTGAAGAAACACCACAAGGGTAAGGGAAAAGGCCTTACAAACAATGGTACTTCAGTTTACCAACGGTAAAAACGGGTAGAGTGGAAAATATATAGTTAGTTAGATCGAAGAAGAGACACTAGAAATACAAAAGGATTAGTAAAATATGAAGATATCCAAAAACTTTTACACAAAGATCAAAAATGATTTTACTTAGCTGAGAGCTGGGCTGAAACGCGGCTTTACGGCAAACAAGATCTGAGGTAACAGGGAGAACAGCATTCTGGGGAGAGACTTAGCTCGAGAGTTTTTTTTTTGGCTGGAGCGAGCTTGGTAATAGGTCGACTCGGTTCCGAGGGCTCAGAACCGAACCAATCAGTGATGAATGGAAAGAAGATTAACATCATCAAATTATATATTTTTAAATTATTACATTTAAGAGAATGTTTAAATAGTGCATTTATTTTATGGCTTCTAATAGTATAATTATGCTCATAAATTCTCAACTTAATTTGTCTTATTATCCCATTCCCCAAACAGCATATTAGCACTGAAAGCTAATACAATATAATAGAGTAAGGTTCAATTTGCAATGGCCGCGGTGGTGCAACAGTTAGCGTCGTCTCCTCACAGCAAGAGGTTCCCGTGTTCGATTCTCAGCTGGAGAGCCTTCTGTGTGGAGTCTGCATGTCCTCCCCACGGTCAAGTGATGTTAAAGACATGCAGGTAGGTGCGTGCATGAATGGGTGTGCCTTCTTTGAAGGTTGAGCTGGCAACTCAGCACTGTAAAAATCCATCGATAATCATTAGCAGACCGGAGTACCGCTGTGGCGACCCCTAACCGGGAAAATACGAAAGACATTACTAGAGTAAGGTTCAATTTGCAGTATGAAATACGTATTAGTAACATGACTTTCATAAAATATGTGTAATTAGGTAAATATGCGTTTTAATGCAATGTTTTGTATGCTACAGTTGTTACAAAAAGTTTTGCAATTAATATATTTATATATCTTTTTAACAAAGGTTCTTACAATATTTTTAAAATGTTTTTATAATGTGTTTAAGTATTTTTTAGTTGTTAGTTACAAGTTGTTACTGTCAAAGATTTTTTATTAAGATGTTACACAATTTTTTTATTGTGCTAAGTGGTTTAAAGAGAACTGGTTTTTATCAGTGCATTACCTCTGATGAAGTTCCTATCACAAACGAAAGCAATTAACTCTAATTTGCTTTTAATATAATAAATAAAAATCAAGACTGGTTAGTCTCCCAGTTTTTAAGTTCTTAAATACAAAAAAGTAGCACCTAAGAACAAAATGTAAATTAATGCCCTGTCCCAGTGGCCATCTAACTTCCTTCTCTGCTTTTTATTCATGATGATGCCAGGAGGGAAGGTGACTGCTGAGAATGATGACAGCCATCATGCAGGAGTTAGGAGATTTTTATATGCTCATAAAAGACCTCCTTCATATTAGACAGCAAGGTCAGCACAATAGCCACTTTGCCAAGCCCATGGTGACTGCTTACTTCAATAACCTGTGATCCTCAGATGGAATGTCAACACACTGACTGGAATCACTATCACAAGTTCCCATGAACTGAACAGCAACATTAGATCTTCCCTTGGATAAAGCTCCTGCAGTGGAAATGTCAATAGCCCTTTCCCCAGGATGCACAAGCCAACAACCATCCCTCAATCTTCTCCAGCTGGATCTTCTAAGCACATAAGTCAGATGGCAATAAAAAAAATCAGTTAGGATCAAAATCATGGCCATAACATCTACATGTTGGAGGCAATGAGAAAAAAATATACTGTACGGTTTACCTTGCAGTAACACCACAAGCTCCTAGTTCTTGCTTTTTTTTTTTATCTAAAAAACAACACTATGTTGCTGCAATAGCATACTACTGGCCATCTTCATAAGTCTTTTCCTATTCAAAAACCTTTTCATATTATATCTGAGCAGAGATATCCACTTACTTAGGTACTAATTAAACATACCTTAGTTCTATTACTTATACTTACTGTTTACGCCAGCAGAACTGAATAAAAAGCAGCAAGGCAGTAAGGCATTTGACATACCTGTCAAACAGTGCAAGAAGGGTGAGCCGGTCGAAGTTAATTCCTATCCAGAGAAGATTGGGCAGCAGCCAGAAACGGTAGTAGTGCTTAATTTTGTGAGCAGCTTCCTCTTGTGAATGCATGTGATCCTGCAAGTCAGGGCTCAAGTCTATGTCTTGGTGTTCTAAGAGATCTGGATCAATGGTTAGTAATCTGTTTAACCGTATCTGTGGGAGAAGACAGGATGTTTAGAGCATAAACATTAAGGATCACCAACAAAATGCTATGTTCCTTACCCAGACATGTGGTGGGGAAATAGCTTACTAACTCAAGGTTAAAGGTCTATTTTGCCATCCCAGACTGTGGTGCAACTAAACAGATTCTGGTAAAGCTAAACTGTACATTTTTCAAGTCTCTGGCTCGCTGCCACAACATAAGACACCTGCACCCAACACTCCTTTCACAAATGTGAAAACACATACATTGGGGGTTCAGATAATATTCCAAAGACATCACCTAAGCTTTCAAGAATTAATGACTACTGCTGCTACTTTTCATACATCCACAGTTACAAAGACTCCATCCTTTTAAAATGGAATTACTTCACTGGATACAAACATACTACATTACTGTCAAGTTCTCAAAGAGAATATGAACAGTACTGATATAAAGCCGAGGTACAGAAGGAAAGAGAATAACCTGTATCAAACGAAAAACATTTCACTCAATGGCTCTGAGGTGTTTACCAGTATTATCTGGAAGTATCAACTTGCATAAAGCAAACCTAAATCACAATGTCTCTTGCTGACCAGCTAACTCTAATCTGGTGCAGTAAATGTATATTTAAACCTAGCTATCAGCCACCTAATTGAGATATCTTTGTTATAGTCATGACTCTAAAAGCCTCTTTAAGCAAATGAGCATTTCTCAGCAATATGGTGCTGCAGCAGGACTATCACCCCCCCCCCAACCCCAACCTAATATGTGGTGCTTTGCCCCAAACACTTATGTCACAAAATCTCAACATAAGTAAATGAAACTACTAACGGCAGCCTGTTCACTTGAAGGTTCAGACTGTGACTTGAACAAAATTTATTTTATTTTTTTTTTTACATTTGTTAACCAGAAAAGTCTAGTGGACACATCTCCGTTTTCAGTGGGGGCCCGAGGAGAAAAGCTCCACAAATAAACATCAGTACAAATGAATGCAGGAAATTTATATACAAAACAGTTATCATAAACACAATATATAAAGTATAAGTTGACATTTACAGAGTCATAAAACATAATTGAGTAGATACATACAAAAATAAAACATGATGTACATTTGACTAGTCTGGTTATGTAATAGCCTTAGGATATAGCCCTACAGACAATTAAGAGAAAGCTTTTAACAGTTCTGTACAGAGTATAGTGGAACTGGAGATGGAAGCCAGCCTGGACCTGTACAGGAACAGAGCCAATTAAAAGCAAAGTGAATTCTTAATGTCTTTTTAAATTGTATTAATGGTAAGATAGAAGATGTGTGTAGGTAAGGAGTTCCATAGTTTGGATACATAATTAGAGAAAAGCGATTCCCTTGCTCTGTTGAGGGGTTTAGTTACTTCAAGAAGGAATTTGCTGGTTGAGCTCATAGTCCTGTTTGAATATGGTGGCAGTAAGTTTTGTAGGGATGGGTTTTCTCTGGGTAATGCAGAATTTATTGAGCAAGTGTAAGTTGGCTGTATTGCCTAAGTTGGTGAAATTCTAGCCAGTTAAGAGGATTTAATGCTAAACAGTGGTGTGTTCTATATGGGGAGTCAGTGGCGAACCTAGCGATACTGTTATACCAGGATTTAAGTTTTGTAAAATCGGTCTTTCTAAGATTGGTGAGGACTAGGGAGGTGTATAGCAGGGTAGAAAGCAGGTGGGTACAAGATATGGTGGCTTTTGATTGTGTGGTAAGATACTGTCTGTTCCTATAGAGAATTCCCATTTTCTTGTGCACTTTCTTAATAGTGTGGGCAATGTGCATGTCAAATCTCAA
Source organism: Protopterus annectens (assembly GCF_019279795.1). Classification (NCBI taxonomy): domain Eukaryota; kingdom Metazoa; phylum Chordata; order Ceratodontiformes; family Protopteridae; genus Protopterus; species Protopterus annectens. Next base: position 223,615,200 of record NC_056737.1, read on the forward strand.
ATTACTGTCAATTTCAACACAGAGAAGTTTTGTGTGAGCTATAGGGGAAATTATAGTATTAGTAATGGACGTGATATTGAAGGTGGGGTTCTAAGAGGTGGATCTGGTTGGTTTGAAAAGAAGTTTAGTTTTGTTAGGATTTAAAATCAGTTGGAGGTTAGATACTAACTTCTCAAATGCTAGAAAGGATTGTTGAGTAAGTAAATGCAGTTCTTGTAAGGAAGAGGCTGAACAGATTAGAGTGGAATCATCTGCATATTACATGACAGATGCCTGAGGGATGGAAGAGTGGAGGTTGTTGGTATACAGAGAGAATAGTAATGGACCTAGAATGGAACCTTGTGGCACGCCGAGAGTGACTGGGAGCAGTGGAGAGAGTTCATGCCGCCTCAGCACTGACCTTTGGTGTCTGGCTAGGCAGCTTTGGCACCAGGCTAGGGAGGAGTCACGAAAACCTAAATTGGAGAGTTTTGACGAGTATACTGTGTCTAACCATGTCAAAGGCTTCTGACAGGTAGAGGAAGGTGGCTGACACAAATCTGCCATTATTTCTGTGGTAGTTAACTGTGCTGGTGAAGGACATAAGAGCTGTGGCGGTGCTGTGATAGGGGCGAAAGCCATGTTGAGTAACTGATAGGAGTTTATGTGCATGCAAGTAGTCCATGATTTGGGTGTGTATACATCTCTCCAGGATTTTGGCTATGGGGATAGGATAGCTATTGGGCAATAGTTGGTTAGCTCTGTGGAGTTCCCTCCTTTATGAAGAGGGATTATATGTGATATTTTCCATACATCAGGGACAAGGGCTTCGGACAGGGATCTGTTAAGAATGGTTACAGGGTAGGCAATGGCTTTGGCTGCTATTTGTATGAATTCTGCTGATAAGATGACAGATGCTAGTGTTGTGGGCTTAAGTTTTTTTAGGTATTTTTTAATCCCGTCAGTAGAGATGGGCTGGAAGTTGAATAGGTTGTTATTGCAAGGTGATATATAGGTTTCAGTAGGGGAGAGTTGTTAGAGGTGTTTTGTTGGTTGGATAGGGCTAGAATTGCGTCAGTGAAGAATTTGTTAACTGTGTGGCTATGGTTTCTGATGTGTTATTGGTGGTGGGGAAGGGGGTACTACTTTTACCTGGTGAGAGAATTTTGTTGATGGCTGCCCATAACTTATGAGTATTATGTTGATGCTTTATTTATAGATTATGGGAGTAAAAGTAGTAAAACTGAAGGATACACCACGAGAACTTCAGCCACGAACATATACCACGAAAACTTCAGTTATAAAATAAATGTTGCTTTTATTCCACTGGCAAACTTTAAAATAAAAATAGAAATAAAAATAGAAATAAAAGAGATAAAATAAAAGAGATTTTTATTTTAAAGTTTGCCAGTGGAATAAAAGCAACATTTATTTTATAACTGAAGTTTTCGTGGTATATGTTCGTGGCTGAAGTTCTCGTGGTGTATCCTACAGTTTTACTACTTTAACGTTTGGTTCGCATTTTTGCTGGTAGGATACTTTGGGATTAGTAGCGATATTTCTTCACGTATTTGGTGGCTTTCCTGCATTTTGTATCACTGCATCCACGCTATGGAGAACGTAAATGTGGAGCTAGACTATAATCCTGAAACAAGACTACACTTGTTAAACCTTGACGCTTTTCTACCACAGAAAAATAACCCTTTATTAATGCTGAATTTGTCAGAACCCGCAAATACCAGGATCGGGCCGAATGGTAATGATGAAAATATGAATGATTTTTTTACTATGACAAGGGAGCTAGAAAACAATTTATATAAATTACAGAGATTTGCATGGCAAAGGAAACATCTACAAGCTTGTGTTCATTTTAAGGTCATACCAAGGGGCATGCGAGTACTATGCATGCCCACGTATGGCCAGTCGTACCCTGATTTGTTAATGAAATGGCAAGATCTAAACTTGGAACTGGGGTTCAAATATATGCATTTGCTTTTAGAATACTTTGAGCCGTTAGAGATTGATTTACAAAATAAAACTGATGCTCTATATCAGAACATTACAGAGCGCTTCAACTCTGAAGTCTGTATTAGGAAACTGAATAGTATATCTACGCAAATTCATATCTACAGTGAAAAATTAAAGCTCACGAAACAACGCAAATTAATCAGGGATAATAATGACTTTAAAATGGGCAACATCTTTGTGTGGCCCAGAGATAATGTGAACAGTGTTATCCAAACTGATCAGCGTAGAATCCAGCAAATAACAGAACCGGAAATGACTGACAGTTTGAATTTGGCGCCTTTTACAACAGCAGTAGATGCCGTAGATGAGTCGAATGCACACAGAATTGTTAATACCGGAGAAGTGACTGACTTGAATACACCCCCTCCTAACCAGCAAGCGCTTCATAATACTGACGACCCATCTAAAATGGGAGCCATTAAACGAGTGAACATTAACTCTAACAGAATAGGAAACGCTCCTTTTCCGATAAGAATGGACAACTTTACCAGAGGCAGATCGACGAGCAGGGGGCCGAGGAAACGTAAGTATTCCCAGGACAGACAAGGACAACAGAAGAAGACGTGGAACTGACTCATGTGGTTTATAATTATTCTGATTATGTATTATGTGATTCTGACTTTTCGTTACTAAATCGAGGCTTGAATTTCATACCTTCCCAATCTAGCACACTGGCTGAAACATTTACTGACTTGAGACTATTTGCAAGGAAGATTGCTTTGAAAATGCTTTTTAAGAACAAAAGTGAGATGAACTTAAATGAAGGTAACAATAATGCTATTACTAATGTATTTAAAAAGAAAAGCACTTTTTCTCCACAGTTACCTGCAACAGTAGAATGTTTTGTCAGATTATGTGAAAAAGATTTATATAAATTTTATTCGGATAAATATATAAAAAATAAGTTTTGCAATCTAAATAATTCAGAATTTGAATCACTAAAGAGATTAAGGAAGAATATGGATGTCATAATCACAACAGCAGACAAAGGGGGTGGGGTAGTGCTACTTAATAAAATAGATTACATTGTTAATATTGAAACTATGTTGAAAGGTAATAATACATATAAGGAAATAAGTGCTGAAAAAATTAAAGTGATAATAAAGAATATACATGAAAATCTTTATGACCTACTCATGTGCCGTCAAATAAGTAAGGAAATGTATGATTTCCTATACATCCAAGATCCACTCATACCTTCCTTTAAGGGACTTCCGAAAATACACAAGGATGTCAATCCCATACCTATGCGACCTATAGTGTCAGGAAGGGATTGGGCTACATATAATATTTCCATATTTTTAGAAAAGATGTTGAGACCCTTAGTAAGTAAAGTAGGAACAATCTTGAGGGACACACCGCATTTATTAGAAGACATAGAGAAAATCCAACAGGACGTAACCCACACAGACACCCCTCTGTTAGTCACATTAGATGTATGCAATCTGTTTACCTGCATACCTAATGAGTATGGACTTCAGGCCATCAGAGAATTGATGATGGGAATGAGTGATTTTTCTGTTGATAGACAAATATTGATAAATCAACTTATGGAAACTGTATTGTACAATAATGTCTTCTTATTTGATGGTAAGTATTACTTGCAAACATGGGGAGTTGCCATGGGCACCCCATGTGCAAATACTTACACAAATTTAGTTCTATACTATTGGGAACAAGAACATCTGTTTAACAACATCTGGATGGATAAAATACGGTTATACAGGAGGTTTGTAGATGATGTGGTCCTGATATGGGTAGGTACAGCCATAGAGCTGAAAGAATTCGTGGAATACCTAGAATCCACCACTGAATTCCTCAGATTCACTCTTGAATATTCACAAACTGACATTAATTTCTTAGATGTTAATCTCTACTTTAATATAGAGGGTCATCTAACCTCCAAACTTTATAGAAAAAAATGTTGGAAAAATACAATGATAGAATATAGCAGCATGCACCCTAGACATGTGTTTGCAGGTGTAGTGAAAGGGCAGTTTTCTAGATTGATGAGAATATGTAAAGACCCAATAATATTGAAAGATGAAGCATGTTTCATGGAAAAACTTTTTACTAAGAGAGGATATGCTCCCAAGTTAGTGAAGGATATAAAGAATGATGTCCTTCATCCTTTATTAGGAACAGAGACTGATAACTTAGTTCAAGGTGTTACTGAAGAGAATAGAAAATATTTAGCAAAGAAAGTGTCTAAGGAATGGAAACATGAAAACAGGATTAGATATGTTATGAAATATACCAATGATAATGCAGACATTAGAAATATAATAATAAAGAATTGGAATGTGCTGACCATGGTGGATGATATACAAACTGTGGTTGGCAATAAACCTTTTTTTGTGTTTCGTACATGTGATAATCTGAAGGTTATTTTTTCTAAAGATTTTAATAAAATAAACACAGGAATAGATGGTGCCCATGTAAAATATGGAACATTCCCATGTATGAAATGTAATATGTGTAAACATATAACATCTGTTCAGTACTATAAACATCCAGACGGTTTTTCGGAATTCATACCTAAAGAACACACTGATTGTAATACAATGAATTTAATATATATGGCTAACTGTACAGTTTGTGAAGCATTCTATATTGGTCTTACGAAAAGAAAATTCAAGGAACGCATATATAATCATATATATGACATACGTAGAAGGAATGAGTTGAATGCCCTTGCCAGGCATATTGTTTTACACCCAACACATGAGTTTAAATTTAGGGTCCTACAGACAGTCAAAATAAACCTGAGAATGGGAGATAATGAAAATTATTTAGCTAAGTTAGAATTGGATTGGATATTTAGATTTGGAGCACATAAAATGCCTGGCATTAATAATTATGTTTCTTTAAAACCCATTTTGGAAAGGAGATGAGTTTTTTTGGTATAGAATATACCATGGAATTTCCTTAGTAAGAATGACTATTATAAGGCAATCCTAATAATTAATTTGATATATGTACAAGAAATATACCCCATCTCAGAAAGAGTAATGGGAGTTTCCTTGGACTTTTAAGAAGATGTTCTGGGAATGGATGTATGGACCTGGGATTATTTTTCACAATATTCATGCAGAGAACCTCTAAAGTCAGCCTTCCCTTTTCAACACAGTGTTATTATACATACATGCATATTTATTACAATATATAAAAAAATTTTAATAGTTAGAATATGTAATTTTAGATATTTTTAGATATAATCAATATTTACTTAATAGATGAGATTTATATAAAAAATATTGTTTATTATTCATTAATTGTTAATTGATAATGACATACATTGTTTATTGATAATTGTTTAATATTTAATATTTTCACATAATAATCAATTAAGAAACCCATGACAATGACTATATAGATGATAAATTTGATTTTATATTAATAATTTTTATTTATTATTTATCATTTTCAACAAACATAATTATGCATATTCTTTCATGATATTCATGTATGAATTTGATATATAGCAATATTCCTGAATAGCCTTACATTATGCTTCATGACTTGCATGAATTATATATATAATTGGTCGTCATCCATTCAGACCATAATATGACTAAAAATAGGAATTTTATAGATTACTATAAATAACGCATATAGCGAATATGTAAATGAAAACTCTTTTTATATTATAATTCAAGCAAAACGTACACAGTTTTTAGTAATCAGATTTAAGCAATAATAACTATCCCAGTCAGAAGCGTAGAAATAAACTCTGAGACAAATATGAATGTTAGTAATAGGTTAATAAGATTTAATTTTGACGACGAATAAGTCGCATTTGGGTCATGTAAACAGTATTGATAGAAAGACTTAATAACATCTTACAATGGATGGAGAATTACTAGAACAATACACATATACATAAAATAGTCTTTTATAGGTTATAGGGAATGTTCCATGAAGTGCATTAAGAAGTTTTTTTTTTTTTTTAAAATAAGTTCTTTAAGAAATCTTGTTTATGAAACGTTTCCTATGAAAAATTTACTATGAGAAGTTCTTTATGAAAAGTTTCTTTATAACAGAAACAATGTATTTGTATGAAATGCTTAATTCTATTGTCTGCTTAATATTATTGTTTGGTTAAAGGGAGTACGATAGACAGCCAAACATGCATACAAGCTTCGGTATATATATGTTGCGATAAGTACTAGCAAATTGTTTTTTAAGATATGAACAGTATAGATTCATATTTATGTTTTATCTAGTTCTTGAACATGCAAAGCAATTGATGATTGTTTTTAAAAAGTTTGATAATGAATATGTTTTTACGATGAAGGGTTTAGATTTTAAAGCACAAGGGCACTTTAAAATTTGGTTAACTAGATGATTAACAAATGATGTAATTAATGTATTTGATGAATTATTTTACACTATTTAAAGAGCAGAGCTAAATGGTTTAGATAGATCTGATGAAGCGTGCATAGTGCACGCGAAAGCGCTCATCTCTTTTATTTCTATTTTTATTTTAAAGTTTGCCAGTGGAATAAAAGCAACATTTATTTTATAACTGAAGTTTCCGTGGTATATGTTCGTGGCTGAAGTTCTCGTGGTGTATCCTACAGTTTTACTACTTTAACGTTTGGTTCGCATTTTTGCTGGTAGGATACTTTGGGATTAGTAGCGATATTTCTTCACGTATTAGATTATGGGAGTAGCTAGCTTTATCAAGTTTTACCAGCTTTTTGGCTTTATTCCTGAGCGCTAGGTAGGATTGTTTGGTGGCTTGGGATCTGGTTTTGTACCAATGGTTCCAAGCTGTGTCCCTCGTTTTGAGAAGGGCTCTGGTTTCCTTAATTAGACAAGGAGCACTGTTAACTTTCATTCTGATGGCTCTGGGTGGGGCATGTAGATTCAGAATGTGTAGAAAGGTGGAATTAAAGAATTTGACAGCTTCGTTTAGGTCTAGATATTTTAACGGTGTCCAGTTACAGTGTTGTAGGTCAGTGATAAGGTTGTGGGGGTTGAGATTCTTTGTATTTCTAATTATTTGGTAGACAGTCCCCTTGTGGTGGAAATGCTTTATGAGCAGGAAGGTTGTTAGATGGTCACTTAGGCCATCAGGTAGGCAACCTGTATAAGAGGGGTGGACTGGTCAGTTTGTTCGTATCCAGTCAAGGACTGATTCCCTGTTAGTTGTTTTTTCTAATCTGGTTGGAGATTGGATAGTTTGTGTAAAACCATGAAGATTAATGTGATTTTTGGGAGCATGGGGGTTACAAGTTAGCCAATCAGTGTTAAAGTCTCCCAGGATGAAAGTTTCGTGTTGGAGTGTGGTGGAGGACCACTGGAGTAGGTTCTCAAGAGTGGCTATATTATTTCTTGGTGGAATATAGCAACCAATTAAATTTATTAGATTGTTTGGATTGATTTTTCGTTGGGCAAAGAGTGTTTCTGCTTTGTCTAGGTTGAGATGAATTATATTTAAAGATTCTACTTTGAAGTGATTTTATATAAAATGGCTATACCTCCACCTTTCTTGTTAGTTGTATCTTTTCTTAAACTTTTAAAAGACAACAGACTCTTTAAATTTCACTGGCATACAGAGCTGACAATCACAGAACCCTGCACATGTCTAAGGTCCTTTTAATAATTTACAAGTTAAAAACCAACCGCTTTGGGCATCTACTGTGGTGCACTGTATCCTCAGCATAGGAGAACAAGGATCACAGACTGCACTCCATGGCAGGGCTAGCCACTCAACGGTGTAAAATATGCCTCTAGGTGATTCGGTCATGTTGACTAATGTCGCTAAAATGGGCATAGGTAGTTACCGGTGGTAAGTGGATTGGGAACCCGGCCTACTGCGACCTACACCAGGGAGGGGTGTATGTGCCCCTATTGACCAGTGTGTGCCAACCATAAAACCTAGCAGCCCTGGGTCAATAAGCTAGTGACCAGCTGATGTCTAGATGCCTAGCCTGGGTTACCTCAGATAGCCCTGTTGAGTGAAAGCTGGAAGTAAAACCAATCAACCTGCCAAACATGAACTGAGAATTGCTGCACTTAATGCAGGCTAACTGACATGACACAGCTTGGAAGTTGATGACCTGATGACACGGAGGGATGGACATTCGATGTATCCAAGAGACAAGATGGATGGGCAGTGCAGCAAAGCCACATGGCTTGGGATCTACATTCTACCACTCAAGAGGGGAACAGGTTAGAAATGATGTGAAAATCATGGTGAGAGAGAGAGTTCAGAAGGCAATGAGGGATATCATCAGAATTAATGACGGACTCGTGGCAATCAGACTCCAGTGTAATAACAGGGTAGTATTCATAATCTCAGCCTATGCCACACAGCAGGGCTGTGATACTGAGGAAGATTCAAGCAACAGTTGCAGGAGCTAGTAGATAAAGCAGGACAACATGAATTGGTGTTGATAATGGGTGACTTGAACACACACATCGGGGCAGACAGAAGAGGATACCAGGACTACCTGGGTCCACATGGGTGGGGCAACAGGAATAGAGGAGGAGAAGCCATTCTAGACTTCTGTCTGGCAAATGGCTTGACAGTAGCCAACACATGGTTCAGAAAGAGAGAGTCACAAGATCATACAAAAGTAGGCATCATGGAACTCGGGTAGACTTCCTCCTAGTAAGGAAAAAAGACAGAAAGATAAAGAAAACAGTCAGACACCCTTCATAATAGATGCCAGCAACAGTCCACTTGACATCAAAGGCACATGGAAAGAGTACTTCCAGCAGCTTCTGAATGAAGAAAACCCCCACAGAAGCTGTAATGCCCCAGAAACAGCCTACTATTAGAGTAGAAGAGGAGCACCCTAGAATATGAATAGCACTAAGGAAAATGAAGTCAGGGAAAGCAGCAGGCTCAGAGGAGGTCACAGCAGATATGATAAAGATGTTGGGTGAGATAGGGGAGAAATGGCTCCTGAGGGTACTCATAGCAGTGTGGAGAGAAAGGTGCATCCCAGATAACTGGAGAATAAGCATACTAGTGCCAGTGTAAAACAACAAAGAAGACATACACAACTGCGGGCAGTACAAAGGCATCAAAAACTCCTATCACATTGCATGAATGTTCTGGAGAGGGTGATTGATAAACAGATACAGAGAGCAGTAGAATGTAAGATGGGAGATGAGCAGTTCGGATTAAGATCAGGACGCAGCACAATTGACCCAATATTTGCAGTGAGACAGATAATTAAGAAGAAACTAGAGATGATAGAGAGTCCAAATGGGCATTCCTAGACTTGGAGAAAGCATATAGGCTGTGGAATGGTGATTCATCACTGGGACAAAGCAGAAATTACTTAAGATTCCAAGAGCAGAATAAGTTATTTCTTACATTTATTTCACTGAATTTCACTTCTTTAACATTATACTTGTGCTATACAACTTATCTACTAAATTTTGCACAGTTATAAAGCTTTTTTTTTTTTACTGTTTCACTGCATTTATGCACTGTTTTATAGGTTCAAAGATTCATGGCGAGGTACTAGGCTATCGGCTCAAGGGACTAAGTAAGCCTAGCCAACAAGGTTCCCTGGCTTACGCCACCCAAGAAAGTTAATTTCCTGTGCCCCTGTCAAGCAGACCCACAGAAGTGATCCCCGGGGTGTATTTCCTACTTCCCATCCACTCCAAGATTTTTCTTGAAGAGTGCTAATGAGGAACTTTGCTTGACATAAATGGGTAGCTTGTTCTAGAGTATAGGAAGTCTCTGCGACAAGAATCTCTCCCCTCCAGCATGTCCTTATTGTGGTGACAAGGTATAGCTCGGAGGGATTGGGATTTAAGTGTAGAATGTCCAACAGCGCTGGGTTTAACATAGCTTTATATATGTTAGGCAGAGATCTCTTCAGAGTAGGCGATATGCTCCAGAGTAAAGCTTGAGTTTTTTGAGACAGTCAGTGTAGGGCATCTGTTTGAGGCCAGTAATCCTCTTTGTGAGGTACTTCTGTGGCCTTTCCAGATGCTGCAGATGTCTTGTGAGGTACATTCCAAAAGGGGCGTTGTACTCTATAATGGGTCTAATGAATGCCGAGCAGAGGGGAACAATGACCTCTTTTTTCCTAGATGAGAACCCTTTTGTGATATTGTGCCACATAGAAGGATTTCCGGACTACGGTGGCGATGTGATTATCAAAGGAGAGACTACTGTCCACCTGGGTCCCAAGGTCTCTTATCACACATTCGGAGTTAAGTAGACTGCCGTTTATGTGGTAGTTCATGGGTAAAGGGTTTTTACCAAAGGGGATGACAATGCACTTTTTGGCACTGAACTTGAGGCCATGCCTCTGACATCAAGCATCCATCTCAGTGAGGCCCTTCTGTAGGATGTCCACATCATTTGGCAACTCTACTATGGCTCCTAGTTTGCAGTCATCTGCAAACTTCATTAGCCAGAGGCCTTCTGTGTTAGCCTGCACTTTAGAGAAGTAGATACCAAACGGGAAAGGTCCCAGGACTGAACCCTGTGGTTTGAAGTCAGATTTGGAGTTTGCAACTTTTACAGTGTGCATTCTGTCAGTGAGCCAGTTGGCAACCCATCTTGTGACGTAGGGATTTATACCTAGTTTAGTGACTTTAGCTATAATTCCAGAATGGGGGATGGTGTCAAAAGCCTTGGCAAGGTCAAAATAGGCTATGTGAACCACCTTACCCTAGTCTACGGCTTTGGTGACTGCCTCAAAGAAGTCAATCAGGTTCAGAAGGCATGATCGGCCTTTCACAAACCCGAAGTGGGTGGGGTCCAGAGTTTGGAGGTTACCAATGTCTTTGTTTATGAGTTCCATGATGACAGGTTCGATGGCCTTGCAGACCAGGCTCGTCAGGCTAATAGGGCGATAGGTCCCAGGATCAGTGGTGGCTCCCCCTTTGTGGAGTGGGATAACTGTTGCTGTGCAACATTCAGTGGGCACAAAGTCTGACGCAAGACTATGATTGAACATGGTGCTCAGATGGGGAGTCGGTTCGTTCTGAAGTTCATGTACAACGCAGCCTGGGATATTGTCCAGTCCCATGGATGCTGTGTTTTTGGTTTTAGAGAGTGCAGCTTTTACCTACATAGATGTGATTACATGGCCTCTGCATTTCTCCTGTATAGATATGGGCCCTTTAGGGGGTGAGAGGGGGGGTAAAGTTAGCACTGAACCTATCTGCCAGGATGTTGGCAATATGAGCTGGTTCTGTAATTTTTGTGTCGTTGTGCTGTAACTCAGAGCAGATCTGGGTGTTGCCATTGAGATTTTTGACATAGCTATAGAATGCTTTGTGATTGCCCTTAGAATCAGTGGTGATTTTGTTTTCGTAGCTAGCTTTGGAGGATCTTATAAGGGATCTCAGCTGCTTACTGAGGCTGACCAGGGGAGCTCCTCCACTCATGGGATTTTACTCTCTTTTGCAACAGTTTCTTCTTTCTGTTGTAGAGTTTGTTTATGGCAGGGGACCACCAGATTGACTTCCTTTTTTTTTTTTTGGAGGATAGCATCTTGGTTCTGTTTGGGATAGCACGATCCATGCACTCGTGTAAGTGCTTATAGAGTGCATTTGTGTAGGACTCAGCAGTCGTAACTGTATTGTCCATCTGCATGGGTGTCATGAAGTTCACCACTTCTGTCTTAAGAAGCATGAAGTTGGCTTTGGAGAAACTTTTTACCATGGTTTCCTTAATGGTGGGTGGGGGTGGGATGCGGATATCTAGGGTGATTAGCTTATGGTCGGATATGACCAACAGGGAGTTGACTTCAGGTGTGGAAGACCGGTCACTCATGTTGGTAATGACTAGGCCTAGGATATTGTTGCCCCTGGTGGGGGTGTGTTTAAGTTAATCCAGGGCACTGGAATTTATGAATTCCAGAAAGTGTCAAGCAAAGGGGTTGGTACATAAGTAGTTTTCACAGTTAATGGTGGGGTAGTTGAAATCGCCCATTATTAGGGTGTTTGGCTGAACCCTAATATTTTCCAGTATATCAAGAAAAGAGGAGTGGGAATCCTGGGGCATAGCGGGGGATCTGTAGCAAGCTACAATTTGGACTGCAGGTTTAGCCAGAGTTAGTTGCACTTGGATAACCTCTGATGCATTATGCTGCGCAACTAGCCTGGAGGTGTGGATATCCTTAATGAATATGGACACACCTCCACCTTTGCTGGTCCAGGTTAGAGGGCCGAAAAGTGTGGTATGAGTTATAGCCTGGTAATGCAGGGGTGCTCTCTAGACCTTTGAACCAGGTCTCAGTCACTGCACAGATATTGGTGTTCTCCATTTTAAGGAGTGCCTTGAGTGAGTGGATTTTGAGATTTAGACTTGTAGCATTGAGTAGCATTACCCTCAGTTTTTGCTTGCCTGTTCCTGTTACGGTGGTGACTTTGTAATTTGAACCTTGCCTAAAAAAGGCACTACAGGGACAGCAAGACCCTTAGCCAGTATCCGGAATCCCAGGGGTGACAGGTGCAGGCCATCTCTGGCAAGGCATTGTGGTATGTCGACCAAGTCATCCCAGGCAGAAAAATACTGGATCCCCTTAGAATGACACCAGAAGCTTAGCCAATTGAAGTCAATCATTTTGTCCTTGTACTGCAGTATCATTCTGGGCGATGGCAGGATGCTACTCAGGGTTAGAGTCATACCTGCCTGGGCTACAAGATCGGAGAGCTCCTCCATGTCTCTTTTCATGTAGTCCAGGGAGGTACATCTCAGGTCGTTCACACCAACATGGACAATGACAAAGTCCTATTTGTACTTGTTGTGGAGTGACCTGAGTGCATGGGTTAAGTGGCGGATCCTGGTACCCGACAGGCAACTGACAGTAACCTTCTCCTTGTTTAGCCTGATGACTGGGACATCAGTGTGCCTGACTATAAAGTCACCTATGACTAATGTGTTGGATACATTGTTTTGCCTTATGGGCTGTGGTTTATTGGCACAGTGAGTCTGTGGGCTATGTGTCATTTGGGTTGTGTTTGGGGGGGGGGTTGCTTGCATTTCTGCTTTGGAGGTCTCTGTTGCTTGAACAGATTATTATTGAGAGCCTCTGTGAATGTTTTTGTGTTTCTGTGTGTGGATTTTGGTGGTGTAGGTTTAGTGGGGCTATGTGATGAGTGTGGTGTGGTGCAAGTGTTTACCTTCTCCTCTTGACTGTCAAGTTCAGTCTTGGTTGGAGAGAGCTTTACCACCAGTTTGGCTAGATAAGTGCATCTCTCACAGGTTGTGGTGTTGGGTGGTAGGAGGAGAGGGTTGTCTGTGTACATGAAGCAAATGCTACATTGCCCCAAGATGCTCAGATTCATCAGATAGACAGGAGAGAACACTAGGAGCTGACCCTTGGACATGTAAAAAACTACTTTCCTCTAGACAAGTGAGGAAAGTGAGTTTAAGAGCTGTTTTTCTCTAAGCAAGTGAGGAAAGTAAGTACAAAAACTGTTTTCCTCTAGGTGAAGAGGAAGGTTGAGTGATGTAGTAATTTGAGGTTATTTAGTGCTAACAACAAGTTCTGAACAAGTGCTGAGCACGAATAAGCAAATTCAAGTGCTAAAACTAAGAATCTGTACCTGGAGCTTGTGGTAGATAGGCTACCTAGTGCTTACCACTCCCACTGATGAGCTAGAATGCTTCCCTCCAACACAGAAAGGCTTTGGGGGCTCAGAAGCTTACCAACAGTCCTGGATACAGCAAATCTGTATCTGGACTAGACTAGTTTCAGGAAAAGCAGGAAACAAGCTTAGAAATTATTATTTTTTTTTTGGAAAATGGAAAGGGAGAAAGGAGAAACAGAAAATAATTCAAAATTAAGGACCTAAGCGGCTTGCCCTTCACAAATGTTCTCTCTGTATTAGGTAGAATGAGCTAGTGACACTAGACTGGAATAGAGCTGGGATAGAGCTGAACAGATGGGACTGGTAGGTGTGTCTGAAGTCAAAATATGATTTCACTGTACTCGGTTGAGTGAGCAAATGAGACAGACCCAGGAGGAGTGTTCAAACACAAATTTACAGGAGGGATGGGCAATTCCAAAGCCACCAAGATTAATACCACAACAAGAACAGGGAGGGCGAGCGGGAAACTAACTGCAGAGACAGAGAGAGACCACAGTATTCTATGAAACAATCAAATAAAAAATAAACTACAGAGAGACACAGACCACAATATTCAATGAAACAATTAAATAGAAAAATAAAATGCAGTACAATCTTTAATACTCCATGTTTGTACTTAACTCAGCTAGTAATGCAACTGATTGAAGGTATGTAGCAGAAGCCAAACAACTCAGATATTTTTTTCATTGCTAGATCCTGTTTCATTGCTCTAATTGCATTTTTACTGAATTACTTAACTGTAAACTGCTTTTTCAAACTGAGTTGTATTTTCTGTTTGTGAGTGCTCTATCTGTGCATTTTTTGTGAGGTTTCCATGTTGTAGTCTGGTATCATATAACTGAGTTGTTTGCTTTTAAAGGAAAACTCCACCCTGCAACTAAAAAAATATGTATTTTTCAGTCTTTGTTTCCAGACCTATTTTAACACCTCAAAATCACTCTAAGTGCTTTATTTGTAATGTTAGCCTGTTTACCACAACATGGCTACAGATGGGGCTTAATATATTGTGATCTTCTCCTCCTGCAACCCTTTCTTTTTCCCATAAATAGGACATGCTGGAGGGACAGATTCATAACCCAGAGGCTCCCTTCACTCTGGAATAAAATCCCAGTCCAGGTTAGGCATAGTCCCACATTGACTCTCTTCAAGAGGAATCTTGATGAGTGGATGGGAGATAGTAGGTTTACCCCGGCTATCACTTCTGTGTCACTGTTAGACAGAGGCACAGTATACCAACCTCAAAAAAAGGCATAGCAAAATTAATTTAAAATGGGTGGCGAAAGCCAAACACACTCTGGCTAGGCTTATAAATGCCCTAGGGCAGATAGCCTAGTATGAACCTATGAACCATAAAGCATTTCAAGTCTTCTTTTTGTGACTCATGCCAGACATAAGAAAGTAACGTGAATTCCCATGCCACTGACATATAATGGGAAATGTGTGACTTACTCTCATTTTCTATTCCTTCTGTAAGAGGGGATGCTTCTTTTTTGTTGCTAATCACCCTCATTTGTTTTGCTCAGAGCTTCTTTTACACTGTACTTTGAAGTTATCTAGCTGCAGTCAGAGAAGTAGCTAAATTGGAGGCCTTTGTTCTAGGTGTTCTTCTGTAGTCCAACATGAACTGACAGTCCACTCCCACAACACTACTGCAAAGGTGTTAAAACAGTCACTGCAATTGTCAACTCAGAATTGACAGGAAGGGATTTCCTATCTAAATTTCTTCCCTCTGTCAGCAATAAGAATTATGTATTTAATCAGTTTGCCAGCATTCTATAAACACTTAATTTTTGCAAGCAATTTTCAGAACATTTGTGATTATTTCAGTGTGTTTCATTACTGGTGACTTTTGATTTAACCCTATTTATGTTAACTTATTTTTGCATGTCCATTTCTTTCTGAGGAACCGCTTTCTTGTGACATGCTGTTTTGGCAATTTCCTGACATTCTACTCATCTCCACATTTTTGAAATTACTTTATTACTTATTTATTATTATATTACCTTAAAATTATTTGTTAAAAATCAAATAAAACTGTATGCAGGGCTATGGAAAAATACAGCTTCATAAACTGGAGTTACTGCTGTGTCTGAACTGCATTCTTTTAATATGTAACAAGGAAAAAGTAAGTGTTATAGGAGTAGAAGCCAGTTAGTTATTGTAAAAGGAATTTGTTAGCCTGACTCCTCCAGGGTAGGAGTGCATTCCTGCTAGGGAAGATTTCAAACATCCAAGGTCAGAAAACACGACCCCTTGAAAGCAGGTAGGTCATGTATAGGAAGGTGTCTGCGTGAAGTCCGAGGCAAAAATCACGAGGGATGAGAACATTTGCAAAGTCTTTAATTGGTACAGTCATTGTAAACATAAAGGTTTGATAAAAAATTGTATAAAAGGTGTAATTTTTCTCTCTTCAGAAAGACAGATTTACCAACTGCTATGAAGACCGTCTCCCAGCACTGTAAAACAGAAAGTTCTGTTTGCACATCCTGAAGTGTCGTTTCAGACTGAAGGCATATACGGTAAATTCTTAATGTTATTTATGACCAACAGTTTGGTGACTTGCTCTGAATCTGAACTTTGGTATTGCTACAAGGCAGTTCTGGAATAGGGCCCATCACAGATTTTTTTCTGAATTCCACACTGCTTTGTATGGAATAATCAGAGTAGGGGTAGCCGCAGTGGTGCAGCGGTTCGTGTTGCCGCCTCACACCAAGAGGTTCTCCGGTTCGATCCTTGGCTGGGGTGCCTTCTGTGGGGCGTCTGCATGTCACCCCTGTGGTCATGTGGGGGTGCTCCAGTTTCCTCCCACATTCCAAAGACATGCTGTAGGTAGACTGGACACTCTAAATTGGCCCTAGGTGTGAGTGTGTGCCTTCTGCGGAAGGTTGGGCGCTGGGCTGGCAACTCAACATCATATAAACACCACTGCCAATCATGAGCAGACAATATGCTCCACTGTGGCGACCCCCTAACCGGGAAAAAGCCGAAAGAGGAAGAAGTCAGAGACTCAGATGTGCAGTTTTTCAGGGTGTGCAAACATACTAACTTTGGCAGGGAAGTTGTTTTGTAAGGGAAAAGGGTTGTTGTTTTTTTTTTTTTTTTTTTCTCTCTTTTAGACAATTTTAGCAAAATGCAAAATAAGCCAAGACTATGTTTTGGTTTAACCGAGTTGTTTGCAAGGTATACAAGTAATAGGGGGAGGACCCCACAGCAATAGTAAATGTACGTGCACATGCAGTAAAGGAGAAATTAACACAAGGAGGCACCTTGTGTTAAGGGCGGTAGCCTCAAGATTGATAGGTAAGAGGTATGAGAGATGTTTTATTCTGTCAATGTATGAATGTATGAGAGAAAGGAAAAGAGAAAAAAAGATTTAAAGATAAAGTTAAAAGTTAAAGATAAAGTTAAAACAAGTTCATGAGCCCAGCGCATGACTGGGACAGACTGTAAACTGTTAAAACAAATTCATGAACCTACAGCATGATGGGATGTAAAAGTATGCATGGTTAAAATAAATTCATGAGCCCATAGCACACTGCATCTTAAGTGTGATTGCGTGGAAGTACTCTCAGAGGGTCCAAAAGAGTGGTCAGTTCTGAACACAGTACCTATCCGCCCCATTATCCCAATCGCAATGCTAGAACAAGGTGCAGTGTGGATGGCAACAACGAGCTGGCAATGGCCCTCTGGCTTCGTCTAACACATCTTGCTTCAAATGTGGAGAAGCAGCACACTGGAGAGGGGAATGCCCACACAGGCAAATGCAGAGTGTCCAAGATACTTGGACTGAATGGCAACCAAATTATAAGAATGTATTTTTTCCTGCACCAACAACTTAGATTGGAAGGAGTCAGGAAGGTCCATACTGACTAGGTCAAGGAAATAATACATAAGTAAATCTTAACCCTCTACTGCCAATCGATCAAAACGTACCCTACGTTAAGATGAAAATAAATTCACAGAAAGCCCCATTTCTGGTGGATACTGGAGCCACTAGGCCAGTGTTAAAAATTACTTCAGATAGTCAAATACCAGTATCACAGCATAAAGTAAAGGCAGTCGGAGTGACAAATACTACGGTTACATATTCTGTTTTGGAAGCCATCCCCATTTCTTTACTTCCAATTGAAGAAAAGCATTCTTTTCTTTTGAGTACACCTGTACCAGTACATCTGCTAGGAAGAGATTGGTTATACCAGAAGGGTTACACTATTTACTGTACCCCAGAAGGGGTGTATCTAAATGTTCCAACAGAATCAGAGGGGAAGTACTGGCAGTTTTAGCAGAAGTTGAGAACAGCCTGTTAGAACCATATAGACAGATGGAGAGTTACTACAGCAGGTACTTGCAAACTTGTGGGTTAAGCATGCAAATGAACTAGGTACACTGAAATCATCAGACCAAGTTAAAATAAAATTAAACCCATCAAAACCTCTCCCTAGAGTGCCATAATATCCACCAAGGCTGGAAGCACAGCAGGGAATCAAACCTGTAAGTCAGTCTCTGATACAGCAAGGAATAATACCGGCTTAAAAGCCCTTGTAATACTCATATTGTTCCAGTTAAAAAGCCAGGAAAGGATTGTTATAGACTTGTACAAGATTTAAGGGCTGTAAATAATGCAGTACTACCTACTTTTCCTGTTGTTCCAAATCCAGCAACAATACTGAGTTGCATACCCCATACATCTAGTTACTTTTCTGTAACAGATTTATGTCCAGCAATTTTTTCTATACCTATTCACCTTGACAGTCAGTTTCTGATTACTTTCACTTATCAGGGACAGCAATATACATGGACATGGTTGCCACAAGGATATACTGAATCTCCTTCATAATTTTCTCAAAGTCTGAAAAAAGATTTTGAGAATGTGACATTTCTGGGTGGGTCTGTGTTAGAACAATACGTAGATGACTTCTAATAGCATCAAATTCCTTTCAGCAATGTCAGCAGATGGATACCCTGCATCTTCTGACTATCCTTGCAGAAAAGGGAGACAAAATGTCTAGAGAAAAACTACAACTGTGTTCCCCTGAGATACGTTCTCTTGGTCATTTAACATGTCAGGGTAGCAGGAAAGTGTTACCACCTCGTACTGATGCAATATCTAAGGCCCCACATCTGAGTAATCAGCGACAGCTTAGGTCTTTCCTAGGTATGACAGAATACTGCAGACAGTGAATCCCTAACTACGCAGAAACTGGCAAACCTTTGACAAATCTTTTAAAACAGGATATACCAGACCCTCTACTTTGCAATAGTGAAGAGGAAAATTCATTTTAGAATTTGAAACAAGCTTTAGCTACTGACCCATCTTTAGGGTTACCAGACTATGATAAGACTTGTATTTTATTCTGTCATGAAAGAACTGGATTTGCTTAAGGAGTGCTTGCACAGAAACATAGGGGCAGTCATCCATTAGCTTATTACAGCACGGCACTAGATTATGTTGCAAAAGGCTTTCCACCTTGTTTAAGGCAAGTTGCTGCTGCTGCCATTCTAGTTAATCTTGCACAATTGCCGGTGGCAAACCACATCACCCACGCAAATGGAAAATAGGTACATGACTGCTAAATCATACCACCAATGCAATGTATGAGCACATACACAAGTGCATGGAATGGGCCATACCAAAAAGAACCAAGATGCTCTCCTCCAAAAAAGGAAGCCAATCTGGTGGACACCTGCCATAAACAGGCTCTACAACAGAAGGAAGAAACTGTTGCAGAAAAGAGTGAAGTCACAAAACTGGAAAAACTCATTTGCTAACCTCAGCAAAAAACTGAGATCCCTCATCAAATCCTCTAAAGCTAGCTATGAAAATGAAATTGCTGCAGATACCAAGGACAACCACAAGACATTCTGAAAGAATGTCAAGAATTTACAGGGCAATACTCCCCTCTGCTCTGAGCTACAGCACAATGGCAACATGTATACTGAGCCAACTCATATTGCCAGTATATTGGCTGACAGGTTCAGTGTGAACTTTACCCCCTTTCATCCCCTAAAGGGCCAATCACAATACCTGAGGAATGCCAATTCCCTAGTATCATGGCCCCATAGGTAAAAAAGTACAGTTGTGTACACTTACAATAAATGTAGATGTTCGAGTGTATTCACTGTTGCCATCATCACATTTGGGTTATCTGCTTGCAGGTAGCCCTCAGTCGGCCTGATTAACAAAGTCTTGGGTCCTGCGTTGGTTGCTGTCCCTTCTTCCATGACGTCAGGTCATCAGGGGTATAAAACATGCAGCAGACGTCATTACATCAGTTTTTCTTGCCCAAGATGTCAATTAAATATAAAAGTACAAAGAAAGATATACTTCCAACAAAAAAGCAAATACACCAAAAAGGCTTTTAAGCATAGTAAAGGAAAGTAGAGGTACAGCCAAAAGAAGTTAGGGGTTGGAGGGAGGGTAACCAGGACTGCAACAGTTAATACACTCGAACATCTACATTTATGGTAAGTGTACACAACTGTACTATGTTCTTCGTGTTTCACTGTTGCAGTCATTACATTTGGGTAGATTCCCAAAGCTATGGTTGGGAGAAGGAATTTAGATAGCATTACGGCCAGTTATAAGACCCTGCAAGACTGCAGTGGCAAAGCCAGCTCTGGATTTAGAGAAAATTGGCAAATGATAATGCTTGGTGAAAGTATGTACAGAACTCCAAGTAGCAGTTTCTAGGATGTCCTTGGTAGGGACTCCTCTGAGAAAGGCTGTAGAGGTAGATGCAGCCCTGGTGGAGTGAGGTCTGATCCCCTGGGAGATAGGTTTCCCATGCTTATAGCAGAAAAGAATGGGAATGGCTTATCCATTTAGAAATGGTTTGCTTTGAAATAGCCTTCCCTCTGCTCCTGCAGCAAATGCCACCAGCAGTTCAGATTTCCTTTAAAGTTTAGTCCTGTCCAAGTATAATCTAAGTTGTCTGTGCACATCTAAGGAATGCAGTATCTGTTCCCCTTTATTATGTGGATTGGGAAAGAAAGTTGGCAATTGAATGGACTGATTAAAAGCCACACTGGATACCACCTTGGGCATGAAGGATGGATTGGTTCTGAGGGATGCCCTGTCCGCATGAAAGATAATGAAAGGCTCCACTGCCATAAGGGCCTGTAATTCAGATACCAAACAACCAAAGAAAAGGTCAGAAAGACCAAATATTTTGAAACAACGACCAAACAACCAAAGAAAAGGTTTCCTGTAATTCAGATACCCTTCAAGCTGAAGTGATTGCTAAAAGGAAAGCTGTTTTCCAAGAATTTTAAGTCTGCAGTAGCAGCTGGCTCAAAAGCAGGTAGAGTGAGTTTCTCCAAGATAAAGATAAGATCCCAGGCTGGGGTTGGAGCTATCCTGGGTGGTCTCAAATTTCTGGCCCCTCTGAGGAACTGCTTGAGCAGTGGATGAGAGAAGAGGGCAGGTCCTGTGTTATGAGCTGAAATGGCTGAGGCGTGGATTTTAATGGAGAAAAAAAGACAAGCCCTTGTGAAGCATCTCAGTTAAGTATCGTAAAATCTGAGGAAAATTGGGCGCTGCTGTGCTCATCCCATGAGACTGGTTCCAGGCACTGAATCTTTTCCATTTTTCTAGTACTAGGCCTCCTCGCCTCTAAAATGATATCCATCACAGGTTTGCTGAGGGATGGTAAAGGCTGCAAGGTACAGTGTTAGAAGCTGAGGGTGCAGAATCTGGTTCTCCTGCTGAGACAGCAAGGAAGGAGTCTGAGGCAGGTGCCATGGAGATCACCGTGACACACTGCGCATGAGGGGATACCAGTGTTGGCACAGCCAGTGTGGAGCAATCAAAATCATCCTTGGTTTGTCCTGTTTGATTTTTAGTAGTACTTTGGAGAGCAGAGGCAGAGGGGGGAAGGCATAGACTGATAGGTTTTTCCAGCTGAAGGACAGAGCATCCACTTTCCAGGCTTGTTTGTGGGGAGTCTTTGTGCAAAATTTGTCCAATTGGTAGTTCTGGGGAGAGGCAAACATGTCTATATCTGGGCTCCCCCATTTGCTTGTCAACATGTTGAAAATCCTTGGTTCCAGTTTCCACTCGTGTGGGTCCATGAGGTTTTTGCTTAGTCCGTCTGCCAGTGTATTTAATTTTCCTGGAAGAAATTGAGCTTGCAGGTGCACTTGGTAGCTCAAGGCTGTGTTCCACAATGCCATGGCTAGTCTGCAGGGGGGGGTAAAAAAGTGTACCCCCTGCTTGTTTATGTACCACATAACAGTGGTATTATCCGTCTTTACCATTAGATGTCCTGGAAGAATGTGGTCCTTGAAGGCTGTCAGAGCATTCTGTACAGCTAACATTTCTTTTTGATTGATATGCAGGTGCATTTGACTTGGGTTCCATTTGCCCTGAATGCACTTCCTTGCCAGGTGAGTTCTCCATGCACAGTCTGATGCATCTGTTGTTAGGGTTTGGGTGGCAGGGGGTGGTGTGAAAGGTAGTTCCTTGTTTTGGTGGCAGGCCTCTGCCCACCAAAGGAACTCTAGGTGTAGGCAAGGTATGACAGGGATCATTGTTTCTAGGTCTTATGAATGTTGATACCATAAGATTTTTAGATACCACTGTAGTTTCCTCATATGCAGTCTTGCATATGGAATTAGAAGAATGCAAGAGGTCATGAACCCCAAGGCTTGGAGTATTTGTCTTGCAGATAGCAGGGTTTTTGTGGCCACTTGTTTGAAGTAGGTTGTCAAATGAATTTGTTTCTCTGGCGTGAGGTAAGCCACCCGGGAAGTTGTACTCAAGCTTGCTCCCAGGAATATAATTTGTTGACAGGGTACCAGGTGTGATTTCTTTTCGTTTATGGTGTACCCCGAACAAGTTAGAACTCTTTTTACAAAGGCCAGATGATTCAAAAGTATGTCCTGGCTTTCTGCCTGAATTAGACAATCGTCCAGGTATGCGTATATTTGAATATTTCTTTGCCTGCAAAATGCAATAACTGGAGCTAGGCACTTTGTGAATACCCTGGGCGCAGTAGATAAGCCAAAGGGCAGTGCAGAGAACTTATAGTGCATGTAGCCTGCTTTGAAGCGTAGGTATCTTCTGCAAGGTTCCCTGAATGAGATGTGCAGGTATGCTTCTTTTAAATCTAGTGTTGCCAACCAGGCATCCCTAGTATAAGAAGTAATTGGTGAAGAGTCAGCATCTTGAATTTTGGAATCTCCAAAAAGGTATTTAGAGTAGACAGGTCCAGGATAGGATGCCATGAATTGTCTTTTCTGGGTACCAGGAAACGTCTTGAGTAGAAACCTTGACCCTTTTGCTCTTCTGGTACCAGATGAATAGCCCCCATGCTTGAGAGAAAGTACTTGTTTTTGGGCCTCTGCCCACTGATTTGGGGGTAGGTCCAACCACCCACTTGGTGTTGGCAACGTGTGGAAGTGAAATCTGTATCCCTGGGACACTATATTTAAAACCCATTTGTCCTGGGTAATGAGTTCCCAATTCTTTGCATGAAGAGCAATCTTTCCCCCCAAAGGAGCAGTCAGTTGATAAGTGCTTGGAAATTTTAAAAGGAAGTCACTTGAGACAGTTTACCATAGTGGGGAGTCTTATTATTCCCAGATTTGGAAGTGGAGGCCCCCCCCCCACTGCTTAGTTCTGTGTGTCCCCTGGGACTGAAACCTGGGGGTTTTGCTGTGTTTGGGTTTGCCTTGAGAAGACCTGGAAGGGGCAGGAAAGGACCAATTCTTAGAGGGCCAGTGCTTACTAAATCTAGGAGGCTGAACTTGTAAAAAATCTTTTAACAGTTTGCATAAATTTAGCTTTATCTTCAATCTTTTTAGGAACTTCCTCAGCCTTGTTGCCAAACAGGCGGTTCTGATTTAAAGGAGCATCCAACAATTTAGCTTCAACATGATCAGGCAAAGATTGCTCCTTAAGCCAAGCATGCCTTCTGAGCACAGACCCAGTAACAGCAGCCCTGCAAGAGGCCTCTAATGAATCAAAACCACATTGCAAAGTATGTTTGCCAACTTGTTCAGCAGAATGCATTAAATCCTGTAATTCATTATTTCCCACACAGTCAGCAATCAACATCGTTTTCTGTTTAAGCAGTCCAATAACATGTTGCTGAAACTTTAACATATAAAACTGGCAGTTTAAAGCCCTAATGGCCAAGGTTGCAGAAGTGTAAACCTTCTTACCCCATCTAACCAGCGCCCTGGAGTCTCTATCAGAAGGGGTAGGATTTTTAGAAGTAGAAGCCTTAATGCCATTGGGCCCCTGTGAAATAGTCTCTGGATCTGCAATAGGATTATTGAAAAGGAACTTGTGGGACTCAGGGACCCTGTAGTATCTGTCAGGTTTTCTGGGAGCAGTAGGCAGGGAATCAGGGGCCAAACTAGATTCCGAAAAAGCATCATAACCAATGTCTAGTACAGGAGGAATAGCTAAAAGCCTATGCTGAGGTAGAAGGAAATCCGCAAGCCTCTTTTCTGAATCAGAAAAATCCTGGCTTTCCCAGTGGAAATGAGTATGTAAGTTTTCCCCAAAAGAAAAGTCCTCAGGAGGGGAAGCAGAGGGAATGGAATCCTCTGCATCAGAATCTTCATAAGTAGATGAGGGCAAATCCAGATCATCAGAAGAATCGGAAAAAACAGAATCCTGATCAGAAGATTCATAATCAACTTCAGTCCTAAGCCTCTTAGAAGCGGGGGGGGGGGGGGGGTTGGCTACCCCTGATTAGAGTTATTACATCTTCAGCCATTCTTATCATTTGTTTTTTAGGCCTAGAGGCCTGAGCATGTGGCCTGGGCATCGGTTTTTTAGGCATGGATCGAGATTTAGGCCTAAGTAAAGAAGAGGCGTCTGTTTAATATGCAAGTTCGTAGCCCTGAATACACCCTCAGAAGCCGGTGCCTGCACAGCGGCTCCGGACCCATCCAAGGTAGAGACATCTGCGGGTTCCATAGTTGAAGCATCTCGCGGCATACCGGACTCCGAATGGGTCTCAGTAGAGGCCTGCGAATCAGAAGTAGCAGGTATCAGGGGCTGCGAAAGTGCCTGAGTACTGGCGAACTGGCGAATGGCTTAGGAGAAGCGTCGTCGGCAGTTTTGGAACTCAGCGGCTTGTCTCTGTCTTTATCTTTGTGTTTTTTCAGAATCCTGGTAGTCGGATGGTTAACCGACGACATTTCTGGAAAATTAAACCGAGAAAGTACAGTTTTGTACCTACCATAAATGTAGATGTTCGAGTGCTAATACAGCTGCAGTAATCACAGATGGGTTTTCTGCCATCAGGCGGTCCCTCAGTCGGCCGAATTCCAAAGTCTTGGTCCGGCGTCGGTTGTCGTCACTTTCTCTTCTGACGTCAGTGAGGCCAGAGTATATAAGACACAGCCGACGCCATGTTCTTCAGTCTTTCTTGCCCCAGATGTCAGGTGCCCCCAGAAGGAAGGCAATACATAAATTATGCTTATATGTGTATACATGCAATGCAATATAATCCAAAATCAGTGGTTGCAAGCAAATAAACCATAGAAGGATAACCCAGTCAGGTTGTATGAAGAGGTTGTTAGGCCCCATGCCTTTACCAAGTGGGGAAGGAGGGAGGGAAACCTGTACTGCAGCTGTATTAGCACTCGAACATCTACATTTATGGTAGGTACAAAACTGTACTATGTTCATCGTGCATACAGCTGCAGTAATCACAGATGGGTAGAGTCCCAAAGCTACGCACAGGGTGGTAGGTACTAGGAGGAAATGGGTTGAGCCAGAATGCCCTGCAAAACAGCAGTGGCAAAGCCTGCTCTGGTTCTGGAATATAAAGGCAGGTGGTAGTGTTTTGTGAAGGTATGTACAGAACTCCAAGTGGCTGCCTCCAGAATATCTTTGGTAGGAACTCCTCTGAGGAAAGCTGTAGAGGTAGCTGTGGCCCTGGTGGAGTGTGATCTGATACTTGTAGGAACAGATTTCCCATGATAGGAATAACAAAACCGTATGCAGTGGCCTATCCACTTTGAAATAGTCTGCTTGGAGACTGGCTTCCCTTGAGCCCCTACAGCATAGGGCACAAAGAGTTGTTCTGATTTCCTGAAGGACTTTGTTCTGTCCAAATAGTAACGTAGCTGCCTATGGATGTCTAAAGAATGTAGCAGCCTTTCCCCTTTGTTTTGAGGATTGGGGTAAAAGGTAGGAAGGTGTATGGCTTGATTTAAAGCTACCCTGGATACCACTTTAGGCATAAATGATGGGTTGGTGCAAGGGAAACCCTGTCCTGATGGAAAGTGAGAGAGGGCTGCACCGCCATGAGGCCCTGTAGTTCAAACTCTACGAGCTGAAGTGATAGCCAGAAGGAAGGCAGTTTTCCAGGACAAATATTGCAAATCTGTTGAGGCAGCTGGTTCAAAAGGAGGCAATGTTAATTTTTCTAGTATGTAATTAAGATCCCAGGCTGGTATTGGTTGTTTCCTTGGTGGTCTAATATTCTTAGCCCCTCTGTGGAACTGTCGTAAGAGTGGGTGAGAAAATAAA
This sequence comes from Protopterus annectens, assembly GCF_019279795.1. Classification (NCBI taxonomy): domain Eukaryota; kingdom Metazoa; phylum Chordata; order Ceratodontiformes; family Protopteridae; genus Protopterus; species Protopterus annectens. Next base: position 223,641,286 of record NC_056737.1, read on the forward strand.
GGAGGATCCGTGTTGTATTCTGCAGAAATGGCTGAGGCATGGATTTTTATGGAAGAAAATGAAAGTCCACTGTTCAGCAGCTCAGCTAGATACTGTAATACCTGAGGCAAGTTCAGTTTTCTAGGGTCCTGGCCTTTTTTCTCATTCCAAGAACAAAACCGCTTCCATTTTGCGGAGTAAGCTTTTCTAGTAGATGGCCTTCTGGCCTCCAAAATGACATCCTGCACCTCCTTGGAGAGTAGGGTCTGTTGGGGTGTTAAGGAATGTTCCATGCAGCGAGATTGAGTGTTTTCAGCTGACTGTGGAGAGTTTTGTAGTTATGCTGAGTCAGCAGAAGAGGCATTAGAGGCAGGGACCAGGGAGGAGTATGTGTTAGGCTCCTCAGCAGTGGGTACCAGTGTTGCCGTGGCCAATCTGGAGCAATCAATATCATCTTCGGTCTTTCTGCTCTTGCTTTCAAAAGTAACTTGGGCAGAAGAGGCAGAGGTGTGAATGCGTAAACTGTCCATGCTGTCCAACTGAATGAAAGGGCGTCCACTCTCCAGGCCTTTGGATGAAAGGTCCTCGAACAAAACGTTTCCAATTGATGATTCCTGTGGGAGGCAAAAAGATCTATGTCTGGCCTCCCCCACACTTGGGTTATTTCTGTAAACACCTGAGGATGTAACTTCCATTCGTGTGGATCTGTCATATTTCTGCTTAATTTGTCTGCCAGCGTGTTTTCCAATCCTGGCAGGTACTGGGCTTGAAGTTCGATTTGCCATTCCAGAGCCAAGTTCCAAAGAGTCATGGCTAGTCTGCACAAGGGGTATGAATGTGTTCCTCCTTGTTTGTTTATGTACCACATTACTGTGGTGTTGTCTGTTCTTATCAGTAATTGCCCTGGATGCAGGAAGTCCTTGAAAGCTGTAATTGCATTTATTACTGCTAGCATTTCTTTTTGATTGATGTGAAGGTGCTTTTCTTTTTGGGACCATTTGCCCTGGATGCACCTGTCCATCATGTGCGCCCCCCAGGCATAATCTGAGGCGTCTGTTGTGATAACTTGCTTTGCTTGAGGCTTGCAGAATGGGAGGCCTGTGTTTGCTTGACATGCTTGGGCCCACCATAGAAATTCCTTTTGCAAACATGGAATTATTGGTATTATTGTTTCCAAACTGTGACTGTGTTGAGACCATAGGTTTTTTAGGTACCATTGAAGTTTCCTCATATGCAGCTTTGCACATGGGATTAAAAGAATGCAAGATGCCATGAATCCCAGAGCCTGCAGGATTTTCCTTGCAGTAAGCCTGGTACTTTTTGCTAGTATTTTGAAGTAATGAGATAGTTGCCCCTATTTTTCTGGCGTAAGATAGGCCATCTGGGTGTTTGTGTCCAAGTTGGCACCCAGGAAAGTTATTTTCTGAGATGGTATTAGCCTTGATTTCTCTTTGTTGATTGTGTACCCCAGAGAATGCAATAACCGTGTCACATATGCCAGATGTTCCAGAAGTATGTGTTTGCTGTCCGCTTGGATCAGGCAGTCGTCCAAATAAAGGTAAATTTGTATCCCTTGAAGTCTGCAGTAGGCAATCACTGATGCCAGGCACTTTGTGAATACTCTGGGCGCAGTAGATAAGCCAAAGGGCAATGCAGAGAACTGATAGTGGATTGAACCTGCAAGAAATCTGAGGTATCTTCTGCAGCTTTGTCTGACTGGGACATGCAGGTATGCCTCCTTGAGGTCCAATGTTACCAGCCAAAACTCCTTGCCCAGCATGGGAAGAAGTTGCTGTAATGTGAGCATCTTGAATTTTGGTACAAGTAGAAATGTGTTTAGGATGGATAAGTCCAAAATGGGTCTCCAGTCGGTTCCTTTCCTTGGTACCAGAAAAAGTCTTGAATAAAAACCTTGACCTTGTTCGTGAGTAGGTACCTCTTAGGTTCATAGGTTCCTAGGGTAGTACTAGGCTAACTGCCCTTGCGAGCCATTTTAAGCCTAGCCAATTATCCCTTGTGAGACTCAAACCCTGCACTTTGTGTTTGTAAGGCAAACACCTTAACCATTAGGCCACCCTCCCAATAAGCTCTCATGCTTATGAGCTTTGCAATTTGTAGTTGTGCCTCTGTCCTTTGATTCTGTGGCAGGTTTGGCATGCCTCTCATTTTTGGAAGAGTGTGAAAATGAAATTTGTAGCCTCTGATTATAATGTCCAGGATCCATTTATCTGTTGTGACAATATGCCAATTGGCTGCAAATAATGCTAGCTTTCCTCCCAAAGGTGCTGCCAGCTGAGACGTGCTTGGCATGGAAATGAGGGAGTCATTGGGTTTGCTTCCTGTATTGTTGTGCACTGTCCTCGCCACCTCTTGGTGCTGGAGTTTGCCATTGTCGTCCTCTATATGATCCTTGTGATTGCCCTCTGCCCCTTGTGCGTCTGTATCTACCTCTTTGGGGCTTGTCAGTGGCTGGAAAGGACCAGTTTTTTGAAGGCCAATTTCTGCTAAAACGTGGTGGTTGGACCTGTAAAAAGGCTTTGACAGTTTGCATAGATTTGGCTTTTTCTTCCATTTTCCGTAGCATCTCCTCAGCATTAGTACCAAACAGCACATCCTTTTGTAAAGGAGCATCTAGAAGTTTAGCTTTGACATGATCAGGCAAGTTTTGTTCTCTAAGCCAGGCATGTCTGCGAATGACTGATCCTGTAGTAGCCGCTCTACTTGAAGCCTCTAGGGCATCATAACCACATTGTAAAGTGTGCTTACCCACTTGCTCTGCACTATGCATCATATCCTGTAACTCCTTTAAATCTGGTTGTTCAGGTTGAGACATTTTATTCCTTAATTGTGATAAGAGGAACTGTTGATATTTAAGCATATGAAACTGACAATTTAAGTCCCTCATGGCTAGGGTGGCCGAGGTATATACCTTTTTACCCCACCTTTCTAAAGATCTTGACTCCCTTTCTGCAGGAAGTGGATTCTTGGCAGTGGAGGCCTTCAATCCCTTGGGGCCTTGTGAAATGGTTTCAGGGTCAGCATTATGGCTTTTGAAGAGAAATTGGTGAGAGTTGGGTACTCTGTAATACCTATCAGGTTTGACTGGTGCAGGAGGCAGAGAATCCGGGTTAAGGCAAGCCTCCGAATAAACATCATCAAGTATGTCCAAAACAGGGGGTATCGCCAGAGGTCTGTGTTGAGGTAACAAAAGAAATTCCCTAAGCCTTTTCTGAGAATCTGAAAAGTCTTGGCCTTCCCAATGGAAGTGTTCCCTCAAGGTGTGCAAGGTTTCCCAAAAGGAAAAATCTTCAGGAGGAGATACAGAAGGGATGGACTGTTCTGCATCCGAATCCTCAAAAGGGGAGTAAGAGTGTTCCTCTGCATCAGAATGTTCTGATAAAATGGATCCCTGATCAGAAGAGTGAGAATCTTCCTCCACTCTGGGTCTCTTGTCTGGAGGGGGTTGAGAACCTCTGATAAGGGTAATTAAGTCCTCAGCCATTTTAAGCATCTGTTTTTTAGGCATGGGACCTGGAGATGGGCCCTGTGCAACAGGCCTCTTGGGGTGCCTGGCTGCTTTGGATTTAGTAAAGGCCTTAATAGAAAAAGAAGATGAGGGTCTAAAGACTCCATGGGTGGAGGTGGACCTGTCCACATTAGTAGGCTCAACATTAGGAAAGGCTTCGGTGGTTGTAGTCTGGGAAAGGGCCGAGGTCTCGGGTACAGAGGACACCGCCAAAGGAGTGTCGTCGGTAGTCAGGGACTGCAAAGGCATCTCGCTGAGAACCGGACCACGTGTAGCCTGTTTTGGCGTGGTGTCGGTCCTTTTCCTTGCATTTTTTGGACAACACGGTAGTCGGAGTGTCCGACGACATTTTATAATCAAAAGCTTTACCAAAATAGTGTTGGGCGAACTCCGCCCGACGCTTAATAGTGCGTTTATTGAAGGTAGCGCAAAAGCGACAGCCCGAGACGTCGTGGTCTGGGCCTAAACAAGGTATGCAGAGGGAATGGAAATCCTTATGCGGTATTTGCTTCCCACAAGAAATACAATTATTAACTTTTTCTGACATCGGTCTGAGGCAAGAAAAGTTTCCCCAACGGGGTACTTAGCTTTAATGAGGACTTCGGTTTTCAAAATTTTCGTAATTCAGGAGCTGGCCGACCGGCACTTGCGAACTGCTTCTGCTTCGGGCACCGCACGGCAAAAAAGACTGAAGAACATGGCGTCGGCTGTGTCTTATATACTCTGGCCTCACTGACGTCAGAAGAGAAAGCGACGACAACAGACGCCGGACCAAGACTTTGGAATTCGGCCGACCGAGGAACCGCCTGACGGCAGAAAACCCATCTGTGATTACTGCAGCTGTATGCACGATGAACATCTGTAATATTTAGAGGCGAAAATATACCGACGACGGATAGTGCGCTGATTAAATAAAGCACAAAACCGACAGCAAGGTACATCATGGTCAGGGCCTAGGCAAGGAATAACAGTACGAATTAAAATCTTTATGAGGTATTTGCTTTCCACAAGTACTGCAATTATTAACTTTTACTGACATCGCTAAGGAATACTGCGGTGGTGGTGCTGCGGTAGCGTTGTCGCCTCACAGTAAGACGCTGTCCAGTTCGACTCTGTTAGAGCGTCTTCTGCGTGGAGACATGCGTGAATGGACGTACCTTCGTTGAAGGTTGTGCGTTAGGGCTGGCAACTCAGCACATAAAAATCAACTGCCAATCATTAGCGGACCGGAGTTCCGCTGTGGTGACCCCTAACCGGGAAAAGCCGAAAGACACAACAACTGACATCGATAAGGAGCAAGAAAAAGTTTCCCCAACGGGGTACTTAGCTTTAGCTGAAGACTTCGGTTCTGAAACTCGAAAACAAAAATTTCAGGAGTCGGCCGACCGGCACTTGTGAACTGCTTCTGTTTCAGGCACCACACGGCAAGAAAGACTAATGGCGTCGGCCGCATGTTTTTATACCCCTGATAACCTGACGTCATGGAAGAAGGGACAGCAACTGACGCAGGTCCCAAGACTTTGTTAATCAGGCCAAATGAGGGCTACCTGCAAGCAGATAACCCAAATGTAATGACTGCAACAGTGAAACACGAACATCTGTACTGTCCAAAGCCAAGAATACAGCTTCAATGGGACCTGATAGTATCCCTGGCTGCGACCTACATGAATTACAAAGTAAACTTGCACCACACCTGAGTGCCCTGTTCAATCACAGCCTCACTTCAGGCTTTGACCCTTCAGAATGATGCTCCAGAAAGGAGGTCATAATTCTTCTCTACTCGTCCATCATTTAGAACTATTATAGAATACAATGCCCCATTTGGCATGTACCTCACTACACACCTACAACTGGAAAGGCCACAAAAACACCTTCCTAAGAGGATCTTAGGCCTTAAACACATGCTCTACATGTACAGACTCAAAAAAATCCAGCTATACGCTGTCTCATATTCTTTGCTTACAGGCGATTTCTTCTTGACCTACAAAGCCACGTATGACCCAGAGCTGTTAGATAGGCTACAGCTAAAGAAATCCCAATCCCTCCGTGCCACATGCTGCAGGGACTTCAACGTCATTATCACAATAAACAGAACAAGCTGGAGGGACAGGTTCCTAACCCAGAGACCCCCCAATACTCGAACAAACTTCACATCCACAAGCAGAGCACTTCCACTGGCCCTCTTCAAGAGAAATCTTGACGAGTGGAGGGGCAATAGAAAGTTCACCTTGGGAATCACTTTTACTACATCGTATCCTACTAATCTTATGTCTTTATTCTCTCTGAAAATAATATCTACTACTACTTAATGTTAAACCAAACTACGTTGGGTCCAATGTCTGGAGGATTAGTATATCTTTGTTGACCATCTCCATGATAATTCTTTCCATGGCTTTACATATAATACTAGTGAGACTTGTGTCTCTAGTTTCCAGGATCTTAAACTACCTTTAGGGTAGGCAGTTATTGCCGTTCGAAATTGCTTTTAACAATTTTTGGTGTAAAAGTAGTCCGTAATCTTTTTCTCCATACCAGAAATCTGGTATTACAAGCTATGGGGGGGTTTCGGTTTACTGAGCTGTGTAAAATTAAAAAATGGTCACAGATTTTCCCTAAAGGAAATCTTGTACATGCTATGAAATGGAAAGAAAGGTTTCTTATAAATCAGTTTCCACCAAGTGCATTCCTTGCCGTGGCTTCAGAATTTACTGCTTATATGTTGAATTAGGGTTGTTAATAGTAACACAATTGCAGGCCAAAATGCCTTTAGAAAACACTGACATTTACTGTTTATGTAGCGACTTCATTAGATGTAGCAGGTAATGCTTTTTTTTTTAAAGTGTAAGAAAAAGAACACACACTGCCTGAAACTAAGGGCACAAAACACACCTATTCTACCAAACTTCCAAAATAATCCTCAGAAATTCTGGCTAGGCATCAACAACCTCCTACACCCAGGACGCTCAAGCACTCCTACTCCCACTGGCTCTGATCACAATCCCAACCAAATAGCAGATTCATTTAACACATTTTTCACTGAAACAATACAATCCCTAGCTAACCAGCTCTCCCCTAGCACCCCATGCTCAAACATAACCAATACCAACAATCCTCCTCTACTTCATTTTCTGCCAGTGCCCACATCCCTCATCTTTAACCTCATCCAGAAACTTAAACCCACCACACTCTCTGCAGATCTACTACCTGCAGAATACCTACAAAAAGCTGCTAAAGTCTTAGCCTACCCCATATCCATCCTCATTAATAGAACTATTTCTGAAGGAACTATCCCCTTAATCTGGAAAGTCTCTCACATTATCCCCCTGCACAAAGGCGGTAACTCCAAGGAGTTCTCCAATTACAGGCCCATAGCCATACTATCTCCTCTGGCAAAAATAATGGAGAAATGTATTTATTTACAACTGTTACCATACCTACTTGAAAACAACCTACTAGCACCTTGTCAACATGGCTTTAGACCATTCCATAGCACCACCTCTGCTCTCCTATCCTTCACTAACCAAATTAATAGTAATCGTAATAATGATACTCTATCCTCAGCCCTTTTTATCGACCTGTCTAAAGCATTTGACATGGTTAACCACCACCTTCTCTTAGACGCACTCAAAAACTTATCACTGGATGCCCTTACTATACAGTGGTTCCAATCATGCCTAAATTATAGACAACAGGTTGTTCTAAGGGAAAATACTTTATCTTCCCACCTCCCAGTAGCTTTAGGGGTCCCCTCAAGGATCCATATTGGGTCCTTTACTCTTCTCCATCTTTACAAATGACCTCCATTCGGTAATTCCACAAGATTACTGTATCCAATACGCAGATGACTCCACACTCATATGCTCTGCTACTACCCAAGCAGAACTTCAGTCACTAACCCAAAAGACCTTTAGCACAGTTGAAAACTGGCTCCTACAAAGGTGTCTTATCTTAAACCCTAAAAAAACTAAAATGCTACTATTCACCCCCACTCGCAGAACCTCCCCACTTAACTTTACTATTACCTCAAATAATGGAACTATAATATCCCCCGAACCAACCACCAAACTACTCGGAGTACTAATAGATAATCACTTGTCTTTTGAACCTCACATTAATAACACCATAAAAACAGTTAAGAAACTAAGTTCCCTCTATAGAATTAAACCCTTTCTAACTCCTCTAGCCAGGGTCGCCATTGCTCACACACACCTTATCTCTACCCTCCTGTATGCCTCCCCTATCTATACCAAAATATGCACAAGTAACCTGAATAAACTGTCATCCTACTACAACAATATAGCCAGATTCGCAGCAGAGTCCTCCTATAGAACTCATCATTGTATCAATTTGAATAAACTCGGATGGCTAGAATTGCCAAATCTAATACTTTTTAATCAACTAACAGTAGCCCATAAGATCCTGTATCTACCTCAAAATACACCCATACTCACATCCCTAGTCATCCCCTATAACAATCTCAAAACATTGCGCACATCTAATAAACTACTTGTACAAATATCTAAATCCAACAATTCAGCTGGTGACACCCTGTTCTCTAACACAGTAGGGCAAGGCCTGGAACAGCCTTCCAAGTCAGCTAACCTCACTATCCTCTGTTAACCTATTTAAAAGCAAGCTCAAAACCTACCTCAAATTACACTGGCTATGCCCCTGTGATAACCCAGACTAACAACCCTACCCCTTTCAAGACTCCCATGATTCCTAGCCTCTTTTGAAAATTATCTTGTGTTAACTCTCTGATAGCAGTGAGCTTGACCATTCTGAGGATTCTTTCCTCTTGTAAATATGTATATACTGTTGAATTTCCAACCGTGTTCATATCACACCTCAACTCTTGTGAGACTAAACACTATTATTGTATCCTCCCTATTTGCTTTTGTATACTCTATCCATTCAACACTAGTGTTTATCTTCTGATTTCTTGTGTGACCATAGTATCTACAGCATCTTAGTTATAATTTCCATTATTAATTCATACTACTATTGTATCAAGCTTATTTTTACATCAGGCTTTTGTTCCTACTGGTATACAGAATATAAAATCCTAGTTATGTAATATATCAAAGTTTTGTAATGTACCAATGTCTACTTGATATATATTTGTTTGTCCTATTTGGTTATTGTATTGTGGAGCTTTTCTCCCCAGGCCTCCACTGAAAATGGACATATATCCAGCTGGACTAGCCCGGTCAACAAATGTAAAATAAAATAAATAAATAATAAAATCTCTCTCATCTGTCCCGAATTTGATTGCCCATGTTCTTTCAGAATTTGATTGCCCAGATTTCTGACTCATATTTTAGGGTTGTTTCTCAGAAGACATGTATCTTTCTGACAAATCACTGATTGAAGTCCTTAAATAATGCTAGGCATTTGAGGTTCAGAATTTATGTACTTCTGAAAATGCAAAGCCTTTCATTCTATCAACATTACATGTTTGTAACAGCAGTATTTAAAATCTGTCCTTAATTTTCGTCCTTTGTCCCACCTTTTTCTGGCTTTGTGCAGAATTCTTGCTGTTGGAGGTAAAGAAGTATGCCCAGTTTCCTGCAAACTGCTTGATTTTTACTTTACCCTCCCTCATTAGCTCTCTCCTGTTTTATGTATTTCTTGTCATCTGACTTTTGTACCTGCCCTTTCCCCTCTTTTGTGCCATTTGCTCTGTCTAGAAGATTCTGGTTAAAGTTTCTGATCCGTGATCACGTTTCCTTTGAGCTGCTGCTTTATTTATTCCTTTATTTATTCATACTGCAGTACTGTCAGTAATTGCAGCTTTTAACAGCATGGCTGTTATTTTAGAAAAAAAAATTTCTTTATCTATATTCAGGCTGAACTTCAAGCATCTGACTTAATAAGAGGGCAGAGGACAGAGAAAATACGTGTTAGACTGAGCATTGTGGTGTTAAGGGCACAGTGCATCAGACATTCATGAAAAAGGGATCACGGCTTTCCAAAAGCTTCCTTTCTATATGTAGGCACATAAAAACATGCAATAATTTAAAATTAACCTTTTGTGACTGCACCTATACAGCAGAAATAGATTATCCTGCAAACAGCGCCTATACGATTTACGGACAGCTTTGTTTGGTTTTATAATTGACACTCCTCAACAACAGACACTTCATGGAACTAATCAACAAGGACACAGGGAAGATCCAAACACAAGAACCATCTCAGTTTGGCATTGTCAAAGGTAGGTTTTGCTTACACAACGGTCACCAAAGCAATGGATGAAGGCAAGATGATGCATAACTCCTACCTGGAGTTGGAGAAAGCCTTTGACAATACCACACACTGGCATAGTGGAGAAACTTGCCCAACTGTGAATAAAACCCTATGTCACCCACTGGATTGTTAATTGGCTCATATATGGGATTCAAGAATTCAGTATAGGGGAAACTACCTCAAGAAAAGGCAACTCACAAGTGGAGTTCCACAGGTCTCAGTACTGGGACCTCTTCTGTTTGGCATCTCCAACACCAATGATCTCTTGCTGGGAATGTTTGTGGATGACAGAGTTAGTATCAGTCATTGAATTCCCATTCTGTAGAAGACTTACCCCCCCCCCCCCACACCCAAAAAAAAAATAAAAACTAGCGCCAGAGCCATGGAGTAAAACTTAAAGCAAAGAGTGCTTTATTGTACCATTTGGAAAAATGCATTATTCTGGGGAATTACCACACTGACAATATGCCCCAAGAGCGAACACTGTGGTTTAGGACTGTGGAACGTATATAGAGAATAACCTTACATTCAACCAACATGTCTCTACAGCGGTAAGAAAAGGCTTTCCTGTTGTACAGCTTATAAACAGCAGGACAGCCTCCAGGTTGAGGGATATCAACGTCCCCCTTTATTTATTTTACATTGTTGACCAGGCTAGTCTAAGTGGATATATGTCCATTTTCAGTAGAGGCCCGGGGAGAAAAGCTCCAAGCATCAACAGTGACAAAGTTAACAATATATAAAAAAAAGACGTATAATAAACAGTACAGAGGTAGCATTGGTCAAAAGAAAAATATAATAATATAATTATAAACTATAAACATTATACTAAAAATTAAACTAAAGAAATTATACTAAACACAAAAGTGGGTATGAGCAAGACAGAGTAAAGCCCTTATATTTTATCCTCTTACTATGAATAAAAGAGAAGTAACTAGATTTGGGGAGTAGGGAAAGGGGTATGAGCAGGACGGAAAAAAGATTTCAGTCTGGGTTAGCACAAGGACAAAGCCACCGAGTTTTAAGATGTTCTTTAAGATGTTTTTTAAATAGAGAAGTAGAAGCTAGGGTAGATAGTTCAGGAGGAAACAGATTCCAGTTTTTACCTGCAGTGTTTGAGAAAAGTGAGTCACCAGCTTTGTTGTTAGATTTAATTGAGGAAACCAGGAGCTTATTAGCAGAACGTAGTGAAGCTAGATTTTTATATGGTGAAATCAGATTAGTGAGGATAGGGGTATTATTGGGGTGGTATAGGATCTTTTGAGTGCTAAGTAACTGTTGACAGAGTATATGGTTCTGCAGTTCTAGCCATCCTAGTTGTTTGAGGTTAAGGCAGTGGTGAGTTTTGAAGGGAGAGCATGTGATGAATCTAGCTATGCTATTATAACAGGTGGAAAGTTTGGAGAGGTTGTTTTTAGATAGGTTAGTATATATAGCAGAGGCATAGAAAAGGGTAGAAATGAGGTGGGTCTGGGCAATAGTTTTCCTGGCCAAAGGGGTAAGGAAGGGTTTAATTCTATAGAGAGTACCAATTTTTTATTAACAGACTTCATGGTGGAGTTTATATGGTCATCGTAGTTGAGACGATCATCAATTGTTACACCTAGTAGGCGGGTTGTAGTATCTGGGGTTATGTTGGTAGCATTGTTAGAGGTTATAGAGAAGAATGGATTAGGTGATTTATGAGTTGGAGTAAAAAGCAGTAGTTTTGTTTTTTAGGGGGGATTTAGGAGGAGGCAGTGTTGCATAAACCAGTTTTCAACATTATGGAAAACAGTTTGGGTGAGGGACTGGAGGGAGGCTATATTCTAAGCAGTACAGATTAAAGTTGAGTCATCTGTATATTGAATGCAGGTGGCTTGAGGTATGTTCATGTGTAGGTCATTAATAAATAAGGAAAAAAGAAGGGGACCTAAGATAGAGCCTTGCGGGACTCCAATATTCACAAGAAGTAATGAAGACAGATTGTTAACCCAAAGTACTGCTTGCTGTCTGTTTTTAAGATAAGACCTAAACCATTGTAATGCTTGTGGATCGAGAGAATGGGACTTTAGTTTGTCTAGAAGTAAGTTATGGTTAACCATATCAAAGGCTTTTGACAGGTCAATAAATAGTGCAGAGGAAAAGGAGTTATTGTTACGATTTTTATTTACAGACTCAGTGAAGGATAGAAGGGCAGTTTGCTGTGCTGTGGAATGGTCTGAAGCCATGTTGGCAGTTGGCTAGTAGGTTATTTTGTAGTAGGTGGTTAAGTAGTTGTTTGTGAATACATTTTTCCATTATCTTAGCTAATGGGGAGAGTAAGACAATAGGTCGAAAGTTAGAAAGCTCAATAGAAGATCCACCTTTATGTAGAGGGATGATGTGGGATACTTTCCATAAGGTAGGGATTTTACCTTCAGAGATAGTTCTGTTAATAAGGATAGAAATGGGGTAGTCCATAGCTTTTGCGGCAATTTGTAGGTATTCAGATGGGAGACTGTCAGCAGAAGGGGTGCAAGGTTTCAGTTTTTTAAGTAGCTTACAGATGAGAGATGTAGGTACAAGTTGTATTTGAAAGGTAGGAGATGAAGTCTCTGTCATCAGGCCAATGACTGAATACAGTGCTCCCTTTGACGTGTTCTGGCCAAGTATATGTAACAGCTTGAGTGCCCACAGATGTTCCTTAAGAAGAGAATACAGGGTCTAACACATAAATCCTGCACAGAGTGCTCTAAAGCACTGTCACTGTATTGTGTAGTGTACAGACTGCTGAAAGAGGACGTATCCGCCTTCTAAGGCATCCTGTCATCTTATACTGATGGATCTACTACTGCTTATCTGCAAGTCAATTGGTATCAGAAATAGTCATCACAGGGACCGAAACCTCTTCTGCAAGTTAAACAGAATGGTTTGAAGAGATGGGTACATCTGTGAGATTACAATGTCTCTGGAACAAAGTGTATCAGTGTCCCTAAGTGTAAGCTGGATCTATGGACGGTATGAGGAAATTTTCCCCAGTACTGGCCCTGTACAGTACAGTTGTGTACACTTACCTTAAATGTAAATGTTCGAGTGTATTCACTGTTGCAGTCATTACATTTGGTTAATCTGCTGGCAGGTTGCCCCTCAGTCGGCCTGAATATCAAAGTCTTGGGTCCTGCGTCGGTTGCAGTCTCCTCTTCCATGACGTCAGGTCGCCAGGGATATAAAACATGCAGCTGATACCATTTTATTCAGTTTTTCTTGCCCCAGATGTCAGGTGCCCCCCAAATGGGGAGCAAAAAAAAAAAAAAAAAAATATATATATATATATATATATATATATATATATATATATATATATATATATATATATAAATAAATAAACAAGATATATGTAAATGCACTTTTAGCAACAAACTTTACCTTCATCTAAAAGCAAATACACCACAAAGGCTTTAGAATATTGTGAAGGAAAGAGAAGTTCTAGAAGAAAAGGGGGGATGGGCGGGTGGGTAACCCGGACTGCAACAGTGAATACACTCGAACATCTACATTAATAGTAAGTGTACACAACTGTACTATGTTCTTCGTGTTTCACTGTTGCAGTCATTACATTTGGGTAGAATCCCAAAGCTATGGATGGGAGGATGGAAGTAAATAGCATTAGGGGTGGCTATAAGGCCCTGCAGAACTGCAGTGGCAAAGCCTGCCCTGGACTTGGAGAAGAGAGACAAATGGTAATGCTTTGTAAAAGTATGAACAGAGCTTCAAGCAGCAGCTTCTAGAATGTCTTTGGTTGGAACTCCTCTGAGAAAGGCTGCTGATGTAGAGGTAGCCCTGGTGGAATGTGACCTGATTCCCTTGGGCACTGGTTTACCATGATGCAAGTAGCAGAAACAAATGCAATGGCTTATCCACTTAGAAATAGTCTGCTTTGATATAGCCTTCCCCTCTGATCCTGCAGCAAATGCCACCAGTAATTGCTCAGACATTCGTAAGAGATTTGGTCCTGTTTAAGTAGAATCTTAGTTGTCTGTGTACGTCCAATGAATGTAGAATCCGCTCCCCCTTGTTCTGCGGATTTGGGTAAAATGTTAGCAGGTGAACAGTTTGGTTAAGAGCCACATTGGATACCACCTTAGGCATAAAGGAAGGAGTGGTCCTGAGGGAAACCTTGTCCGGGTAAAATGTAATAAAAGGCTCCACAGCGATGAGGGCCTGTAGTTCTGAAACCCTTCTTCCTGAAGTGATTGCCAAAGGAAAAGCTGTTTTCCAAGATCAAAACTTTATATCCGCAGTAGCTGCTGGTTCAAAAGGAGGCAGGGTGAGTTTTTCCAGCACAAAATTGAGGTCCCATGCAGGAGTTGGTGATCTTCTGGGAGGCCTTAAATTTTTGGCCCCTCTAAGATACTGTTTTAGCAGAGGATGAGAAAAGATGGGAGGCTTCGTGTTGTAATGAGCCTTGATGGCAGAGGCATGGATTTTTATTGAAGAAAAAGATAGGCCCTTGTCAAGCATCTCAGTCAAGTATTGTAAAATCTGAGGAATATTTGGTTTTGCTATGTCCGTTCCTTGTGCTTGGTTCCAAGCACAGAATCTATGAAATTTATCAGCATAAGATTTTCTAGTACTAGGCCTTCTGGCTTCCAAAATGACATCCATCACAGATTTACTGAGAGGTGTTGTTTGAATAATTACAAGATCAGCCATGCTGCCAGGTTCAGAGTTTGGAGATGAGTGTGCAGAATTTGATTGCTCTGCTGAGACAGTAGATGAGGTATTTGAGGCATGTACCAAGGAGGGAGTTGAGACATATTACTTAGAATTGGGTACCAGCGCTGGCAAAGACAGTCTGGGGCAATTAGTATCATTTTTGGTTTTCCCTGTCTGACCTTTAGTAAGACAGTACAGTTTGGTACCTACCATAAATGTAGATGTTCGAGTGTACACCCTGCTGCAGTCATCACACTTTGGTTATCCTGTCGTCAGGCGGTCCTGCAGTCGGCCTGAATTCCAAAATCTTGGTCCGGCATCGGTTGCTGTCGCTTCTTCCCTGACGTCAGTGCACCAGGGGTATACAAGAGGCATCCAACACCATTTTCTTCAGTTTTTCTTGCCCCAGATGTCAGGTGCCCCCCCAAAAGATGGTCAGTAGATAGTACCAATAATAAAAGCTTAGCACAAACAAAACATCCCTCCAGCAATAAGCAAATACACCACAAAGTTTGCATCAAATTTTAAGGTATTGAAAGGTTTTAGTTAGGTCAGAGGGGATGGAGGAAGGGTAACCTGGACTGCAGTAGGGTATACACTCGAACATCTGCATTTATGGTAGGTACAAAACTGTACTATGTTCATCGGGTTACCCTGCTGCAGTCATCACACTTGGGTAGAATCCCAAAGCTAAGGATGGGAGATTGAGTCAAACAGGGTTAGAGGAGGCTAGAAGGCCCTGCAAAACTGCAGTGGCGAAGCCAGCTCTAGTCTTAGAGTAAAGTGGTAAGTGATAGTGTTTGGTGAAGGTGTGTACTGAACTCCAAGTTGCAGCTTCCAGAATATCCTTGGTTGGCACCCCCCCCCCCCGAGGAAGGCTGTAGATGTAGCTGCTGCCCTGGTGGAGTGGGGCCTTATGCTAGCAGAAACTGGTTTTCCATGATGGGTGTAGCAGAAACGTATGCAATGTCCTATCCATTTGGAAATGGTCTGTTTTGAGATAGCCTTTCCTTGTGATGCTGTAGCATAAGATACAAAAAGTTGGTCAGATTTTCTGAAAGCCTTAGTTTTATCCAAGTAGTACCGTAGTTGCCTGTGAATGTCCAAGGAATGCAGGAGTCTTTCTCCTTTGTTCTGTGAATTTGGAAAGAAGGTGGGTAAGTGGATGGTTTGATTTAGAGCCACACTGGATACCACCTTTGGCATAAAGGAGGGGTTAGTTCATAGAGAGACTCTGTCTTGATGAAAAATGAGGAAAGGCTCTACTGTCATGAGTGCCTGTAGCTCTGAGAGACTTCTGGCTGAAGTAATTGCTAGCAGCAGAGCAGTCTTCCATGATATAAACGTAAGTCAGCTGAGAAGGCTGGCTCAAAAGGTGGCAGCGTAAGTTTTTCCAGAACAAAATTTAGGTCCCAAGTTGGTGTTGGCGCTCTCCTGGGAGGCCTAATGTTTTTTGCCCCTCTGAGATACTGCCTTAGAAATGGATGTGAAAATAAGGGAGGATCCATGTTGTAGTGAGCTGAAATAGCTGAGGCGTGGATTTTAATACATGAAAAAGAAAGTCCTTTGTGTAACATCTCAGTTAAATATTGTAGAATCTGAGGCATGTCCGGCTGAAGGGTATTTTGGCCTTTAGCTCGGTTCCAGGCGCAAAATCTTTTCCATTTGTCTGAGTAGGCTTTCCTGGTGCTGGGCCTCCTGGCCTCCAGAATGACATCCATAACAGCTTGTGAAAGAGGGGCTGGCTGGTTGCTTAGGTGATGTGCCATGCAACCAAATTTAACGTTTTGAGCTGGCTGTGTAGAATCTGACTGCCTTGCTGTGTAAATAGATGAGGAATTTGTGGTAGAATCCATGGTAGGCCCTGGGCCATGTTCCTTAGTAGTGGGTACCAGTGCTGGTGTGGCCAGTCCGGGGCAATGAGTATCATTCAAAGTCTCTCCATCCTGACTTTCAGCAGCACCTTTGTGAGAAGGGGCATTGGAGGAAAGGCATATACTGTCAGCATTTTCCAACTGAATGAGAGTGCGTCCACTTTCCAAGCTTGATGGTGAAATGTCCTTGTGCAAAATTTTGAAAGCTGATGGTTTTGGGGTTGGCAAACAGGTCTATGTCTGGGAGCCCCCATTTCTGAGTTATCATTGCAAATACTTGTGGATCCAGTTTCCACTCGTGAAAATCCATGATGTTTCTGCTTAGGTCGTCTGCCAATGTGTTCTTTTTTCCTGGCAGGAATTGAGCTTGTAATTGAACTTGGTAAGCCAGTGCTGTGTTCCACGAGGTCATTGCTTGCCTGCATAGAGGGTAGGAGTGTGTACCCCCTTGTTTGTTTATGTACCACATTACTGTGGTGTTGTTTGTCCTTATTATAAGCTGTCCTGGATGTAAGAGGTCCCTGAAGGCTGTCAGAGCATTCTGTACAGCTAGCATTTCTTTTTGATTGATGTGCAGATTCCTTTGATCTGCAGTCCATATGCCTTGAACGTACCATCCTGCCATGTGTGCCCCCCAGGCATAGTCCGATGCATCTGTTGTCATAGTTTGCCTGGCTGGGGGTAAGGTGAAAGGCTGACCCTTGTTGAGGTGACATGCCTGTAACCACCACAGAAACTCCTGTTGAAGGCAGGGAATGAGAGGTATCATTGTTTCCAAGCTGTGGCTGTGTTGAGTCCATATGCTTTTCAGGTACCATTGTAATTTCCTCATACACAGTTTTGCAAATGGTATTAGTAGTATACAAGATACCATGAAGCCCAAGGCCTGCAGAATTTTTCTTGCAGGGAGTTGGGTCTTTGTTGCCATTATTTTGAAGTATTGAGTTAGCTGTAGTTGTTTGTCTGGAGTCAGATAAGCCATCTGGGCCGTTGTATTCAAGCTGGCACCCAGGAATGTCATGTTTTATGAGGGCACTAGTTTTGATTTCTTTTCGTTTACTGTGCACCCTAGGCAACTTAGAAGGTGTTTTACAAAAGTCAGATGTTGTAAGAGAATGTCCTTGCTTTCTGCTTGGATGAAGCAGTCGTCCAGGTATGGGTATATTTGAATTCCTCTTTGTCTGCAGTATGCAATTACTGGTGCCAGGCATTTTGTGAAGACCCTGGGTGCAGTAGATAAGCCAAAGAGCAGTGCAGAGAATTGGTAATGGGTTGAACCTGCAATGAAACGGAGGTATCTTCTGCAATTTTGTCTGATAGGGACATGCAGGTATGCCTCCTTGAGGTCCAATGTTACTAGCCAAGCTTTCTTACCCAACATGGGTAGAAGCTGCTGTAGTGTTAGCATCTTGAATTCGGGTATTTGCAAGAAGGTGTTTAGAAGTGAAAGGTCCAGAATGGGTCTCCAAGCATTGTCCTTTCTGGGGACTAGAAAGAGCCTCGAGTAAAATCCTTGGCCTTGTTCTTGTGTAGGTACCAGTTGAATGGCTCTCATGTCCATGAGAGCTGTAATTTGTTTTTGTGCCTCTGCCCATTGATTTTGTGGCAAGTTTGGCATTCCTTTTATCCTTGGCAAGGTGTGGAAATGGAATCTGTATCCTTGTGAGATAATGTCTAGGACCCATTTGTCCTTTGTGACGATGCGCCAGTTGTCTATAAAAAATACTAATTTTCCTCCCAAGGGAGCTGCCAAGAGATTTTTGCTTGGCAGCTTGAGGTTGAAGTCATTGTGTTTGTCTTCTAGTAGTTTGGGACCGGTCTTCTCCTCCCTTCTGTGTTGCAGTGCCCGATTGTCGAGGTTTGTAAGGGATTTGTGCTTGTCCTCTGCCCCTTGGGCGTCTGTATTTACCCCTCTGTGGTCTGTCAGAAGCTGGAAAGGACCAATTTTTTGCTGGCCAATTTCTGCTGAAGCGTGGGGGTTGTACCTATAAGAAATCTTTGACCGTCTGCATAGATTTTGCCTTATCCTCCATTTTCTTTAAAACCTCTTCTGCTTTAACCCCAAATAAGACATCCTGCTGTAAGGGGGCATCTAGTAACTTTGCTTTAACATGATCAGGCAGAGTTTGTTCCTTTAACCAAGCATGCCTACGTATAACAGACCCAGTAACAGCTGCTCTACAGGAAGCTTCCAAGGAATCAAATCCACATTGTAAAGCATGTTTGCCCACCTGTTCAGCTGCATGCAACAGATCCTGCATTTCTTTGAATTCAGACTGTTGAGGGTGTGTGCTTATCTTTTGTTTTATTTGAGACATTAGGAATTGCTGGTATTTCAGCATGTGAAATTGACAATTTAGTGCTCTCATAGCTAGAGTAGCTGAGGTGTAAACCTTCTTCCCCCACCTGTCTAGTGCTCTGGAGTCCCTTTCAGAGGGTACAGGATTTTTAGCCATAGAAGCCTTAGCCCCTTTCAGCAACAGGGCTTCTGTAAAGGAATTTGTGAGAGTCAGGCACTCTATAATATCTATCTGGTTTTGCTGGAGCAGGAGGCAGAGAATTTGGATTTAGACTAGATTCTAAGTAAACATCATCCACAATGTCTAAAACTGGAGGGATAGCAAGTGGTCTGTGCTGGGGGAGTAAAAAACTCTCGGAGCCTTTTCTTTGAGTCGGAGTAGTCCTGACCTTCCCAGTGGAAATGTTCCCTCATGGTATGTAAGGTTTCCCCAAAGCAATAATATTCAGGAGGAGAAGCTGAGGGAATGGAATTTTCAGCATCAAAATCTTCATAAGGGGGAAAGGAGTAATCCTGTTCCTCAGAGGAGCCTGAGGAAATAGACACTTGATCAGAGCAGGCATAATCCTCCTCTTGTCTAGGCCTTTTGTCTGGGGGGGGGGGGGGTTGGGAACCCCTGATTAAAGAAATCAAATCTTCAGCCATTTTAAGCATCTGTTTCTTAGGCATGGGGCCTTGAACTGGAGACTGATGTGCAGTCTTTTTTGGTTTTAGAGGAGTCTTAAGCTTAGCATAAGATTTTATGGTGAGAGTAGTCGGTCTGAAGACGCCTTCTGTAACAGAAGGTGTTTCCGTAGCACCGGCTTCTCCTTCTGCAATGTTGGAGGTAGGGCCTAAAGAAAATGGCTGTGTCGGCCTAGAACTCTCTGCTTGAGAATCCGAAGCGGTCTGGGGTTCCAATTCTGTGGTCGTCAGGGGCTGCGTAGGCGCCTCACTGAAAACCGGAGAACCGGCGACCAGCCCAGCCGAGAACTCGGGAGTCTGGCTTGGATCTAGGCTGCCTGTCTTTATCTTTGCATTTTTTATGTATGCCAGTAGTCAGTTGCTCCGACGGCATAGTGTAATTAAATTTCCTACCGAAGTAGTGTCATGCGAAATCAAAGCATTGCTTTATAGTTCGCTTACTGAACCTAGCACAAAACCGACAACCAGTGACGTCGTGGTCTGGGCCTAGGCAAGGTATACAATAAGAATGAAAGTCCTTATGAGGTATTTGCTTCCCACAAGAAATGCAATTGTTAACTTTTTCTGACATCGGACTGAGGCAAGAAAAGGTTCCCCAATGGAGTACTTAGCTTCGAAGACTTCGGACTGAAATTCAATTAGAAAATCTCAGGTGTCGGCCAACCAGCACTTGCGAACTTGCTTCTGCTTCGGGCACCGCGCGGCAAGAAAGACTGAAGAAAATGGCGTCGGATGCCTCTTATATACCCCTGGCGCACTGATGTCAGGGAAGAAGTGACAGCAACAGACGCCGGACCAAGACTTTGGAATTCAGGCAGACTGCGGGACCACCTGACGACAGGATAACCCAAGTGTGATGACTGCAGCAGGGTAACACGATGAACATCTTGGGGAGAAGAGGCAGAGGAGGAAAGGCGTAGACTGATAGGTTTTTCCAACTGAAGGATAGGGCATCCACTTTCCATGCTTGTCTGTGATAAGTCCTTGTGCAGAATTTGTCCAGCTGATAATTTTCGGGAGAGGCAAACAGATCTACGTCTGGACTCCCCCATTTCTGTGTTATCATGCTGAAGACTTGTGGATCCAGTTTCCACTCGTGAGGGTCCATAAGATTTCTGCTTAGGTCGTCTGCCAGAGTATTTTGTTTTCCTGGCAAGAATTGAGCTTGAAGATGAACGTGTAAGTCAAGGCCGTGTCCCACAATGCCATGGCTAGTCTGCAAAAGGGGTAGGAATGTGTACCCCCCTGCTTGTTTATGTACCACATAACTGTGGTGTTGTCCGTCTTTATCAGCAGTTGTCCTGGATGAAGCAAGTCCTTGAAGGCTGTCAGGGCATTCTGAACAGCTAGCATCTCTTTCTGGTTGATATGCAGATGCATTTGTTTTGGGCTCCATATTCCGTGAATCCATCTCCCCGCCTGATGGGCCCCCCCAAGCATAGTCTGATGCATCTGTATTTATGGTTTGGGTGGCAGGGGGTAGAGTGAAAGACTGTCCCTTGTTCTGATAACATGTCTCTGCCCACCAAAGAGACTCCTGTTGTAGGCAGGGAATGAGAGGAATCATTGTTTCCAGACTGTGACAATGTTGACTCCATAAACTTTTTAGATACCACTGAAGTTTCCTCATATGCAGTCTTGCATATGGAATTAGTAGAATGCAGGATGCCATGAACCCCAAAGACTGCAGAATTTGTCTTGCAGATAACTGGGTTTTTGTTGCCATCTGTTTGAAGTATACAGTCAGTTGCCTTTGCTTGTCTGGCGTAAGGTAAGCCATCTGGGCAGTTGTACTCAAGCTTGCACCCAGGAATGTAATTTTTTGAGAGGGTACCAGTTGTGATTTATTTTCATTTATTGTGTACCCTAGGCATGTTAGAAGCCTTTTTACAAATGCCAGATGTTGAAGAAGAAAGTCCTTGTTTTCTGCTTGAATGAGACAGTCGTCCAAGTAAGGATAGATTTGTATGCTTCTTTGTCTGCAAAATGCAATTACTGGTGCCAGGCACTTTGTAAAGACCCTGGCCGCAGTAGATAAGACAAAGGGCAGTGCAGAGAATTGGTAATGCATAAAACCTGCCTTGAAGCAGAGGTTATCTTCTGCACGATTCCCTTATTGGGATATGCAGGTATGCCTCTTAAGTCTAGAGTCACTAACCAAGCGTTCTTGCCCAGCATGGGCAGTAGCTGTTGTAAAGTCAGCATTTTGAATTTTGGGATGTCCAAGAACGTGTTAAAAATCGATAAGTCCAGTATTGGTCGCCAGGCATGGTCTTTTCTGGGTACCAGGAACAGTCTTGAATAAAACTGTTGTCCTTTTTCCTGTTCTAGTACTGGCTGAATAGCCCCCATTATCCATGAGAGACTTAACTTGTTCCTGAGCCTCTGCCCATTGATTTTGTGGTAGATCTGGCCAACCATTTGGAACTGGCAAAGTATGGAAATGAAATCTGTACCCCTGGGATACTATGTTCAATAACCACTTGTCCTGGGTAATTAACTGCCAATTTTGAGCATGAAGTGCTAGTTTTCCCCCCAAGGGGGCTGCCAAAAGATAAGTGCTTGGTGATGGTAGAGGGAAATCATTGAGACTGCTTACTGTAGGGTTGCTTTGTTTCCTCCAGATTTGGAGGTAGAGGCACCCCATTGCTTTGACCTGTAAGTACCCTGTGATTGGTATCTAGAACCTTTTGAGCGCCTGGATCTGCCTTGTGAGGCTCTGTCTGACACAGGAAAGGACCAATTTTTAGTAGGGCAGTGCCTACTAAATCTGGGTGGCTGCACTTGTAAGAAATCTTTTACAGTTTGCATAGATTTAGCTTTGTCTTCCATTTTCTTTAAAATCTCTTCTGCCTTATTACCAAACAAAGTATCACACTGTAAAGGTGCATCCAACAATTTAGCCTCAACATGATCAGGCAGATTTTGCTCCTTGAGGCAAGCATGCCTTCTAATCACAGATCCAGTAACTGCGGCCCTGCAAGAAGCCTCCAAGAAATCAAAACCACATTGCAAAGTATGCTTTCCAACTTGTTCTGCTGCATGCAATGTGCTGTCTTTCGGCTTTTCCCGGAACTCCAGTCCGCTAATGATTGGCAGTAGATTTTTACGTGCCGAGCTGCCGGCCCTGACGCACAAACTTCAACGAAGGTATGCCCACTCACGCATGTCTCCACACAGAAAACTCTCTAGCTGAGAATCGAACAGGACAACGTCTTACTGTGAGGCGACAACGCTACTGCAGCATAATTCCTGTAATTCTTTATTTTCCACACAATCACAAATCAACATCATTTTCTGTTTCAATAAGCCCATAACATGCTGTTGATATTTAAGCATATGAAACTGGCAGTTTACGGCCCTAATTGCCAAGGTTGCAGACGTATAAACCTTCTTTCCCCATCTATCCAGTGCCCTGGAATCTCTACAGCAGGGGTAGGATTTTTGGCTGTAGAGGCCTTTACACCTTTGGGACCCTGTGAGAGAGTTTCAGAATCAGCAGCAGGATTTTTGAATAAAAACTTGTGGGAGTCAAGAACCCTGTAATATCTGTCTGGCTTACTAGCAGCCTGAGGTAGGGAATCAGGATCCATGCTCAATTCTGAAAACACATCATCCACAATGTCTAATACAGGAGGTATAGCCAAAGGCCTATGCTGAGGTAGAAGGAAATCCCTAAGCCTCTATTGATTCAGAGAATTCCTGACTCTCCCAATGAAAATGTTCCCATAAAGTATGCAAGGTTTCTCCAAAAGAATAATCCTCAGGAAGAGATGCAGATGGAATGGATTCTTCTGCATCTGAATCCTCATAGGGTGGTACAGAAAATTCCTCATCAGAAGAGGAATGAGAAGAAATAGAAAGCTGATCAGAAGATTCATAATCAGTGTCTTGCCTAAGCCTCTTAGCAGGGGAGGGGGTTGGGAACCCCTGATCAAGGTAAGTCCTCAGCCATTTTGATCATCTGTTTTTTAGGAATAGTGGCCTGAGCACATGGCTCATGCGTCTTTTTTTAGACTTAGAAGTTGTTTTTGAAGCTGGCATTGATTTTATATAGAAATGTTGAGGCCTGAAAACACCCCTCAGAAGCCGGTGCCTGCTCAGCGGCTCCGGACCCATCCGAGGGAGAGATATCTGCGGGTACAATACTCTAAGAATCACGCGGCATACCGGACTCCGCATGGGTCTCGGTAGAGGCCTGCGACTCAAAAGTAGCGGGTATCAGGGGCTGCAAAAGCGCCTCACTGAGTACCGGCGAACAAGCGACTGGCTTAGGAGAAGCTTCGTCGTCAGTTTTGGACCTCAATGGTCCGTCTCTTTTTCTTTGCGTTTTTTGTGAACTCCAGTAGTCCGATTACTATCTGATGACATTTCAGGGTAATTAAATCTGGATCCAAAACATTTTGAAGCAAAAATATACCGACGCTTAATAGGGCGTTGGTTAAATCTAGCACAAAACCAACAGCAAAGCACGTTATGATCTGGGCCTAGGCAAGGAATACAGTACAAATGAAAATCCTTATGAGGTATTTGCTTCCCACAAGTAATGCAATTAACAACTTTTATCCCCACTCCACATGATTGGATTAATTTTCAAATTGCTGCACTGCAGTACAGCATTTGGGATGCTGCACAGTATTTCAGATGAGAAGTTAAACCGAGGTCCCACCTGCTTGAGTTGGTGGCAGCTCAGGTGGATGTAAATGATCCCACAGCATCTATTGAGGAGAATAGGGGAGGTTCTCAGATACTGTGGTCAAATTTCTACCACTGTTATAAATACCAGCAAGGGACCTCCCTAAAAAATAGCACTAACCTAGTGTGAGTAACCCATTCAACAAAGGCTGAAAATGCCATGCACTATCTAGTTGCGTCAGTGAAGTTACTGTTCTCTATTTCTGATTGCTGCCCTCCAGATGTAATAAATGTAATTCAAATACAGTACACTGATATGCACCCTCTGTCTGCAGTTGACATTTTATTGTAATTCTGAATACTCTTTGCTGCCTGTATAATTCACCATAATAAAATCAAAACTGAGTATTTCTTTGCCACAGTGTCCTGCACATTATGCAAGCAACTAATGTTGGGGAAATTATTAAACTGCAAACCCAATGTGACCTTTGACCAAGGGTCCTGATTGTTAGAGGAACTGATGCTTATATTTACAGAGAGGCTAATGAGCATCAAATAATCTTTTGTATGCCAGGGGAGAAAATGCAGGATGTCAGCAGGGCCTTTGAGTGCATTAATGTAAGGATGTATGAAGCTGTTTTTATTCCTGTTGGTACAAATTCTCATTCGCAAGGAGGCCACGGCTGTTTGATGGAAGCGTACAGCTTTTGTAAGTAACATAGCTCATGCAGATGTTGGGACATTTTTCACAACTCACATATAGAAACAATCAGTTCAATGTGAAAAAACAACATATATAAACAACTGCATGAAAGAAATGGCTATTTTAAAAAGTGAAAATGTGTAAAATATCATAGCTTAAATGTGGGCACATGTATATATGGACATGATGGAGTCCAGTTGTTATGACGAAGAGAATTTTTGAAGCAGGTGTATTGCTAAATTTGACTTAAAGCAGATAGGACTTTTGCAAAGTCAGACATGCAGCAGTTCACAAATGTCAAAATTGGATTCATCTGATGGTTGTTAATGCAATTAGTATTAATAGCAAAGTTTTTATTGGAATGTTAGCTCCATTCACATAAAACAGGTGTTTCTGTTTGTGTTCAAAATGGTGCGTGTGTGTTTGTACATATATAATAAATAAAATTACACATCTTCCAAGTTGTTTGGAGTGATTTTTTTGTCATTCTTTATCATCTTTTTATGACCTGTTTATGTAAAAACATGGCAAAAAACAAAAGGAACTTGAAACTGGCATTTTAATAAGAGATTTTGCCTTGTCCAAGCAGCATATGTTTTCTTGCTGTTAATGATTGCTGTAATAATATCAGTGGCAGTGTGGGGAGTGACTATTAACAGAATTTAGTGAATTCATTCAGTAAAGTTAAAATGAAGCTTCCTGCTGTGTCTGGTCAGTGAACAGGGCAGACAAGAAGATACGGAGTAGGGCGATGCACAAATGCTTATTTTCAAAAATGATTCTGGCATCTGCATCCATGGCTTCATTCACCATTGCAAAAGTACAGTTGTGTACACTTACCATAAATGTAGATGTTTGAGTGTATTCACTATTGCAGTCATTATATTTGGGCAATCTGCTAGCAGGTTGCCCTCAGTCAGCCTGAATAACAAAGTCTTGGGTCCTGCGTCGGTTGCTGTCTCCTCTTCCATGATGTCAGGTCATCAGGGGTATAAAACATGCAGCCAATGTCATTTTATTCAGTTTTTCTTACCCCAGATGTCAGGTGCCCCCCAAATAGGGAGCAAAAAAAAAATATATATATATATATATATAGATATATATAAATATATATATATATATATATATCTATATATATATATCTATATATTTATATATATCTATATATATATCTATATATATCTATCTATATATATATATATATATATATATATATATATATATATATATATATATAAAACTAAACAGTAAATATATAAATGCACTTTTAGAAACAAACTTTACCTTCAACTAAAAACAAATGCACCACAAAGGCTTTTGAATATAGTGAAGGAAAGAAAAGGTATAGAAAGGGGGATGGCGGGTGGGTAACCCGGACTGCAGCAGTGTATACACTCGAACATCTACATTTATGGTAAGTGTACACAACTGTACTATGTTCTTCATGTTTCACTGTTGCAGTCATTACATTTGGGTAGAATCCCAAAGCTATAGATGGGAGGATGGAATTAAACAGCATTAGGAGCGGCTATAAGGTCCTGCAGAACTGCAGTGGCAAAGCCTGCCCTGGATTTGGAGAAGAGAGGTAAATAATGCTTTGTGAAGATATGAACAGAGCTCCAAGTAGCAGCTTCTAGAATGTCTTTGGTTGGGACCCCTCTGAGAAAAGCTGCTGAAGTAGAGGCAGCCCTGGTGGAATGCGATTTGATCCCCTTGGGCACAGGTTTACCATGGTGCAAATAGCAGAAACGAATGCAGTGGCTTATCCATTTAGAAATAGTCTGCTTTGATATAGCCTTCCCCTTTGATCCTGCAGCAAATGCTACCAGTAGTTGCTCAGATTTTCTTAAGAGATTTGGTCCTGTTTAAGTAGAATCTTAGTTGTCTGTGTACATCCAATGAATGCAGAATCCTCTCCCCCTTGTTCTGCGGATTTGGGTAAAATGTTGGCAGGTGAATGGTCTGGTTAAGAGCCACACTGGATACCACCTTACGCATAAAAGAAGGATTGGTCCTGAGGGACACCCTGTCTGGTTAAAATACAATAAAGAAAAGCTGTTTTCCAAGACAGAAATTCTATATCCGCAGTAGCTGCTGGTTCAAAAGGAGGCAGGGTGAGTTTTTCCAGCAAAAAATTGAGGTCCCATGCAGGAGTTGGTGCTCTTCTGGGAGGCCTTACATTTTTGGCCCCTCTAAGATACTGTTTAAGCAGTGGATGAGAAAAGAGGGGAGGCTCTGTGCTGTAATGAGCCGAGATGGCAGAGGCATGGATTTTTATTGAAGAAAAAGATAGGCCCATGTCAAGCATCTCAGTCAAATATTGTAAAATCTGAGGAATATTGGGCTTTGCTGTGTCTATTCCTTGTGCTTGGTTCCAAGCACAGAATCTCTTCCATTTATCAGCATAAGATTTTCTAGTACTAGGCCTTCTGGCTTCCAAAATGACATCCATCACAGATTTACTGAGCGGTGTTGTTTGAATAATTAGTTGATTAGCCATGCTGAAAGATTCAGAGTTTGGAGCTGAGTGTGCAGAATTTGATAGTTCTGCTGAGACAGTAGATGAGGTATTTGAGGCAAGTACCATGGAGGAAGGTGAGACATATTCCTTAGAAGCGGGTAGCAGTGCTGGCGAGGCCAGTCCGGAGCAATTAGGATAAATTTTGTTTTTTCCTGTCTGACTTTTAGTAAAACCTTGGAGAGTAGAGGCAGAGGGGAAAAGGCATAGACTGATAGGTTTTTCCAGCTGAAGGATAGAGCATCCACTTTCCATGCTTTTTTGTGATGGGTTCTTGTGCAGAATTTGTCCAACTGATAATTTTGGGGAGAGGCAAATAGATCTACATCTGGGCTCCCCCATTTTTGGGGAGAGGCAAATAGATCTATGTCTGGGCTCCTCCATTTCTGTGTTAACATGCTGAACATTTGTGGATCCAGTTTCAATTTGTGCGGGTCCATAAGATTTTTGCTTAGGTCATCTGCCAGAGTATTTTGCTTTCCGGCAAGAAATGAGTTTGAAGATGCATTTGGTAAGTCAAGGCTGTGTTCCACAAAGCCATGGCTAGTCTTGTAAAGGGGGTAGGAATGTGTACCCCCCTGCTTGTTTATGTACCACATAACTGTGGTGTTGTCTGTCTTAATCAGTAGCTGTCCTGGATGAAGTAAGTCCTTGAAGGCTGTCAGAGCATTCTGAACAGCTAGCATCTCTTTCTGGTTGATATGCAGATGCATTTGGTTTGGGCTCCATTTGCCCTGAATGCATCTACCTGCCAGGTGGGCCCCCCAAGCATAGTCTGATGCATCTGCAGTTAGGGTTTGGTTGGCAGGGGTTAGAGTGAATGACAGTCCCCTGTTTTGGTGACATGTCTCTGCCCAACAAAGAAACTCCTGTTGTAGGCAGGGAATGAGAGGAATCATTGTTTCCAGGCTGTGACAATGTTGACTCCATAAACTTTTTAGGTACCATAGAAGTTTCCTCATATGCATTCTCGCATATGGAATTAGTAGAATGCAGGATGCCATGAACCCCAAAGCCTGCTGAATTTGTCTTGCAGATAACTGGGTTTTTGTTGCTATTTATTTGAAGTATGTTGTCAGTTGCCTTTGTTTGTCTGGCATGAGGTAAGCTATCTGGGCAGTTGTATTCAAGCTTGCACCCAGGAATGTAATTATTTGAGAGGGTACCAGTTGTGATTTATTTTCATTTATGGTGTACCCTAGGCATGCTAGAAGCCTTTTTACAATTGAGAGATGCTGAAGAAGAGTGTCCTTGTCCTCTGCTTGAATGAGACAGTCATGAAGATGAGGATAAATGTGAATGCTTCTTTGTCTGCAGAATGCAATTACTGGTGCCAGGCACTTTGCAAAGACCCTGGGCGTAGTAGATAAGCCAAAGGGCAGTGCAGAGAATTGGTAATGCAAAAAACCTGCTTTGAAGCGGAGGTATCTTCAGCATGATTCCCTTATTGGGATATGCAAGTGTGCCTACTAAGTCTAGAGTTACTAACCAAGCATTCCTGCCTAGCACAGGCAGTAGCTGTTGTAAAGTCAGCATTTTGAATTTTGGAATGTCCAGGAACGTGTTCAGAATCGATAAGTCCAGTATTGGATGCCATGAATTGTCTTTTCTGGGTACCAGGAAAAGTCTTGAATAAAAACCTTGTCCTTTTTCCTTTTCTGGTACCAGTTGAATAGCCCCCATATCCATGAGGGACATGACTTGTTTCTGGGCCTCTGCCCACTGGTTTTGTGGCAGATCCGGCCATCCGTTTGGTATTGACAAAGTATGGAAATGAAATCTGTACCCCTGGGATACTATGTTTAATACCCACTTGTCCTGGATAATTAACTGCCAATTTTGAGCATGAAGTGCTAGTTTTTCCCCCAAGGGGACTGCCAAAAGATAAGTGCTTGGTGATGGTAAAGTAATGTCATTGAGATTGCTTACAGTAGGGTTGTGCTTTGCTTTCTCCAGATATGGAGGTGGGGGCACCCCATTGCTTTGACCAGTAAGAACCCTGCGATTGTTATCTGGAACCTTTTGAGTGCCTGGATTTGCCCCGAGTGGCTCTGTTGTTCACAGGAAAGGACCAATTTTTAGCAGGCCAGTGCCTACTGAACCTGGGTGGCTGCACTTGCAGGAAACCTGTTACAGTTTGCATAGATTTAGCTTTGTCTTCCATTTTCTTTAAAACCTCTTCTGCCTTATTACCAAACAGAGTATCATGCTGCAAAGGGGCATCCAACAATTTAGCTTTAACATGATCAGGCAGATTTTGCTCCTTGAGCCAGGCATGCCTTCTAATCACAGATTCAGTAATGGCGGCCCTACAAGAGGCCTCCAAGGAATCAAAACCACATTGCAAAGTATGCTTTCCATCCTGTTCTGCTGAATGCAATAATTCGTATAACTCTATTTTCCACACAATCAGAAATCAACATAATTTTCTGTTTCAGTAAGCCCATAACATGCTATTGATATTTAAGCATATGAAACTGGCAGTTTAAAGCCCTGACTGCCAAGGTTGCAGACATATAAACCTTCTTACCCCATCTATCCAGTGCCCTGGAATCTCTATCAGAAGGGGTAGGATTTTTGGCTGTAGAGACCTTTACACCCTTGGGACCCTGAGAAATAGTCTCAGGATCAGCATCAGGATTTTTGAAAAGAAATTTGTGGGAGTTAGGAACCCTGTAATATCTGTCTGGCTTACTAAGAGCCGGAGGGCAGGGAATCAGGAGCCATGCTTGATTCAGAGAACACATCAACAATGTCTAATACAGGAGGTATTGCCAAAGGCCTATGCTGAGGAAGAAGGAGGAAATCCCTAAGCCTCTTTTTTGATTCAGAGAAGTCCTGACTCTCCCAGTGAAAATGTTCCCTTAAAGTATGCAAAGTCTCTCCAAAAGAGTAATCCTCAGGAGGAGATGCAGATGGGATGGATTCCTCTGCATGAGAATCCTCATAGGGTGGTATAGAAAATTCCTGATCAGAAGAAATGGAAACCTGATCTGAAGATTCATAATCAGTGCCTTGCCTAGGCCTCTTAGCAGGGGGGGGGGGCCCTGATCAAGGTAATCAAATCCTCAGCCATTTTGATCATCTGTTTTTTAGGCATAGGGGCCTGAGCACGTGGCTTATGCATCATTTTTTTAAACATAAAAGTTGTTTTTGACCTTGTTTTTGTTGCTGGTGTCGATTTAATATAAAAATGTTGAGGCCTGAAAACACCCTCAGAAGCCGGTGCCTGCTCAGTGGCTCCAGACCCATCCAAGGGAGAGACATCCACGGGTTCAATACTCTGAGAATCTCGCGGCATACCAGACTCATAATGTGTCTCGGTAGAGGCCTGCGACTCAAAAGTAGCGGGTATCAGGGGCTGCGAAAGCGCCTCACTGAGTACCGGCGAAGGGCTTAGGAGAAGCTTCGTCATCGGTTTTGGACCTCGACGGTCTGTCTCTGTCTTTTTCTTTGAGTTTTTTATGAACTCCGGTAGTCAGATTGCTAACTGACGACATTTCAGGATAATTAAATCTTGAACCAAAATATTTAGAAGCAAAACTATACAGATGCTTAATAGTGCGTTGGTTAAATCTAGCACAAAACCGACAGCAAGGCACATTGTGATCAGGGCCTAGGAAGGAATACAGTACAAATGAAAATCCTTATGAGGCATTTGCTTCCCACAAGTAATGCAATTATTAACTTTTACTGACATCGGCAAGGAGCAAGAAAAAAAGTTTCCCCACCGGGGTACTTAGCTTTAGTTTGAAGACTTTGGTTCTGAAACTCTAATATGAAAATTTCAGGAGTCGGCCGATCGGCACTTGCGAACTGCTTCTGCTTCAGGCACCACGTGGCAAGAAAGACTGAATAAAATGGTGTCGGCTGCATGTTTTATACCCCTGATGACCTAACGTCATGGAAGAGGAGACAGCAACCGACGCAGGACCCAAGAGTTTGTTATTCAGGCTGACTGAAGGCGACATGCCAGCAGATTATCCAAATGCAATGACTGCAACAGTGAAACACGAAGAACATCATGAACAAATCTCAGTTCATTCAGTGATGTCCGGAGGTGAATCCTACCATACTGAAGTGATAGGTCTGCAGATGGTGAAAAAAATGTCTTACTGTCAGTATTGTCATGAAAATCTGTAGAAATTACATGGAAAGTTAGGCATATTACTCATGATTAATGACACAGATGGGAAAAAATGATGTTTATGACCTACTATTGGTACAACACATTTGCTTTCAACTTTGTAAAAGTTAAGCAATAAATTTTGTTTGCTGTATGCAACATTGTTGTGTGTCACCTGTCAGAGAAATTCCACAAACTGATATATGGGGCTCCCATTCCTACATCCCATTACTGCATGTACATGAAATGAACAAACAAAAAGTGAAACATACTGGCTTACACACGAGCTTTAATTCTTTGCCCTTGGTAAGGATTTTATACTTCCCCAAACAGATTTATACACGCACCTGAAATCAGTTGCAAGTCCAGAGTAATGAAATCCACCACCTATGAAATTCTAAAAAAGTGGCAACACCAACGTAATCCATTTAAACACTGGCAACATACAAACCAACACACACTTCAGTTTTAGTGCAAAAATCTACAGGTTTAGCAAGTCTATGAACTTTGATAGCACAGCTCATTTTTACTTTTTGAATACTAATGCACTATCCCAACAATTCCTTGGCTTCAATTCTAACACACTACACCAGTAAATCTCATCCACCACAAGGGGAGATAACATTCTGGACTTGGTTCTCACCAACATACGTGACCGCCGCACCACTACCATAGTATGTTCTTCCCTGGTGAGATCAGATCATCTGTCTGTCTCATTTGAAATTTCTATGCCACCCAACCACCCCCCTACCCCGCCGTAACCAGGCTAAAAAAATTAAAAGCGCACTACAATCTCCTAAGGGAGGGTATCAGTAGCTTCACACCACCTGCCGCCTCGAGGGTGCATACAACTATGCAGAACAGTATGTCAATGCAGTACACAAGCAACTGTATAACTGTATGAACTCAGCTATACCCATCAAAACTGAAACCTGATCAAGGAAACAACCCTGTCTGGTGAACATCTTCTATCAACAGGCTTTACAACAAAAGGAAGAAACTGTTGTCCAAGGATAAAAAGGAACAAATTCCAAATTGGATAAACTCCTTCCTCAGCCTCAACAAGCAAATTAGATCACTACTGAAACCTTCAAATTCAATTATGAAGTGAAAGTAGCCTCCAAAACAAAAGGAAACCACTAAGCCTTCTTCATGTACGTCAGGAACCTCCATGGCAAAGCCCAGGTTTGTTCCAAAATAGTAGTTAATGGTGCCATAACACTGATCCTGTTGAGTTAGCAAAGCTGCTAGCTGATATTTTCTGGCAAACTTCGCCCTCCGAACACCCCCAAGTCACATTCGACATCGCTGATACTTGCCCTGCACCTCTCATCTCCATTGATCAAGTGTTGAAGGCCTGTCGAAAGCAAAAAAAAAACAGCTTCCATGGGACCTGACAGTATCCCAGGCAATAACCACTTCAACTTTTGATACTACATCTAAGTTAGCCCAGAGCCATCTTTCATGCCTCCTCAAATTTGTCGGCAGTCTGGCCTGCCTCTCAGCGAGTATGGGCTCCCCCCATCAGAGTCCTCTCCAACCAAGGTGCACTTTTCAAGTCGCACATAAAAATTAGAAGTTATGTACTCACCATAACGTTCCATCTGAGTAGGTGACTTCATTCGGATGCAACCTGTGGGTATCGGATCCGACCTCGGATCCGAGCCGGCAATTCAAAAGCTTAGGCTCCGAGCTCCTAGCTCCTCCCTCTTACCCATAACCCCTTGCCAAGCCCTGACTGACCTCAGATTGAGTTTGCCTCAAAATACTGACAACAGTACACTAAAACAGCATAAATACTCGCTCTATAAAGGTCAGGGGGATGGGGGGGATGGTTGCATCCGAATGAAGTCACCTACTCAGATGGAACGTTATGGTGAGTACATAACTTCTAAATCTGAAGTAGGCAGACTTCATTCGTCTGCAACCTGTGGGACAGAGTCCCTAGCTACCTGAATCTTGGGCCGTCATGGAAGGATGTTCGAGCACCGCTGAGCCAAAGGATGCTCTTCCTCTAGAAACAACATCCACCTTGTAATGAGAAATAAAAGTATGAGGCGAGGCCCAAGTAGCTGCCGAGCAGATATCATCCAATGATACACGGGACTTAAAGGCGGCTGCCGTGGAAACTGCCCTAGTAGAATGAGCCGTAACCCTCTTAGGAGCAGGTCTGCCTGAAGTGTCATATGCCTGCAGAATACAATTAGCAATCCACTTAGATAGTGTGACTTTAGATACTGCTTTACCCAGAGCAAATTTAGCAAAGGAGACGAACAGCTGATCTGATTTCCTGTGGCCAGCTGTTCTGTTAATATAAAAACGTAATTGTCTATGAACATCCAAGGAATGCAATTTGTATTCTCCTTTGTTTGAGTACTTAGGAAAAAACACAGGTAAATTGATTGACTGATTAATATTGGATTCAGAAGAGACCTTCGGAAGAAAAGAAGGATTGGTCCTGAGGCACACCCTATCAGGGAAGAAAGAAATGTAAGGCGGTTTGACGCACAGAGCCTGAAGCTCAGACACTCTTCTGGCTGAAGTGATAGCTACCAGGAAGGCAGTCTTCCAGGAAAGGTACTTTAAATCAGTAGAAGCTGCAGGCTCGAAGGGAGGAGCAGTAAGGGCTTGCAGGACTAAAGACAAGTCCCAGGGTGGTACAACCTCCTTGACTGGAGGCCTCAACAAAAAAACTCCTTTGAGAAATGTTTTGCATAATTTCGCCGTCATAAGGGGAGCTGTGTCATGACCAATGTGATAATGCGAGATAGCTGCCAATTGTACCTTAATCGTGGAAGAACTAGCCCCTTGATGAAAGAGGTCTGTTAGAAAATCCAGCACCGCTGACACAGGTGCCGAAAAAGGATCCAAAGTTCTCTGTACTGCCCATATAGAGAATCTCTTCCATTTACTCCGATAAACCTGCCTTGTGGAAGGTTTATGAGCTGCCACTAAAATGGCCTTGACCGGTGATGAGATACCGAGTCCTAATTAAGGATGGAACTGGAGCAGCCAAGCTGTCAACTTCAGGGTCCAGATTGGGAACTGACAATCCCAGAGGGTGAGAGATGAGAGCCGAAATTGGATTCAGAATCCATGGTGGATTGATTTTGTGAGACCATACGAGGGGAACCAAGGTTGTCGAGGCCAGAATGGGGCATTGAGAATCATTCTGCTCCCCAAACTGTTGGCTTTCTGCAGAAGCCTCTGCATCAAAGGAAGTGGAGGGTAGGCATAAAGGAGACCGGGAGGCCAAGCATGCACCAGAGCATCTCTCGGGAACTCCCCTGGTGGGGAAGCAGAGCGAAGAAATTGTCGCATTTGGCGTTTGAGGGGAGGCAAAAGATCGCAACAGGGTTGCCCCAAGCGGCAAAAATCTTCTTCACTACTTGAGGATTGAGAGACCACTCGTGGAGAAAGGATGGTGCGACTGAGCTTGTCCGCAAGGATGTTGGACTTTCCCGGAATGTGCGTTGCTACCAGAAAGCATTTGGTGGAAATTGCCCATTCCCAGACTCTCATGGCCTCTCGACAAAGGGGGTAAGACCTGGTTCCTCCCTGTTTGTTGATATACCAGACTACCGACATGTTGTCTGTCTGAATCGCAATAGTCCCTGAAGGAAGAACGTGGTGAAGTGCTTGCAACGCTAGGAGCACCGCCCTCATTTCCAGGACATTTATATGCAATGACGTCTCTGTGGGATTCCACGTGCCTTGGACAATCTTTCCCGCAGAATGCCCCCCCCACCCGAGGCAAGAAGCGTCCGTGGTCACTGTGGCTCTGGGAAATGCAGCGCAAAAAGGTCTCCCTGCCAGGGTCTCCGGAGAAAGAAGCCACCAAAGAAGGGAGTCCCTGCACGCTCTGCTGACCGCAATCGGAGCGTTTAGAGGAGAACAAAGAGGGGACCACTGAACTTGAAGGGTCCATTGAAGAACCCGCATGCGTAAACGGGCATGAATGAGAAGCGGAATAGCTGCCGCCATAGAACCTAGGGCCCTCAGGACCGAAGCTGCAGTTGGAGATGGTTGCAGGATCGCTGTCACATGACACTTCAGGCTGGCAATATGGTCTGGGGTGAGGAAGGCTCGCATTGATCTGGTGTTTAGTCTTCCTCCTATGAAATCTATAACTTGTGTGGGGTTCAGAAAAGATTTCTCCCAGTTGATCGTGATGCCCAGCCTTGGTGCTAGTTGAAGAAAGTAATCCCTGGCTGAGCACAGAAGATGCCTTGATGATGCCGTCAGGAGCCAGTCGTCCAGGTGCGGAAAGACCTGTAATCCCTGGAGCCTCAGGTGGGCCGCTACCACCGCTAGCACCTTGGTAAACACCCTGGGGGCTGAGGTGAGACCAAAGGGGAGGACCCTGAACTGATAATGACTGGCTCCCAGCCGGAAGCGAAGAAACCTCCTGGATCGTCTGTCCATCCGAATGTGGTAGTACGCGTCCTTGAGGTCTATGGAGCACATCCAGTCGTTCTCCCTCAAGAGGGGAAGTATAGATTGCAGGGTGACCATCCGGAACTTTTGCTTGGTTACTGACAGGTTCAGCTGGGAAAGGTCTAAGATTGGTCTTAAGTCCCATGTCTTCTTTGGCACCAAAAAGAACTTGGAGTAAAACCCTAATCCGGTTTGATCTCGGGGGACGCGCTGGATGGCTCTTTTTTCTAGCAGCTGTTCGATTTCGATAGCTGCCACCTCCCTTTGGTCGGGTGGAACATCTGGGAGGTTGCGAGATTTGGGAACCTTGAATAGGGGAATTGAATATCCTCTGGATATGACTCGAAGCACCCAACTGTCTGTGTTATGGACTCCCAAGAAGTCAGGTGCCTCGAAAACCACCCCCCGACTGCCTCCAGAGACGGACAGCCGGGCAACCCTTCAGGGCTGCTGCGTGGGTCTATCAGAGAAAGGTTCTCTGGACCCAAAGTTGCCAGGAGCCCCCCTGCCTCTAGCACGACGACCTCCCCGTCCTCCTCTGCCACGGAAGGACTGGTTGTCCGGAGCAGGTTGGGACTGCTGCGACTTCCGGAACCACATCTTCTTTTGTCCCTTTTGGTTCTTAGAGAAGGACCTCTGGGGAGCTGAGAAGCGGACTCCGACTGCAGACAGCGTCTTCCCGTCCTTTTCGCTCTGGACTAATGTCTCGCGAACAGTCTTGCCAAACAAGGCAGAACCATCGAAGGGGGCATTCGCGAAGGTCGCCTTGAAGGGCTCTGCAAAATCACAATGGCGGAGCCAGGCCTGTCGCCTCATGACTAGGCCTGCTCCGCTGGCTCTAGCGGCTCCCTCAGCAGCATGAGAAAGTAGCGCATAGATGTATTGGAAACTGATCTGAGAGTGGCCATTCGGGTGGAGTAAACCTGTTTATCCTCACTCGAGATGGACTCGGGGAGATGCAGCGTATTCTTTAATCAGATCCGCTGCATCCTAATGACATGTGCCATGTAGTTCAGCTCTCAAGGAGAAGGTTGCTGAACTAAAACTCGCTTCCCAATGCGATCCATCGAACGGGACTCCTTGCCCGGAGGATGCATGGAGGGACTCTCCTGGGCCAATTCCCTCTTCGTGGCTGCAGCCATCATCATGGCATCTACTGGGGACCCTTACTCCAGTGGGTGCGGTCCGACGGAGGAAAGAATGCGGTCCGGCGCTTAGGGATAGGCTCAATGGTGTCCGGATCCTTCCACGCCCTGATAGAAATAAGATCCACCAGGGGGTCAGCAGGAGGGGACACCCAAGAGGTAGAAGGGCCCGCCTCGAATGCCTCCAAGAACACAGACTCGTCCGAAGAAGCCTTGGGGGCAGACCACCCCCTGATCCTTAACATCTCCATGATGTCTCCAAATGAGACGTCCTCAGGGGTGACCTAGGGAGCCTTCCCCTTCATCCAAGTCTGTGTCTTCAGTGACGGACTCAGGGGAGTCCATGTGCCTCCTCTTGCACTTACGCTTCCAAGGTACTTCATCGGGGGGGCTGTCCGAGGAGTACTCTTCAGCAGTTGGATGTTCCAAGGGAACCACTTGGGACATCGAGGCGGGCTGTCCCTGGGACCGGCTGGTGGGGGCCTGGCCCAACTGCAATGGAGTGCGGGATGGAGCCGTGGCAGGGACCGGGGTCCGGATGTCTCGACAGTGCCCTTTCCACTACGTCGAAAGCCGAGGGAGCCAGCTTCTCTAAGCCCCGAGCCGACCCCACTCGGATCCGGCGCGGATCGGAGTCGGGCGAAACCGCCGGATCCGAGACCGTGTGCTCCGACCTGGCGGAGCCGAAGACACACCAGCTCCCTCGGATCCGAGGCTCGGCCCTCGGCTCCGAGAGGTCGGGTCCGAAGTACCCGAAGCACTCAAGGGATGGGACGGATCCGAGGTGCGCCGACGCAACGGATCCGACCCACCCCCGGATCCAAATCTGCCCGGCGCCGACAGCTCCGAACCCGTGGTATGGGTCGGAGAAGGAGCCAAGGGGGCGAAAAAGGTCAAGCGCCTCCCGGATGGGGGGGGGGCTAGGAGCACTCCCATTTGCATTTGGGCCTGGATGAATTTCCTCATCATCCGGTCCATATCAGCTTCACTCATAGAAAATGTTGACCTAGTGGAGGCCACCGAAGTGGACCTAGAGAGCCGCCTCGGAGACCTCCTGGAAGGGCTAGCCTCCTCCTCCTCGGGTCCAGGAGAGAACAGAGGGAGTGGAGCGGAGGAGGTGGAAAGCTAGAAGGCACAGGAGAGGCGCACTTAGATGCAGTAGCCGAACTGGAAGTTTCGGCTCTTGTGGTGCCTCTCCTGTGCCTCTCCTTCTGTCTTTCCCTAGAGGATTCCTTCCCCTCCGGCAACTTAGAGGAGGTTGAGTCCCAGCCGGAGGGAGAACTCACAGCAACAGGTTGCTGAGTGGAAGGGGCAGAGGCCGGCGGTATCTGGAGGTAAAAGACCCGCCAGCACCAACTTCGACCTCCGCTCCCTCAAAGCCGGGGTTGAACCCTGCACAAATGGTACAACCAGATGACAGGTGTTCAACCCCAAGCATTCTGACGAGTGTGGCCATCCGCTGGGGACAGCTTATGGCCACACTCGGTATTTCGAGAACACAGCCTTATGGGCTTCAGACATCGCAACCCTAAGGCCTAACACAAAACACACAAACAAACTACAAAACCCGAGAAAATTAAATAAAAGAGAGAGGAAAGCCTAAACACACTCAACACTAACTATATCAATAAAGAAAATAAAGATTTTTAAAACTTTTTTAGTCAAAAAGATAGTTCTTATCTTCACCAACGCCAGGAGCTCTGGAATTCCGTAGCTACTTGAAAAGCGGCAAACGAAATCTGGGGTCAGTCAGGGCTTGGCAAGGGGTTATGGGTAAGAGGGAGGAGCTAGGAGTTCGGAGCCTAAGCTTTTGAATTGCCGGCTCGGATCCGAGGTCGGATCCGATACCCACAGGTTGCAGACGAATGAAGTCTGCCTACTTCAGATTCAGACATTAAACAAGCTGTAATCTTTTCTTGAAATCACTAACATTTGATTTCACATTTATCGAGATTTTTTTTTTTGTCAATGGAATAAGCTGTAGTTCGTCAATGACAATTAAAAGACAACATGTGTTTTTGGAAGGATGTTAATTGGTACACCTTGTTTGCTGTAGCATAGACTAGATCCAGGCCTGCTGAATCTAGCTTTGTTTGTATAACTTGAGCACTAATCCAGGCATTCTTCAAAGTATTCAATTGTATTTATTACTGCTTGGTAGTAACTTGATTAAAGTGTAGCTATCATTCTAAATCTTTTGGATTAAGCACTTGGGCTTCAGACCAGTTGTTTTACATTAGGAAGGTTTGTGGCCTGCACTGTGGTGGCAGGACAAGTGGCTTACATCCTTCTAAGTTGGGAACTGCTGATGGAGGGCTCAGTGTCTGTTATTCTAAAAGTGTTTTAGTTCTGGTTTAAGCACTTGGGCTTCAGGCCAGTTATTTTACATTAAGAAGGTTCGTGGTCTGCACTCTTGTGGGAGGAGAGGCTGGACTCTGCCCTTCTGAGCTGGGAATTTCTGGTTAAAGGCTTATAGTGCCTGCATATTTCAACTGTTTCTTACTGAAAGTGGTACACCTTGTTTGCTGTAGCATAGACTAGATCCAGGCCTGCTGAATCTAGCTCTGTTTGTATGCGTGTTGTTTGTTTGCTTGTTATTTCCCTGAAACGCTAATACCACCTAAAACTCGGCTTTTCAGCGCTTCTGTGGATCCCTAGTGATATCTGCATTGCTTACTGTACTCATTTCCTTGTTTCACTTAAAAGAAAGTTACTGTTTGTCGTTTTTGCATTTAAGTTACCTGTAACACATTACATTTAAGTTACCTGGCACTTGCTCACTAAAG
This sequence comes from Protopterus annectens, assembly GCF_019279795.1. Classification (NCBI taxonomy): domain Eukaryota; kingdom Metazoa; phylum Chordata; order Ceratodontiformes; family Protopteridae; genus Protopterus; species Protopterus annectens. Next base: position 223,680,921 of record NC_056737.1, read on the forward strand.
GCACTTGCTCACTAAAGCAATTATATAAGTCAGCACTAAAAAATTAAAAGCACTACACTCTCACAAAGTCCTCTCGAGTACCTTGTTCCCCATTGGCCCTTTTTTTTTTCAATTATAAAGGAATTCCCAATACTATTCTAGCATGTCCAAAGGTCAGTTGTCAATCTTCTCTCCGGTCCAGCTGGTGAATCTGGGAATCTTGAGGCAATGTTACAACTGCCTCATGTACACAGACAACCCTCTCCTCCTCCCAATAAATTCCAACACATGTGAGAGATGCATCCATATAGCCAAACTGGAGGCTAAGCTCTCTCAACTCATTACTGGCGAAACCAGTCAGGAGGAGAAGGAAATCACACAGTACAATTCCAGTCTCACATAGACCTACCACGACAGCAGACCAAACACAAACACACAAAAACATACTCGGAGGCTCTAAATAAAAATCTGCCTAAGCAGCAGAGACCTCCAAAGCAGACACCCAAGCAATCGCTACCCCAAAACAAAACACGTGCAACACATAGCTCACAAAGCCAGTGTGCCGAACAGTCACAGCCCTTAAGGCTAAACAACACACCTGATACACTTGTAATAGGTGACTCTATCATCAGGCACACTGACGTCCCGCTCACCAGGCTGAACAAGGAGAAGGTCACGGTGAGCTGCCTGTCGGGCGCTAGGATCCACCACATAACACAAGCACTCAGGTCACTCCAAGGCAAGTACAAATATGACTCGGTCATTGTCCATGCTGGTGTGAATGACCTGAGACGTACCTCCCTGGACTACATGAAAAGAGACAGAGGAGCTCTCTGAGCATGTGGCCCAGGCCGGTATGACCCTGACCTTGAGTAGCATCTTACCCTCACCAAGAATGATGCCACAATATGAAGACAAGATGATCAATTTCAACAATTGGCTTAATTATTGGTGTCATTCAAAGGGGATCCAATGCCTGTCAGCCTGGGATGACATGCTCGACAAGCCACAATGCTTCGCTAGGGACGGCCTGCACCTGTCACCCCTGGGCTTTCGGATATTGGCAAAGGCTCTTGCTACCCCCATAGTGCCTTTTTTAGGCAAGGCTCAAAAGACAAACCCCACCTCCATAGGTATCACAAGGGATAAGAAACTAAGAGAATGCTACTCAACGCCAGAAGTCTAAACCTCAAGATGCACGCACTGGAAACTCTCCTTAGCATGGAGAAAATCGATATCTGTGCAGTAACAGAAACCTGGTTCAAGGCTCCCGAGAGCACCCCAGCACTACCAGGTTATACCTCATACCATGCTTTTCGGCCCCAAAACTTGGACCGACCCACAAAAGGAGGGGGAGTATCAATATTCGTCAAAGATACCCACACCTCCAGGTTGGTGACACAGCACGAAGCATCAGAGACTATCCATGTGCAACTAACAGTGGGTAAAACTGCCTTCCAGTTTATAGCCTGCTACAGACCACTCTCCCTAACCCAGGAACCCCACTCGGCCTTCATGAGAACACTGGAAAATATGAAGGTCTCTCCAAACACCATTATATTGGGCGACTTCAACTACCCAAACATAGACTGGGAGCATTACTCTAGCTCCAACACCTTAGCCCAAAGGTTCCCAGAATTTATAAACTCAAATGCTATGGAACAACTTGTTACCATTCCCACAAGAGGGCAAAACATACTGGACCTGATCATCACCAACATGGGGACTCTATGCTCCAGACCAGAAGTGTATCCCTCACTGGTAAGATCAGACCATAAACTAATCTCACTGGATGTTCACATCCCGACACCACCCCCTGCCCAGAAAACCACAGTGAAAAACTTCTCTAAAGCAAATTTCACACTCCTCAAAACTGAGGTGGAATCCTTCAAAGCCCCGGGCCTGTGGAAAATACGGCCCAGACCACAGAATCCTTTATAAACGCATTCTATGAACACCTTCAGGAATGCATGGATCATGCGATCCCAAATAAAACCAAGACCCAATCCTCCAAAGGCAGACGTCCTGTATGGTGGACCCCAGCCATAAACAAGCTATACAATAGAAGGAGGAAGCTACTAAATGATAGAGCAAAATTCCAAAAAGGGAAAGCATCTCTGATCAGTATTAGCAAAAAACTACGGGCACTCATATAATAGTCTAAGGCCAGCTTTGAGAGAAAAATTGCACAGGACACTAAGGATAATCACAAGGCTTTCTTTAGTTATGTTAGGAATCTGGGTGGTAATTCCCAGATATGCTCAGAATTAGTCCAAAATGACAAAAAATACACCGAACCCACAGACTTTGCCAACATCCTAGCTGACAGGTTCAGCGCAAACTTCTCCCCCCCCTCCCCACCAAAAGGGCAAATATCTATTCCAGCAGAGTGCTGCCCCCCTGACATCTCGGATGCTCAGGTAAGAGCCACCCTCTCCAAAGCAAAAACACAGCATCAATGGGACCAGACGGTGTCCTGGGCTGCATCCTACATGAACTCCAAGAAGAGCTAAACCCAAACCTAAAACTACTGTTCAATCTCAGCCTTACTACAGGATATGTACCCAAAGAGTGGCGTACAGCAACTGTGGTCCCTCTCCACAAAGGTGGTGCCTCAACGGATCCTGGAAACTATCGCCCCATAAGCCTGACTAGCTTGGTCTGCAAAGCTATGGAAAGGATAATCATGGACCTCATAAATAAAGATATTGGGGACCTAAAGACACTGGATCCTACCCAGTTCGGCTTTGTTAAGGGCAGATCCTGCCTCTTAAACCTGGTTGATTTCTTTGAAACAGTCACCAAGGCCATTGACGAGGGAAGGTGGTCCACACAGCCTACCTGGACCTCGCAAAAGCCTTCGATACAATACCCCACTCGGGCATTATAGATAAGCTCACCAGCTTAAATATAAACCCCTATGTCACTAGATGGGTTGCAAACTGGCTCAAGGACAGAACCCACATGGTTAGAATTGCTGGAGCCATGTCAGACTCCAAACCAGTTACAAGTGGCGTCCCACAAGGCTCAGTCCTGGGACCTCTCTTGTTCAGTATATATTTCTCGGAGGTACAGGCCAACATGGAAGGACTGTGGTTGACCAAGTTCGCAGATGACTGCAAACTGGGCCATAATCGACTCTCCAGCCGACACAAGCATCCTCCAAAAGGGCCTCATAGAAACAGACAACTGGTGCCAGAGCCATGGCCTCAAGCTAAACGCCAAAAGTGTATAGTCATCCCTTTGGCAAAACAAAGTGCCCACAAATTGCCACATAGGTGGTAATCCATTAAGTACAGAAGAAGTAATTAGGGACCTGGGGACCCAAGTTGATAGCAATCTCTCATTTGACAACCACGTGGCCAAAGTGGTTAGAAAAACATTTTATATAGCCCACCTAATCATGAAGGGATTCACATCTAGATCAGGGGAGGTCATCGTGCCTCTTTACTCATCCCTCATCAGGCCCATAATTGAGAACAATGCCCCTTTTGGGATGTACCTTACCAGACACCTGCAGCAACTGGAAAGACCCCAAAAGTACCTCACCAAGAGGATCAAAGGGCTCAAACAGATGTCATATGCTGCCCGGTTAAAGAAACTCCAGCTCTACTCAGTGGCATACCGCCTGTTCAGAGGCGATCTGTGCCTGACGATAAAGCCATGTCCAACCCGGAATTAATGGACATGCTGCACCTCAGAAAATCCAAATCCTATCGAGCTACACGCCGAGAGACTTGAACCTCAGCACTGAAATAAATAGGACATGCTGGAGGGACAGATTCATAACCCAGAGGCTCCCTTCACTCTGGAATAAAATCCCAGTCCAGGTTAGGCAGAGTCCCTCATTGACTCTCTTCAAGAGGAATCTTGATGAGTGGATGGGAGATCGTAGGTTTACCCCGGGTATGACTTCTGTGTCACTGTTAGACAGAGGCACAGTATACTAACCTCAAAAAAAGGGCATAGCAAAATTAATTTAAAATGGGTGGCGAAAGCCAAACACATTCTGGCTAGGCTTATAAATGCCCTAGGGCAGATAGCCTAGTATGAACCTATAAACACCCCACACTGCCAAACTTTTGCATATCAACACCACAAGAGCAGGGAAAAAAAAAAAAAAAAAGTCATGTTACACAAACCGCTGGATAGCCAGTTTGCAGCCAACAGATGCACAGCTGGCTCAACTAGTACCCTCGAGTAGTACCATGAAGAAGTGTCTACTCACTCAGCAAGAACCACAAAGAAAAAAAAAAGCTGAATTTCATCAATAACAACTGCAAGACAACACATGTTTTTAAAAGGATGGCAAACACTCGACATTCCCAAATTCATACCTTTCAACTGTACAGATTTTCGCAGAATGTCCAGATTTTTGCCTCACATATTTGGTGTATTTCTCATAAAAAAGAAGTTATGTCTTACCATAATGTTCCATCTGTATTGTTGATCCTCGTTCATTCCTTACGTATGGGTATCGGTTCTGACCTCGGAACCGAGCCGGTCATTTTCCAAGTTTGCGTCAGCTACAAACTGTTGAGCTAAACTCTTACCCAGAATTCCCCTCTCCCTGTTACCTCAGATTGAGTTTGCAAGTCAAAAGAAGGTAGAGGCTACCTCTGGCCAAATGACCTAAAAGGACCGGATGGTTAGATCCACTAGAAGCCACAGGAGGGGGAAGGAGGGAGGGTCGTAATGACTGAACGAGGATCAACAATACAGATGGAATGTTATGGTAAGACAGAACAACTTTATCTGATATTGTTAACCCTCGTTCATTCCTTACATATGGGACAGAGTTCCCAGCTACCTCTATTCCTGGGAGGCTCTCATGGAAAGATATTCCTGAGCACCATAGAACAAAAAGATGCTCTTCCTCTGGAGGCCAAATCCAATTTGTAATGATTGATGAAGGTATGAGGCGTAGCCAAAGTTGCAGCTGCACAGATGTCATGTAAAGAAGCTCTGGCATGGAAGGCAGCAGAAGTTGCCACCGACCTTGTCGAATCAGCCTTTATGGTAGTAGGCAATGGGATATTACGAAGTGTATAAATGAAGGTCACACAGTCTTTCAACCATCTAGCCAATGTGACCTTAGCAACAACACATCCTAATCTAGGTTCAGAATAGGCCAAAAATAATGTCTGATTCACGTAAGGCCTTAGTCCTGTTCAATTAAAAGCGAATTTGCCTGTGAATATCTAGAGTATTGTAGGCAATACTCTCCTTTGTTTGAACGATTGGGAAAAAACTGGCAATTCAATGGTTTGATTAATGGACATTTCAGAGATCACTTTTGGCAGAAAGGAAGGATTAGTTCTCAAAGAGACTATCTCTATGAAAAATCAAGTATGGACTCTTGATGCATAAGGCTTGAAGCTCAGAGATACATCTGGCAGAAGTAATGGCAACCAAAAACAAGGCTTTTCATGACAAATATTTGAGGTCACAAGAAGAAGCTGGTTCGAAGGGTGGCACTGTCAAAGCTTGTAGAACTAATGACAGGTCCCCATGGTTGAATAGGTTCTCTAAAAGGGGGCTGCAGATGATTCACACCTTTTATGAAGGTCTTGCATAACTTGTGTGACATAAGAGAGAAGTCTTGGGACACCCTCATGAAAATTAGATATTGCAGCCAAATGAACTCTAATGGTAGGGGCCGACAGACCCGATTGAAACAGGTCGGCCAGATACTCTAGTATTATCGATACCAGTGATGAGAAGGGATCTACTTATTTTTCTTTCAACCAACAGGTAAATCTTTTCCACTTTCTTAGATAAGTAATTCTAGTGGAAGACTTATGAGATGCAATATGAATGTCCCGTACTGGTAAAGAAAGATCATTCTGCCTGGCAATCAAGGGAATTGGAGGAGCCAAGCTGTGAGCTTCAGGCTGTCCAAGTTGGGATGAATCAGGTTCTGCAGATGTGAGATCAACCCCGGGGTTGGATGGAGAATCCATGGTTGAAATAGCAGGTGAGGCCAAAGGAAGTGGAACCAAATCTGACGTGGCCAATATGGTGCTACGAGGATCCCCTTGCTCTTCAACCGACGAGCTTTCTTCAGAAACTGGGGAATGAAGGGGAGAGGTGGGAATGCATAAAGAAGATTCAAGGGCCAATCGTAGACTAGAGCATCGCTGGATGACAGTCTCAGAGGGGGAATCAGGGCAAGGTAGTTGCTGCATTTGTAGTTTGATGGGGATGCAAAGAGGTCACAGCAAGGACGGCTCCAGTGGTGGAAGATCTCCGCCGCTATCAAGGGATTCAGAGACCACTCGTGAGGTTGTAGAATGCACCTGCTGAGTCTGTCTGCTATCACGTTGGAACTCCTGGGAATGTGCATTGCTAGAAGTAAACCGTTGGTAGCCATCGCCCATTGCCATATCCTCATGACCTATTGACAGAGGGGGTACGATTTGGTTCCACCTTGTTTGTTGATGTACCAGACCACCGCCATGTTGTCTGATTGAATCGCAATTGTCCCAGATGGCAACAGGGGATGGAATGTTTGCAATGCCAGAAGCACCGCCCTCAGCCCTATAACATTTATATGCAATTGGGCCTCCAATTCAGACCAAGTGCCTTGGACTGTCTGTCCTGTCATAGCCCCCCCCCCCACCCAATCAGGGAGGTGTCTGTGGTCACTGTAGCCTTGGGCTGCTGGTGGGAGAAGGGGCGAAAACATTGTGATGGGTTGTGGGTCATCCACCAATTTAAATCACCCCTCCCCTAAGTGGGAGATTAAGAAGAGGTGTTTGGCAATGGGTGATCACCTCCCAAGGATGGATAGGTCCTGGGGGGGCAGGATACCCCTGGCCAGAAGCACTTGATCCACAACATCGTATTCAGAAAGGCTTCTAGTGGACTTCACGGAGACAGCTGAGGGAGAAATAGGTCTGTCCACAGAAGAGAAGTTCGGTGCCCACCTCACCAGTCCACAGTGAGAAGAACAGTGCCGAGAGACTGGACTACGGGTGTCTGCACCGAGGAAATCATTGGTGCCAAGGTCACGGTCTACACTGACAAAAAGATTGGTGCAGAAGTGGTTGTTGGTACTGAAGCTGGAACCGACAAAATTGGTGTCAATAACTGAGGCGTCTGTTCAGAGTAAGATGTCAGAGCCGACGTGGTCAAGGTCTGCGCCAACTAAACAGTTGGTGCCGATGTAGTAGTCGTAGTAGTGTGAACCGAGGAGCCCCTTGATACCGATACAGAAAAGGCTACAGTAGACAGAGCCAAAATCACTGATGGCGCCAAAGGCCTTGGTGCTGAAGGTCTAGGCACCAAAAGCGCTGAGGCCGACTGAGTGAGCTCCAAAGCAGAAATCTTAGCCTTCTTCGGTCTTGGTTCGCGGGAGTCCCCAGCCGGGGATGAAGGCAGAGACTTGGCCTTTGTAGCGTCATCCGATGTTTTCTTATGGGCTCTAGGAGGGGTTGAAGCCTCCGACCAAGAAATAGCCTCTGAAAGGGAGATTTAAGAAGTCCCTTCAGCAACAACTTATTCTTCCTCTCAAAGTTCTACTGAAAAAATTTTTACTAATACCACAGGGCGGGTCAACAGATAAGTGAGACACACCCAAGCAATAAACACACAGAGTGTGCATCTGATGTAGGTAATTTGTGTCCACAATCTGAACACCTTTTAAATCCTGGACTATCTTTTTTTTATCTGCCATGACACAAAAAGAGACAGAAGAAAGGGTACCAGCAATGGTAAGAATGGATACCCGAAGGTAATGAAGAAAAGAGGGTTTACCAATGATGGTAAGGGAGAAAATACCTCACAGTAAAAAGTGCAGAGAAAAGAGAAGGAAACTCAAGGAAATATAGTTGTTAAATGCGATAAGGTAAGAGACAACAAAATAGAATCTTTTCTGACAGAAAAGGATATATTAGACTAGTCTAACAACAAATATCTATACTTAGCTCAAGAGAAGCAGCCTAACACGGCCGAATGGCGATGCGGCAAAAGAAATCTGAGGTAACAGGGAGATGGGAATTCTGGGTAAGAGTTTAGCTCGAGAGTCTGTAGCTGACGTGAGCTTGGAAGATGGCCGGCTCAGTTCCGAGGTCGGAACAGATACCCATACGTAAGGAATGAACGAGGATCAACAATATCAGATTTGTTGTTTTCTGGTAAATCATTAAGGAGTGAAGTCATAAAATAATGGCACCCATTTGAGTTTCAGAGTTCCTACCTTTTAGAAAATTCATCCTAACGCATAACCTGTTATTCTATCCACTTTCTAAGTTTGTAACAGCACTATTTAAAAAGTGTCCCTATTTTTAGGCCTTTGTCCAGATTTCTTGCTCTAACAGGCTGAGAGGTATGACTATGCATATTAACACCACAGCAAAGAAGAACAGGGAAAAGTAAAAAACAAAACAAAAAAAAAACAAAAAAAAAAAAAACAGTCATCTTATACAAACCGCTAGGACAGTTTGCAGCAAACAGGTCATAGCTGGTTAAACTTGTGCCATCGAGCAGTACTGTGGAGCAAGTACCCTACTCCCTCAGCAGGAACCCCCCCCCCCCCAAAAAATATTTCCCTGTAAGTAGCCGATCTGTACATTGTAAGCAATCAGCTTTTTAAACTTAGACCTATTTCCCCCAGGTCTTATTTTTTTATTTATTTATTTTTTTTATTTGATGCCATTTGAATCTTCTGTCACAGAGCCAAAAAAATTATATAAATGAAATAATGTATGTTCTTCTCACTGGAACACCAACCTGATGGCCAGATGCATGACACACACCCATCTCGCATACCCACAGACAGCGTCTTCAGCATTTACACACAGACATTCTGCTTTCACACACGCACTGATCATTCTTTTAGACATTGCTAACTCTCTCTCATACACAGACACATTCTCTTCTGCATTCATACACACAGACTGTCTGCTTTCACACATGCACTGTTCCCTCACTCAGGCATTGCTAACTCTCTCGTACACTCACAGACACATTCTCATCTGCATTCACAAACACGCATACATTCTGCTTTCATGCATGGACCGATCATTCTCTCATGCATCGCTAACTCTCTCTCATACACACACAGTCTCTTCTGCATTCACACACACACAGACATTCTGCTTTCAGGCATGCATTCCCCTTACACACATACACACTCCAAAGCAGGGGATACCTATAACCTGTACAGGATTGTCGTGGAATCTACAGATTTAAGTATTCGTGTCTGGCAAATTAGGGGGGTAAATCAGTCAGTACTGAACTTACGAATACAATAGCGGCTATTGGAAATTTAGACCTCCTAATCTTCAACAAATGCATGAAAATGCAAAATCTGTTAATCTATCACATCGTTAAGAGAAAAATCTAAAAACTGTCCCCATTTTGAGGCTTTCACCAGATTGCTAGCTGTAAGAGGTTGATAGGTATGAAGGACGGTGGTTGGAGACAGACTGCAGTAACACCTAAAAAAATCAGCTCAAACAGGAGAACACAAGAAACTATTAAATTACACCAGGCAGTGTAAGCGGAGGCACAGATTTGTATGCAGCAAAATTTTTTGCTATTAACTTACTGAAACAGTGCATGTGAATGATGGTTGTCAAGCAGTTCGGCTGCACTTTTTCTGGAGGAAATACTTGCTCCGATAATGTTTTCAGTCCTAAAAGGAACAGTAGTAATAGTAACACAGTTCCACAACAACAGTTATAGTACCTGTTAAGCGGGCCAGCTTTGATAATAGCCATGTCACAGCGTGGGCGGAACATTAGAAGAGGAAACTACTGATTAGACTGTGTCGAAGGTACGTCACGAAGGTGGAGACACAGTCTCCCTGAAAGGATGCGATACAAAATAATGGGGGATGGGCCTCCCTGCCCTACGCTAAGGAAAGAGAGAAATGTAAAACTGAAAAGCTTTTTAGAGGATTCCAGTAACAGGAGGCTAGGCTGATTTTACAAAGATAAAGGAAAACTTGCGTTTGAGTTAACATGTGCTGGAGCCCGGAGTTTTCCCTTAAAAGCATTCTCTAGAGTGTCCTTGTTCCTTTACCTATTTAAAACTTTCATTTAGTGGCTAACAATTAGTAGCTGTAATAGTTTCCTACCTGCCCTCCCTATTGGTGTCTTGTTCTTATACTTGGTGGTTTTGCAGTTGCCCACCCCTACTGTAAATTTGATCTGGGACACTCCTCCCAGTCTAGTGTCATTAGCTCATTCTACTTAATATTTATTTTATTTTAATTTATTTATTTATTGCATTTGTTTACCGGGAATCTGGGCCGAGAGAGTGAGCCCATTTTCAGTGGAGGTCCGGGGAGAAAAGCTCCACATTAATTACATATACACAGAAATGTTGCACACAATACAGGGAGAAAAGCTCCACATTCATTCCATACACTGAAGTGTTGCACACAATACAGAGTATATTGAGCAGTAGAAGCAGACTGTAGTAAAAGTAATAACAATGAAGAATAGTTTGGAAACATGGTATAAAAATAGAATACATTCAATTAACATGCATATGAAAATGTATAGGTAGTGTCCTTGTTCCTAATACAGAGAAAACATTTGAGAACAACCACCCACTTAGGTTCCTAACCTTGAATTATCTTCTGTACCTGCATTCTTCCTTTCCACTTTAATAAAAATAAAAATTTTTGCTAGAATATCCTTGTGTTCTGACTGAGTGTGCTTCTCAGCTGATAATTATATTTTTTGGCACTTTTTAACTGTTCAGAGTTGAATAAAACAATAATGAAATTCAGTTCAGAATACAGTTTGAAGAAACTGCATTTATTTAAACTGTATTTGCTCTAATACTGCTACACACTCGTGTGCTAGCTTGCACTGCACTCAAATTGTTTTTAATGCTGTTTTAGCTGCCTTTCCGTTAAAAAAAAAAAAAAAACATTCTAAGCTTGTTTCCTGCCTTTCCTGTAACTAGTTTAGTCCAGATACAGATTTGCTGTATCCAAGACTGTTTGTAAGCTTCTGAGCCCCCCAAGCCTTTCTGTGCTACAGGGAAGTCATCATAGGGTGACATACAAGAGTGGAGGAAGATGCCCACAGGTGGATTTTATCTTACGTAGAAGGGCCGGTCTGAAGGAGAGTGGAAATTGTAAAGTGGTGGCAGGGGAAAGTGTAGTTAGGCAGCATAGGATGGTGGTTTGTAGAATGACATTGGTGATCAAGAAAAGGAGGAGGAGTGTGAGGACAGCACCAAGGATCAAATGGTGGAAATTGAAAAAGGGTAATAGTGAGGTGGAGTTCAGGGAAAAGTTAAGACAGGCACTAGGTGGCAGTGAAGAGTTACCAAATACCTGGGTAACTACAGCAGAGCTAGTAAGGGAGATGGCTAGAAAGGTGCTTGGTGTGACATCTGGAAAGAGGAAGGAGGACAAGGAGACCTGGTGGTGGAATGAGAAAGTACAGGAGACTATACAGAGAAAGAGGTTGGAGAAGAAGAAGTGGGATTGTCAGAGAGATGAAGAAAGTAGACAGGAGTATAGGGAGATGAGGTGCATGGTAAAGACAGAGGTGGCAAAGGCTAAGGATAAGGCGTATGAAGAGTTGTATGAAAGGCTGGACACTAAGAAGGGAGAAAAGGACCTATACTGATTGGCCAGACAGACGGACCGAGCTAGTAAAGATATGCAGCAGGTAAGGGTGATAAAGGATAATGAGGGAAACATGCTCACAAGCGAGGAGAGTGTGTTGAGCAGATGGAAAGAGTACTTTGAAGGGGTGATGAGTGATGAAAAGAAAGAGAGGGAGGGAAGGTTGGATGATGTGCGGATAGTGAATCATGAAGTGCAGTGGATTAGCACTGAAGAAGTAAGGATAGCTATGAAGAGGCTGAAGAATGGAAAGGCTGTTGGTCCAGATGACATAACTGTGAAGGCATGGAGGCATTTAGGTGAAATGGCAGTGGAGTTTTTAACTAGATTGTTTAATGAAATCTTGGAAAGTGAGAGGATGCTTGAGGAAGGTTGGATGATGTGCGGATAGTGAATCATGAAGTGCAGTGGATTAGCACTGAAGAAGTAAGGATAGCTATGAAGAGGCTGAAGAATGGAAAGGCTGTTGGTCCAGATGACATAACTGTGAAGGCATGGAGGCATTTAGGTGAAATGGCAGTGGAGTTTTTAACTAGATTGTTTAATGAAATCTTGGAAAGTGAGAGGATGCTTGAGGAATGGAGAAAAAGTGTTTTGGTACTGATTTTTAAGAATAAGGGTGATGTGCAATGCTGTAGTAACTACAGTGGGATTAAATTGATCAGTCACAGCATGAAGATATAGGAAAGAGTAGTGGAAGCTACGTTAAGAAAGGAGGTGATGATTAGTGATCAGCAGTATGGTTTAATGCCCGGAAAGAGCACTAGAGATGTGATGTTTGCTCTGAGAGTGTTGATGGAGAAGTACAGAGAAGGTCAGAAGAAGTTGCATTGTGTCTTTGTGGACTTAGAGAAAGCATATGACAGGGTGTCTAGAGAAGAGTTGTGGTATTGTATGAGGAAGTTGGGAGTGTCAGAGAAGTATGTAAGAGTGGTACAGGATTATGTACGAGGGTAGTGTAACAGTGGTGAGATCTGCAGTGAGAGTGACAGATCCGTTTAAGGTGGAGGTGGGATTACATAAAGGATCAGCTCTGAGCCCTTTCTTATTTGCAATGGTGATGGACAGGTTGACAGACGACATCAGACAGGAGTCCCCGTGGACTATGATCTTTGCAGATGACACTGTGATCTGTACTGAGAGTAGGGAAAAGGTGGAGGAGACCCTGGACAGGTGGAGATATGCTCTAGAGAGAAGAGGAATGAAGGTCAACAGGACTAAGACAAGATGTGTGTGTGAATGAGAGGGAGGACAGAGGAATGGTGAGGATGCAGAGAGTAGAGGTGGCGAAGGTGGATGAGTTTAAATATTTGGGATCAAAAGTTCAGAGAAATGGTGAGTGTGGAAGAGAGGTGAAGAAGAGAGTACAGGCAGGATGGAGTGGGTGGAGAAGAGTGTTAGAAGTGATTTGTGACAGACGAGTACCAGTAAGAGTTAAAGGGAAGGTCTGCAAAAGGGTAGTGAGACCAGCTATGCTAGATGGGTTGGAGACAGTGGCACTGACAAAAAGGCAGAAGTCAGAGCTGGACGTGGCAGAGTTAAAGATGTTAAGATTTGCACTGGGTGCGACGAGGGTGGACAGGATTAGGAATAAGTATATTAGGGGGGCAGCCCAGGTTGGAAGGTTCGGACACAAAGCCAGAGAGGCAAGATTACGTTGGTTTGGACATGGGCTGAGGAGGGATACAGAGTATATTGGGAAAAAGATGCTACGGATGAAGCTGCCACGTAACAAGAAAAGAGGAAGGCCTAAGATAAGGTTTATGGATATGGTGAGAGAGGACATGCAGGTGGTTGGTGTGACAGAGCAGGATGCAGAGGACGGGAAGAAATGGAAACAGATGATCCGCTGTGGCGACCCCTAACAGGAGCAGCCGAAAGAAAAAGTGGGAGTGGTAAGCACTAGGTAGCATATATCTACCACAAGAGGAGTGGTTTCTGGCCCAGAAATTGTAGTTTATTGGCAGTTTGGGCAGTTTTTTCCATCTCGTCCAACTTTCTGATTTAAAAGCCTACATTTGCGCTTGCCCCCCCCCCCTTTTCTTTAACTAGTCTAGTCCAGATACAGATTTGCTGTATCCAGGACTATTTGTAAGCTTCTGAGCCCCCAAGCCTTTCTGTATTGGAGTGAAGCCTTCTAGTTTATCAGTGGGAGTGGTAAGCACTAGGCAGCCTATTCACCACAAGAGGAGTTGGTTTCTGGCCCAGAAATTGTAGTTAATTGGCTATTTGGGCAGTTTTTCTATCCCTCTCAACTTTCTGATTTAAAAGCCTGCGTTAGCGCTTCTTTTCCGCCTTTCCTGTAACTAGTCTAGTCCAGATACAGACTTGCTGTATCCAGGACTGTTTGTAAGCTTCTGAGCGGTGTCAAAATCTGCTCTTCAATTTTTCCCTTAGATCTAGTAGTTCTCTCCTCTCCTGCACTTTTACTAGCATATTAGTCTAGCACTTTTCCCGACTTCTTGCAGCAATTAGTGTAGCACACAAAAGTGATACCAGCACTAAACGTTCTACAAGGAAACAACTCGAGTACTTATTATTAACGCCCACCCCTTCAGGCATGTCTAAAGGTCAGTTCCCTGTGCTTTCTCTTATTAACCTTAGTGAACTTGGGCATCCTGAGGCAATGTAGCAACTGCCTCATGTACACCGAAAACCCTCTCCTCTTAACTCCCAACACTCAGACTTGCGAGAGATGCACTTATATATCCAAACTGGAAGCCATGCACTCTCCAGCCAAGAATGGAACAGCTGGTCAAGAGGAGGTCAACACTTGCACCACACCACATGGAACACACAGCCCTCCAGAACACACACCAGCACTGGCTTTACATAAAAACACAAACCACACAACCACCTTTGTGGAGGCTCTCAAAATCTACCCAAACAGCAGAGACCTCCAAGGCAGAAATGCACTCGACTATCACAACACAACACTAATCTCGAGACACACAACTCTCCTAAACAGTGTGCCACTCAACTAAAGCCCCTAAGGCAAAACAGTATGCCCAACACACTAGTCATAGGTGACTCGATAGTGAGGCACACTGATGTCCCACTCAGTACGCTGAATAAGGAGAAAGTAAGTCAGCTACCTGTCAGGTGCCAGGATTGTCCACATAACGCATGCACTCGGGCCCCTCAACAAGTACAAATATGACTCAGGTCATAGTACATGTGGGTGTGAATGACCTGAGATGTACCTCCCTGGACTACATGAAAAGAGACATGGAGGAGCTCTCGGATTATGTAGCCCAGGTGGGTATGACACTAGCCCTGAGCAGCATCCTACCATCAATCAGAATGATACCACAGTACAAGCAGAAAATGATTGATTTCAACTGGCTAAGTTTCTGGTGTCATTCTAAGGGAATCCATATCTGTCTGCCTGGGATGACATGACTGACTGACCTTGATGCTTTGCCAGAAATGGCCTACATCTGTCACCCCTGGGCTTCCAGACACTGGCCAAAGCTCTTGCCATGCCTATAGTGCCTTTTTAGGCTGTGTCCCAAAGACAAAATCACCACCGTAACAGCTACAAACAAATGCAATCTGAAAGTCATGCTGCTCAACGCTAGAAGTCAAAATCTCAAAATGCAGTCGTTCAAAGCACTCCTGAAAATGGAGAACTTCAACATTTGTGTTGTAACAGAGACCTGGTTCAAGGCAGCAGAAAGCACCCCTACACTACCAGGCTGTAACTCTTTCCACACCTTTCGGCTCCAAAAGTGGTGGTGTTTCCATATGCATAAAGGATGCGTACACCACCAGACTGGTAGCCCAACATAACACATCAGAGATACTTCACGTGCAACTATCACTGGGTGAGACGGCGATTCAGATTGTAGCCTGCTATAGGTCTCCAACCATGTCTCAAGTGTCAGACTCCATGTTCCTAAACACCCTGGAGAATATTAGTGTCCAACCTAACACTCTCATACTAGGCGACTTCAACTACCCCTCCACTAAATGGGAAAACTACTCATGTACCAATACACTTGCCCAGCGTTTCCTGGAATTCATCAAGTCCAATCCATTGGACAAGCCCGTTCTTACCCCCACTAGAGGTAGCAACATCCTTGACCTTGTCATTACTAACATGGCAACTGTTGCTCTACACCAACAGTCAGCTCCTTCCTGGTTAGATCCAACCACAAACTAATCACCTAGGAAATCCACATCCCTCCCACCCCCCGCAAAGGTAACCACCATGAAAAACTTCTCCAAAGCTAACTTTGGGCTCCTAAAAACAGAGGTGGCTAACTTTATGGCACCCAAGCAAATGGTGAATAGTTACAGGACTGCCAAATCACACACCAATGCACTGTACAAACACGAAAACAAATGCATGGATCTCGCCATACCCAATAGAACCAAGAAGCTCTCCTCTGAAAAAAAGAAGCAAATCTGGTGGTCCCCTGCCATAAACAAATTCTACAACAGAAGGAGGAAACTGATCCAGAAAAAAGTGAAGTCCCAAGACTGGAAAAACTCCCTTATAAAATCCTCTAAAGCTAGCTATGAAAACAGAATTGCAGCAGAGAGTAAAGACCACCATAAGGCCATCTATAGTTATGTAAAGAATCTCCATGGCAATACCCAGATTTGCTCTGAGCTACTGCAAAATAGTACCTCTGAGCAAATATACTAGCCAACAGATTCAGTGCCAACTTTACCCCCCCCCCCCCAAAGGGCCAATCACAATACCAGTAGATTGCCAGGCACCCAGTACTACTGCTACACAGGTTAAAACAGCACTGTCCAAGGCCAAGAATACAGCTTCTGAGAGCTGACAATATCCCTGGCTGTTTTCTACATGAACTACAGAGTGAACTGGCATCTCACCTGTGTGCCCTGTTCAATCACAGCCTCACCTCAGGCTTTTTCCCTACCGAATGGCGCAATGCTACAGTCATCCCTCTATACAAAGGAGGAGTGACTACAGACCCTGGGAACTATCGTCCCCATTAGCCTGACTGGTCTGATATGCCAAGCTAAGGAATGCATCATCATGGACCTAATAAACAAGGATCTCCAAACTCTGGATCCCACACAGTTTGGTTTTGTGAAGGGTAGATTATGCCTACACAACTTGATTGACTTCTTTGAGTCAGTCACCAGAGCTGCAGATGAAGGCAAGGTGGTTCATACTGCCTACCTTGATCTAGCCAAGGACTTTGATATTTCCCACTCAGGAATCATAGAAAAACTCACTAAGCTAGGCATCACCCCTATATCACTAGGTGGGTTGCAAACGGGCTCACAGGTTGAACCCACAGTGTGAAAGTAGCTGACTCCCATTCAGACTGCCAACTAGTCACAAGTGGAGTTCCAAAGGATTCGGTCTTGGGTCCTCTCCTGTTTGGTATCTACTTCTCAGAAGTCCAGCCCAACATGAAAGGACTCTGGCTGACAAAGGTCGCAGACGATTGCAAGTTGGGAGCTATTATTAACTCCCCAAGTGATGTTGACATCCTACAGAATGGCCTCACTGAGACTAACGACTGGTGACAGAACCATGGCCTTAAGCTCAAAGCCAAAAAATGTGTAGTTATCCCTTTTGGGAAAAACCCAGTTCCCATGACTTATCACATTGATGGTAGTCCACTGAACACAAAAGACGTTATAAGAGATATGGGAAAACAGGTTGACAGCATCCTCTCTTTTGATCACCACATTGCCACTGTGGTCAGAAAGTCCTTCTATGTGGCACATCTCATTACTAAGGGTTTTGCATCCATGAAGAAACAGGTCACTGTCTCCTTCTACTCTTCCTTCATTAGGCCAATCATCGAGAACAATGCCCCATTTGGCATGTACCTCACTAGACACCTCAACAACTGGAGAGGCAGCAAAAGTACCTCACAAAGAGGATCCTAGGCCTTAAAAACACTTTATTTTCGGTCTCATATCGCCTACTTAGAGGCAATCTCTGCTTGACTTACAAATCCATGTCTAACTCAGCTCTGTTGGAAATGCTACATCTAAAGAAATCCCAATCCCTCTGCACCACATGCTCCAGAGACCTCAACCTCATTACCACAATCAACAGAACGTACTGGAGGGACAAGCTGATAACCCAGAGACTGCCTATGGTATGGCATAGACTTCCCATACATGTCAAGCACAGCACCTGCTGACCCTCTTCAAGAGAAATCCTGACGAGTGGATGGGAAAAAAAGCAGTTATGTTCTTACCATAACGTTCCATGTGAATTGTTCATCTCACCTTTGCTCTTGCGCACGGGTTCGGAGCTGACCTTCGGCTCCGAGTCGGCCACATCGCAAGCTCTGCATCTAAGAGGAGCTCGAGGCACAGTCCCTATCCCATGATCCCCTGCTGCTATCCTTCAGATCTAGTTTGCTAAAAAAACAGACTTCAAGAACATAGCTGACCCCCTTGCCTACGCTTCCATCCACACGAGATCGTAATACTCAAATTATATATAGACAGGCATACAGTGATGAGCACACCTAACAAGAATCAGGTAGTGCCAGGTAACACCAAGAAGGTAATCAGACATCAGTCGTACTCATTCTTCCAGGACGAGGAGGGGGACGGAGGGAGGGAATGTAAGAACAAAGGCGAGATGAACAATTCACATGGAACATTATGGTAAGAACATAACTTCTTTATGTGAAATTGTTCGATCTCGCCGTTTGTTCTTACACACGGGTAGCGTCCCTAGCACCGCAACCCTTGGTGGCTCACGGAAGAACATTCCTGAGAACCGTGGAACCAAAGGAAGCCCTGTCCCTGGAGGTCCTGTCCACTATGTAGTGAGTAATAAAAGTACGAGGCTTGGCCCAAGTAGCCGCCGCACATATAGTATCCAACCGCAAACGATCAGCGTGGGCCAAAGAAGTGGAAACAGCCCTGGTAGAATGAGCTTTAGGTTTGAATGGAAGTGACTGCTTGGAGGATGAATAGACAAAATTTATACAGTCTGACAGCCACTTAGATAACATTTTGTTACTGACCGTCCTTTTTATTGTCCGCATAGGAAACAGAGTTGATCTGATTTCCTACATTCCTTGGTTCTATCCAGATAAAATCTCAGCTGTCTGTGGACGTCCAATTTGTGCAACATGTATTCCATTTTATTAGAATGGTTCCTGAAAAAGGTGGGAAGCTCAATGGATTGATTAATATGAAACACTGAACATACTTTCGGCAGAAAGGATGGATTAGTACACAAGGTGACCCTGTCTGGGTGAAAGACTATATATGGGGGTCTAATCGACAATGCCTGTAGCTCCGAAATTCTGCGAGCTGAAGTGATTGCCACCAGAAACAGGGTTTTCCAGGATAGAAACTTAAGTGGACACGTCGAAGCTGGCTCGAAGGGTTCCAACATGAGTTGAGACAGCATTAGATTCAAGTTCCAGGGAAATACCGGGTTTCGTATGGGTGGCCTGAGATGAAAGATACCCTTCATAAATGCTCTACAAAGTCTGTGGGACATAACTGTAGCTCCTCCTTCACCCACATGAAAATTTGATATGGCAGCTAGTTGAACTCTTATCGTGGACGTCGAGGCCCCTTGATGAAAGAGGGTGGAGAGAAATTCTAAAATTTTGTGAATAGGTGCCACCAAAGGGTCTATACCTTGTCTGGAGGCCCAACACGCAAAACGTTTCCACTTGCTCCTATACAGTTTTCTTGTGGAAGCTTTGTGGGAGGAAACTAAAATGTGTTGCACTGCTGGGGATAAAAGGTCCGACCTGGCTAATTTGGGAAGTGGAGCAGCCAAGCTGTCAGTTTGAGGGACTGAAGAGATGGGTAAGGAACTCCTGACGAGTGGGTCAGCAGGTCTGGCACTGGGTCCAGAGTCCAAGGTTCCTCCATCTGGTGAGCTTGAAGAAAGGGAAACCAGATCTGTAGAGGCCAAAATGGTGCTATCAAGATGATCGTCCTTCCCAGACCTCTGGCTTTCTGTAGAAATTTGGGAATCAATGGAACAGGAGGGAAGGCATATAGGAGACCCGGGGGCCAATCATGTACCAGTGCGTCCCTGGGGCACCCCCTGGAGGGGGAAGCAGGGCGAAGTAGCTTCTGCATTTGGCGTTCAAGGGGGAAGCAAAAAGATCGCAGCAAGGCTGGCCCCATCTGCAGAAGATCTTCTCCGCAACTTGATTCTTGAGGGACCACTCGTGAGGCAACAGGATGGCTCTGCTCAACCTGTCCCCTATGACGTTGGATGTTCCCGGGATGTGCGCTGCTATTAAAAAGCGTCTGGTGGACACAGCCCATTGCCAGATTCTCAGGGCCTCTCTGCATAATGGGTAAGACCTGGTTCCTCCCTGTTTGTTTATGTACCAGACTACTGACATATTGTCCGTCTGAATTGCCACTATTCCCAGAGGTAAGGAGTCGTGAAAGTGTTGCAACACCAGGAACATTGCTCTCAGCTCCAGGACATTGATGTGCAGATTGCTCTCTATTTTCGACCACTCTCCTTGGACTGTTCTCCCCTGAAAAAGTCCCCCCCACCCTATCAGGGAAGCGTCCATGGTTACTGTGGCTACGGGGGCAGGGAGCACAAACGGACGTCCTATCGTCACTTCCTGATTGTTTATCCACCAACGGAGGTCCCGCTTGCAAGTTTCCGTGATCAAGACTCTGTGTGACAATGGTAACCATTGGAACGACCACTGAGCAAAGAGGAGCCACTAGAGGATTCTCATGTGCATTCTCCCTAGGGGAACCGCAATAAGGATAGCTGCCATCATGCCTAATACTTTCAAGACCTGTAACCCGGGGACTTTTTTGTTTTGAAGAAGAATAGAGACCTGATCCCTCAGGGCTGACGCTCTTGCCTGAGGAAGTCTTATCAGTGCTATGGAGGTATCTAACTCCGCCCCTATGAATAAGATATGCTGTGAGGGCGACAAGGTAGATTTTTCGAAGTTCACTGTTATTCCTAAGCTGGAACAGAGATTGATTGTATAGTCCCTGGCTTGTACTAGGTGATGCTTGGTGGTGGCGGTAAGGAGCCAGTCGTCCAGATATGGAAACACCCGGAATCCTCTTAGTCTCAGATGAGACGCCACTACTGCCATGCACTTGGTGAACACCCTGGGGGCTGAGGTGAGGCCAAAGGGCAGAGCTCGAAACTGAAAATGACTGGCTCCCAGCCGGAAGCGCAGGTGATCTCTGGATGATCTGGTCATTTTTATGTGGTAGAACGCATCCTTGAGATCTATAGAGCACATCCAATTCTTCGTTTGAAGAAACGGAAGAATCGATTGCAGCGTGACCATCCGGAATTTTTCCTTCTTCACGAAGGTGTTGAGTTTGCTGAGGTCTAGTATTGGCCTCCAGTCCCCTGTTTTCTTTGGAACTAAAAAGAACCTTGAGTAAGTTCCGGATCCTATTTGGTCCGCCGGGACTGGCTGGATGACTCTTGTTTTTTCTAACAGCCTTTGTATTTCTATGGCTGCCTGATCCCGCAGAGTGGGTGGTACATCTGGGAATCTTTTTTGGGTGGGTGGATAGTTCAGAAAAGGGATATTGTATCCTCTGGTTATTATGCTTTTTACCCAGGAATCTGATGTGAGATTTAGCCAGGCCTCCGGGTATAAAGCCAAGCGACCCCCGACTGCCTCCAGAGCAGGACAGCCGGGCCTCCACGCAGGAGTGCTGAAAGGGCTTTCCAGGGGCGGTATCCCTGTCGCCCTGGTTTTGCGGACCCCCTCTGCCGCCTGGGTGGCATCTTCCATTTCTTCCACCTCCTCTGCCTCTGGAGGGGGTATCACTAGGTGCAGACTGGAAAGCTTCCGGAGTCTTCCGGAACCACATTTTTCCGCCTCTTTGCCCTTTGGGGTACGGTCTGGAGGGGGCAGAAAAACAGACCCCTACGGCAGACAGGGTCTTTCCTTCTTGCTCACACCTAGTGAGTGTCTCCTTCACTTTGGGCCCAAACAAGGAGTCGCCATCATAGGGGGCATTAGCAAAGGAAGACTTAAAGGCTTCCGCAAGGGAGCACAGGCGCATCCAGGATTGTCTCCGCAGAGCAATCGCTGAGGCTGCTGCCCTACTCAAACCCTTGGCCGCATATGAAATGAGCCTCATGGACGAGTTAACTATCGAAGTAAGGGTGTTGAGCTGTGCTGTCACCTTGTCTGCAACAGCAGCACCTGCATTACCCTGGAGAGTATCTCCCAACTCCTTAATGAGATCTCTCTGAAGGCGCGTAAAATGCGTAAGGTAGTTCAGCGATCGCATGGCAAAAGTCGCTGAACTAAAAACACGCTTCCCATACCTGTCCATAGTCCTGGAATCCTTGTTAGGAGGATGGACAGAGGAAGATGCTTCGGTCATTTCCTTCTTGGTGGCTGTCGCCACCACCATAGCATCGACTGGGACTCCCTTGGTAAGGTAAGCTTTACCCTGGGGGCAATAATATATTTATTTGGTCTGCGAGGGACTGGTTTCACGGTATCAGGAACCTCCCACGCCCTTCGAGCTATTAAATCCATTAACTCGTCGAAGGGCGGAGACACCCAGGAAGTGGAAGGTTGAGCCCCAAAGGCCTTCAGCAACTTCGACTCGTCCTCAGTGGGGGCAAGTGTCTAATAGCCCCCCCTCTGTTTTAGAATTTCTAGGATGTCCGCAAAGGAGACATCCTCAGGGGAGGACCGTGGGGACCCCTCTGACTCATCCAGGTCGGTGTCCGATGTCAATTATTCCCGTGGGGAATCAATGTGCCTCCTCTTGCACAATTTCTTCCTCGGGACTTAATCAGAGGTGGCATCTGGTGAAGCTTCCGAGGAACAGGGTACACCCTCTGGGGCTGGCTGAGGCATTGGGTCTCTACGCTTGGTGGGGATCGAAGGACAGAACTCTGTCCCTTCGGGGAAGGAGAAGAGGTATCTGATGATGTGAGTGTCTGACTAGACAAAACCTTCCTCATGGTGTCGAAGGCACCTGAGCCCCGGGCCGAGGACTCTACCGGATCCGAAGAACACGGTAGCTTCCCGGGCACTGGAAACACGGGCTCCGACCCAGAAGACGGAGCCGAATTAATCTGCACCGAGGCCCCGAGAGGGAGAGTCGGTACCGAAAGCTCGGTTCAACTCTCCACCCCGGAACCCAGGAGAGAACGTCGGCTCTGAGAACCCTCGACGGGCTCTGAGGGTGTCTAGGTTAGTGGTGCCGAGGATGGCTTCGGCTCCGGGGGATCCACAATTATCAGCTCGACTCCTGGCTCCGATGACTCGATGTGTCTCGAAGGAGGATCTGTAGATGTGACTGGGAGGGCTTCAAGTTTCGAAACCAACTGGGACAAAAACGCAATAAGTCTGGATAGAGCCGTGTTCTCCATAAGCTTCTGCACCACTCGATCCACATCGGTGTCCAACATTGCCCTGGAAGAACGGGTCGAAGGGGCCGAAGAGGTCACCGAGCGAAGGATTGCAGATGGAAGTACCTCTGACACTGGCTCCAAGACCTTGGCCTCGAATCAAGACAACCATTCGATGCTCGGTTCCAAGGTCTGTGGAGCCGGCAACCAAATCTGAACAGAGGTACTCTGAGCCGAAGACTTGGGCTCAGATACCTTCGAAGACTTCGACCACTTCGAAGACTTCAATGCCTGGTCCGCCTTCTCTTCTCTCTTGAAAATCGGGCTTTAGAAGGCCCCTCTCGATGAGCTTCCTGCGCCTCTCCATCATGACCCTTCCACTAAAGGAGTGACAGATGGAACAATCCCCATGAAGATGGAGAGGGCCAAGACAGTAGACACAGGAGGTATGATTGTCCGTAATGGACATTTTTTGCCCACATTGACCACGCTTAAAACCTGATTTGTCTTTCTCTGACATGTTTAAGCTACGTACTAAGACAGTAGAAATGTATCTATTATAGAAAACAGCACTACAAAACACACTAAACTGTAGGAGTAAATACAAGACAGCAAAACACCCTGAGTAAATATATATATATATATATATATATATATATATATATATATATATATATAAAAAATACAGCAAATATATGTATAAATGTAGGGAAAAAAAATTCTGTCAGAGCCCTGACAGAGATAAATGGCCTACCGCCTAAGAGCAGTCGCTCTAACAACTAAGATAAATATCAAAGAAGATATATATCTAACACACACACACACACACACACACACACACACACACACACACACACACTATCTAAAGTTTACTAAATTTTTACAGGTAACTATTAAGCAATATCAATATTTTAAGAAGTAATAAAGTTTTACTGGTCTGAGCTTTCTCTCGACGCGATCTGTTGCAGCGGCAAACTAGATCTGAGGGATAGCAGCAGGGGATCATGGGATAGGGACTGTACCTCGAGCTTCTCTTAGATGCAGAGCTTGCGATGTGGCCGACTTGGAGCCGAAGGTCGGCTCCGAACCCGTGCGTAAGAACAAACGGCGAGATCAAACAATTTCACATTAGAAAATTCACCCCGGGGATAACTCCAGTGGCTCTACTTGACAGAGGCACTGGGAACTGCGGTCAGGTGGCACGATGCCAGGGTAAATCCTATGGCTAGGCTTGTAAAGGTCCCAGGGCCATTAGCCTAGTACACACATATGAACCTATATGACAAGGTCCCAAGAAAGCTGATCTGGGCAGTACTGCGATGGTGCAAAGTCCCAGAAACATTGGTAGAATTAGTGCAGGCTATGTACAAGGACCCAATGACTCAAGTACGAACACTGTTAGGCCTCACAGGGGGGTTCCCAGTGGGAGTGGTTGAACACCAGCGTTCAGCTCTGAACCCAAAGCTGCTGATACTGGTGATGGACTAAATTAGCAAACAGGTTGGAGGGTACACATCAACAAAGTTACTGTATACGGATGATTTTGTATTACAGGAAGACCGAGCAAGAACTTCAGCAAACGATAGGGGAATGTAATGCAAAACTGAAGGCACATGGGATGAAACTAAGCATAAATAAGACAGTGGTAATGGCAGCAATTTGGGGAAATCACAAGAAGTGGAGAATTGAGATAGTAGGGAAGATAGTGGAACAGGTAAATAACTTCAAGTATTTGGGAGGGGTGGCTGAGGAGAAGGGAAGTCTGAATGAAGAGGTCAAAGCTAGAATCAGTGGGGCTGCAGCCAACTGGCATAGAGTCTCAGGTGTAGTCTATGACAGAAGAATACCAAAGAAGCTGAAAAGTAAGGTGTATAAGATAGTGTTGCAACCAGTACTACTGTATGGTACAGAAACCTGGGCAGTAAAGGCAAAGCAAATAAAGAAGCTAGAGGGGACAGAAATGAAGTGCCTGAGAAGGGTGCTAGGATGCACATTGTGGGGCAGACGAAGAAATGAAGACATAAGAGCAGAAGCTAAAGTAGCTCCAATTGCAGAAAAGATCAACGAGAACAGATTACGATGGTTCAGACGCATGTGCAGAAAAGCAGAAGACAATCTGGTGAAGAAGATTTGAGACAGACAGGAAGAAGGTAAGAGGAAACAAGGACTTCCAGCAAAGAGGTGGATGGATTGTGTGAAAGCATATGTGCGACAATCAGGCATGAGTGTTGAAGAAGGCAGAAGCGTGGCACTGAATCAAGACAGATGGGCAACAGTTGACATGATACCCCAGAACCCATGTAGAAAATGGGAAAACAGGGGCTGATGATTAAAAACTTACATTTTTTACTGTTGCAGTAGAAATAACACACCATAATTTGAAATGTGTATGACAGCCCCATAGTAAGTAAACAGCTAAATGATTACAGATCAGATGTGAAGCAGAATTCACTTCTCTTCCCTGGATGAGGGAATTACATTCTACTATATTCTACAGTGGGCATCATAAATGCAGAGGCTGGGTGACTAAGTGCAGAATTAAAACAGTGTTGGTAACAGAAAGACGTCCTTTGTCACTGTACGACACCTAACAAGGATGTGGTAAACTAGTAAGAGCTGGTCTCCTTCAATGGTGTTACTGTCACACAGACACACGCACAGAGTAATCAAGACCTTGGTCAAAATGAATGGTAACAATATAAAACACGTGTGGCAAATCAACCCAAGAGCAGTATAAAAATGTTACCAAATGACCGCACAGAAAGAATGCTTCTAGGAATATTTTATATTTTACTTTTGCTGCTTAGGAAATAAAAACAGATGCACACTGTAAAACCTAGTCACTTAATGATTCAGTACAAAGTACGCCTGTGTAAGAACTTAGTAAAACACATACTTGAGTAGGTCGCTACAACAGTTGTCCAAACTACTGGGACTTCAGTCACTTGAGACCTGACTTCCATCCTAACTTACAGAACTCTGTACCCTTCCCCCTCCATGTGTGGCTCCTGGGCATGCCTGTCTCAAGGATGGCAATGCACTCCGTGTGTAAAACAGAAATCCCACATTAGAGCTTTGCTGCTGAGGAAAACATTAAGGGCATAAAGAACTAAAAGGAAAATCTCAGTTCTCCTACCAGAGAGACAGATTCTCTACTTCTTAGCAGAGGAGAGGAAAGAAAGAGCTACTCATGTCAATTCAGGCCTAAGCAGGAGTGAAGACTACAAGAAGAGAAGAGAAGATGAAAGGGTGTACACAGCATAAAAGTGTAGGGTAACCAACCCCAGTCCAAGTTGCTCCAAACATAGAAAGGGGACAGTGGAATGAAAAAGTACTGCAACAGCAAGTTACTTTAACATCTATTTTGGCATGTTCTTGCACTACTGTTCTGTTTTCCATAAGGTCACTGCTGGAGTAGTCTTAACTTCTGGAATGATTCCCAGCAATCACAGAGATAGTGATGTGGCCAGGAAAATTTTTGTATTAAACCCAACTGTAGTTCTGAAATAATGTCTATCTTGCAATCCTTGGAGAAGATGTAGACAGAGGACCATGTAAACTTCTCTGATATATTTTGAGCTGCTAAACCTCTTCACCCCTTCCCACCACCCAGGGAAGCTACGCTACTATAGTAGACGTGCCTCTCAGGATCCTACAAGCTCCCTCTTACATATTGTTATTCCTCTCAGGGTAATATAATGGGCAAAGTATTTAGAGACATTTGCTCAAACACTGCCTTTCCCCACTTCTCCCACTGCAAAGAACTCAACTGAACTGATCTTCTGACATTGCTGCTTCTGTTGAAATACCTTAGCTGTATGTGCACACTTAGGAAATACAGAAAATATAGCATTCCATCCCCTATTCTGGACATTGAGAAGCATGACTTAGAGAGAATTGTATGCTTTACTTTTGGCACAGAGGCAGGATTGGTTCCAAGGTGGATCTATCCCCTAGGGAAGACTAACAAGGATTCTCTACACATGAGAATGTGTAGTACTAACACTACCTGGCAGATGTGATGGTCACCAAGAAGGCAGTTCTTTAAAGTCAGATATTTAAGAGAGGCTGTGGCTGCAGATTTATTTGGCGACTGGGTTGATTTCTGTAGGACATAATTTGAGTCCCAAAGTGTAATGATTCTCATTCTGGGTGGTCAAATTCAAGATCTTCATGAGGAAATATTTAACAGAATGCAGACATGCCTATGGTTTCTTCAAAAGGAGGCAGGTGGAAATGGCCTATGCCTTCACTGAAGTACATGTATTAGAGAAGCCTAAATTAGAGAAGTTCACTCAAGTGCTGCAAAATCAGAGGCACCAATACTTTGTTTTGCCACAGAAAGAAATATAGGGCTCCAGCAGAGAAACCTTCCTCCATTTGGATAAGTAGGATTTTAGACTGATATGGTTCCCAACGTCCTTATGTCAGTTCTACACATCATTCGGCACCTGAATGTTAAGACTGTGAAATTTTCCAAAGTGTGAGTTGCAAAGGCTTAGATTTGGATGTAAAAGAGCTTTCTTCTCCTGGGACAGGAGATCCACCTACAGAGGCAGCACCTACTGCATGGTTATAAAACTGCCATATTTTGACTTGTCATTTTCAATACATTCTGTCTGATCTCTCAGCACTTCTAGTGACTGCAAAATCAGGGAAGGTCACCAATGGAAAAAAGAAGTTATGTACTTACCATAACGTTCCATGTGAGTTGTTTATCTTGCCTTTATTCTCACTGATGGGTTCGGAGACACGGCCGATAGCAAAACTCAAGGTTTGCCAGTAGCTCAAGACCAAGCCCCTTATCCCACAATACACTGCTGGAATTACCTCAGATCTTGTTTGCTGCGAGTGTATATACCCTTTTATTTATTTCTTTTTCTACAAGGAAGCACTTCCCAAAGGGGAAGAAGAAGTATTGAATAACCAGGATGTTACCAGCCTCTAAGTCAACTGTCAGCCAGGAGGGGGAAGGAGGGAGGGACGTCAGAATCAAGGAGAGATAAACAACTCACATGGAATGTTATGGTAAGTACATAACTTCTTTATGTGAAGTTGTTAAATCTCGCCATTTATTCTCGCTGATGGGTAGCATCCCTAGCACCCTCAATCTTGGGTGGCTCATGGAAGTACGTTTTTCAGTACCGAGGAACCAAAGGAAGACCTGTCCCTGGAAGCCTTATCTACTTTGAAATGTGTGATAAAGGTATGAGGCTTAAGACTAAGTGGCTGCAGCACAAATATTGTCAAGGGGCAATTTAGCTTGAAAGGCAGAAGACGTAGAAACGGCTCTGGTAGAATGAGCCTTTAGTTTGTGTGTCAATGGCATGCTTGCATTCGCATAAACAAAGGATATACAATCTGATAACCATTTAGATAGGGTTGTTTTAGCCACTGGATTACCTTTTCTGGCCTCCGAGAAGGATACGAAAAGTTGATCTGATTTCCTAATACCCTTAGTTCTGTCAAGATAAAATCTGAGCTGTCTGTGTACATCAAGTTTGTGCATGTATTCCAATTTGTTAGAGTGGTTGGGAAAGAAGACTGGCAACTCAATGACCTGACTGAGACTGGATTCAGAACAGACTTTAGGCAAAAAGGAGGGGTTTGTTCTGAGAGATACTCTATCAGCATGGAAAATCATGTAAGGAGGCCTGACAGATAATGCTTGAAGTTCTGACACTCTGCGGGCAGAAGTAATGGCTACTAGAAATATAGTCTTCCAGGACAACTATATGAGATCACAAGATGATGCTGGTTCGAAGGGGGGGAGGAATTATTGGAGACAGCATAAAATTCAAATTCCAGGGAGAATAAGGGATTTTGACAGGAGGTCTCGTGAAAAGCACCTTTAAGAAAAGCCTTAGATAACTTATGGCCTACAACAGTCAACCCATCGAATCCAAGGTGGAAATTTGATATGGCGGTTAACTGGCAGCTGCTGCTCCATCTTTAAAAATCTTTGTCAAAAATTCTAAAATGGATGATAGAGGAGCTCGGAAAGGGGTCGATTTTTCTGTATACTGGCCCAAACTGAGAACCTGTTCCACTTACTGCGGTATAGTTTCCTGGTGGATGGCTTGTGAGAAGATAAAAGGATTTGTCTTGCATCATATCTGAGAGCGAATGAAGCCTGGCAATTAGGGAAAGTGGATTAGCCAAGCAGTCAGTTTTAGGGATTGCAGTGAAGGATGGAAGTCCCCTGACGGGTGTGTCAGAAGGTCCGGAACTGGGTCCAGGATCCATGGATCCTCCAGTAGATGATGGTGAAGGAAGGGGAACCAAATCTGTCAAGGCCAGTAGGGAGCTATAAGGATAACTGTCCTTCCTAGCGACTTTGCTTTCTGTAAAACCTTGGGTATTAATGGAATAGGTGGGAATGCATAGAGGAGACCCGGAGGCCAATCGTGTTCGAGTGCGTCTCTCGGGGAATGTACTGGAGGTGGTATTAGGGCAAAGTAGCTTCTGCATTTGGTACTGATGTGACTGGCAAAGAGGTCGCAGCAAGGCTGGCCCCGTTTGTGAAAAATCAAATCCACAACTCGTTGGTTGAGAGACCACCCGTGAGGCAACAGTATTGCCCTGCTTAGCTTGTCCGCTATCACGTTGGATTTCCCCGTGATGTGCGTTACTATCAGAAACAGGTGGAACGACACAGCCCATTGCCATACCCTGAGGGCTTCTTGACAAAGAGGGTAAGACTTGGTTCTGCCTTGTTTGTTCAAGTACCAGACCACTGACATGTTGTCCGTCTGAATTGCAATTGTCCCTAGAGGAAGAGAGTTCTGAAAGTACTGCAATGCCAGAAGTACCGCTCTCAACTCCAGAACATTGATATGCAGATGTGACTCTTGATCCATCCATGTGCCTTGGGCAGTCTCTCCCTGAAAATGCCCCCCCCCCCACCCTATCAGGGAAGCATCCGTGGTCACAGTGGCTACTGGGGGGAGAACAAAAGGTCTTCTGATTGTAACATGAGGAGACGTCAACCACTACCGAAGGTCTCTCTTGCAAGAATCTGTGATGAGAATCATGTCGTGCATCAGTAACATTTGGTAAGGCCACTGAGCGAAAAGGAGCCATTGAAGGATTCGCATATGCATCCGAGTGGTACAGTCAGGATTGCTGCCGCCATCAAACCTAGCACCTTCAAGACCTCTGCTGCTGTAGCTTTGTTCTTTGACACCAGTGAGATGACGTGTTGGCGAAGAAGTGAGACTTTTTCGATTGGAAGACGTAGAGTAGTGGTTGAGGTATCCAACTCTGCTCCTATAAAAATGGTATGTGGCGATGGCAATAAGACAGACTTTTCGAAGTTGATTGTAATGCCTAATTGATGGCAGAGTGTCAGAGTATATTGTGTTGCCAGAGTCAATTGATGCCTGGTGGTAGCAGTGAGGAGCCAATCATCTAGGTATGGAAACAGACGGAATCCTAGATGCCCCAGGTGAGCCATGACCACTGCCCTGCATTTGGTGAACACCCTGGGGGCTGTAGTGAGACCAAAGGGCAGGGCTCGAAACTGGTAATGATTGGCTCCCAGCCGGAAAAGCAGGTGACCCCTAGAGCATCTGTTCATCTTTATGTGATAGTACACGTCCTTGAGATCTATGGAGCACATCCAATCACCCTTCCCTAGGAAGGGAAGAATGGACTGAAGCGTGACCATTTGGAACTTCTCTTTCTTTGCAAATTGGTTGAGTCTACTGAGGTCCAAGATAGGTCTCCAGTCCCCCGTTTTCTTTGGTACCAAAAAGAATCTTAAGTTCCAAATCCAACTTGGTCTGCTGGGACTGGTTGGATGACTCTTTTTCTAGCAATTTTTGGACCTCTACGATTGCTTGTTCCCCGAGACTGGGTGGAACATCTGGGATTCTGTTTACAGGAGTAGGAGGGAAAGAGAACGGCATGAAATATCATCTGGAAATGATTCTTTGTACCCATGTATCTGATGTTATGTTTAGCCAGGCTTCTGGGTACAAAGACAGGCGACCCCCGACTGCCTCCAGAGCCGGACAGCCGGGCCACCTTTCAGGAGCGCTAGTAGGGCTGACCAGAGAACTGGCCTCTGTCACCCTGTTGCTGCGGACCCCGTCTGCCACGCGGGCGGCATCTTCCGTTATAACCCCCTCCTCTGCCTCTAGAGGGGGTTTTCTCCACATGTGTCCTAAAAGGCTCCCTGTGCTTTTTGAAAAACATTTTCCCACCCTTTGAGTAGGGCCGAGTAGGGGTAGAAAAACGGACTCCAACGGCACAGAGGGGTCTTGCCTTCCTGCTCACACCTGGCTAAAGTTTCCTTTACTTTAAGCCCAAACAGTGATAAGCCATCAAATGGGGTGTTGATAAAGGAAGACTTAAAGGGCTCCGCAAAGGAACTGAGACGCATCCAGGCTGGTCTCCGCAGAGCAATGCCTAAACTAGTGGCTCTACTTGAACCATCAGCTGCATAAGATAGGAGACGCATGGACAAGTTCACAACCGAGTTTAGGGTAGGGAGCTGTGTGTTGACTTTGTCGGCAACCCCTGCAGCTACCGTACCCTGGTGAGCATCTCCTACCTCTTTAAGGAGATCTCTTTGCAGTCTCGTAAAATGGGTTAAATAGTTCAGTGATCACAGAGAAAAAGTCGCTGAACTAAACATGCATTTCCCATATCTATCCATGATCCTAGAATCTCTGTTAGGAGGATGGATAGATGCGGATGTTTCAGACACTTCCTTTTTGGTGGCTGCAGCTACCACCATGGCATCAACAGACACTCCTTTGGTCAAAAAGGCTTATTCTGCTTCCGAGGGACAGGTTCCATGGCCTCCGGTGCCTCCCACGCCTTATGAGAGATCAGCTCCATGAGCTCGTCGTAAGGCGGAGACACCCAAGAAGTGGAAGGTTGAGACCCAAAAGTCTTCAAAGGAACTGACTCGTCCTCAGTAGGGGGTTTTGGACTACCAATCGCCCCCTCTGACTAAGGACCTCTAATATCTCCGCAAAGGAGATCTCCTCCGAGGGGGATCAAGGGGACCCTTCTGACTCATCCAAGTCAGTGTCAGATGTCAAAGACTCCTGTGGGGCGTCTAAGTGCCTCTTCCTGGGTACCTCCTCAGTGGGGAGATCTGGGGAGGTCTCGGAAGAGCAGGGGACGCCCTGTGGGGCTACTTGAGGCTCAGGGTCTCTACGCTTAGGGGGACCGGTAGACGTAGAAGTGGACACAGGAGCTTGAGGGGAGAAGGAAGCCCGAACTGATGTAGACTATGTCTTAGGAGACAGGACTCTCCTCCTGGCATCAAAAGCACCATGGTTACGACGAGAAGGGGTAGATGGATCCGGAGGGACCGTCCGATCCTCCCACACCGAAACCATGGGCTCTGAGTCCGAGGTAGGAGCCGAGCTCATCCAAGCCGAAGCCCCGAGAGGAAGAGTCAGCACCAACAAATCGGTCCGACTATCCTCCCTGGACCAGACAGGAGAGTGTCGGCTCCTAGCGTCCTCGGTCGGCACTGAGGACGTCCGAGTAGATGGAACCGATAATACCGGTGCGGGTCTCTGTTCCATAGGTTCGACAACTATCGGTTCGGGCTCCTTCAGCTCAGAGAGTCCAGTACGGCTCGGAGGAGGAGTAGTCAAGTCCGGTTCATTGGTCTTCGGCTCCGACGAAATGGTCGGGGCCGACAACAATTTAGCAAGTCCTGGTGCCCGTAGAAGCTTCTGCACTAGCCGATCCATATCCATATCAGAGAGGCTGACCGAAGACTTCAAGGAATGCACCGAAGGTGCTGACTGAAGCAGAGGAGATAAGGAAACCTCAGAGACCGGCTCCAAGACTGGGAGCTCGCTCTGAACCAAAGGGACACTCTGTTCCGAGGACTGTGGAATCGATGACCCTGTACCCTCTGATTTTTTTGCCTTCTTGGTTAGTTTAGAATTTGAAGATTTTGAAAAAGTGATGGCACCTTCCTGGCTACCCAACACCTCAGAGAAAGTATGCTGCAGCAACCCCCTATCAATGAGTTTTCTTCTTCTCTCTAAGAGAACCCTAGATGAAAGAGTGGCAAATACTGCAAGAGTCTTGGAGGTGTTTAGCCCCTAGACAGTAAACACATTGGACATGTCCGACCATGACGGACATTTTCTGTCCACAATATGGACATTTCTTAAACCCCGATTTGGGGTGAGACTTTTCTCTCTCATCCGAGATGTTATAAACAGACACACCACAAAATTAACCTGTATAGGTTAAATACAGGGCTAATTAGGCCCACACTAAAAAATATACTAATAACAAGTATAAATTGTTAAAACTAAATAGGGCTAAGAAAGGGCCCAACACTAAGACAAACTAAGCCAACACAGGGCACTATCTCTACAATCTAAACTACTTAAAACTATATTATTTTTAACAAGAAACACACACACACACTAAATAAGAATAAACTCTCAAAAAGAAGTAGAATAAAGTTTTTTAAACTTGCGATTTAGCAAAAAATGGTCCAAGCTGACTAGATCACCGAGATCTCTCTTGCCGCAGCAAACTAGATCGGAGGTAATTCCAGCAGTGCATTGTGGGATAAGGGGCTTGGTCTCGAGCTACTGGCAAACCTTGAGCTTTTCTAGCGGCCATGTTGGAGCCAAGGATCGGCTCCGAACCCATCAGTGAGAATAAACATCGAGATTTAACAACTTCACATTCCTTGTTCTGACAGACATTTCTTTCTATGTTTTTTCCTCTCATGCACTTCAGAATTATCTGCTTCTTAATGTCTTGGTTAACATCTACAACATTACAACTTCTTGCAAGACTATTTAACCATGTATCAAAATGCCTCCACAGTTTAATTTGATTACTATACTCTTTCTAAGCTTACACACAAAAAATGCACACTATTTCTCTAATTCAAAACCCTGAATTATTCTAATGCCCCTGAGTATCTGCAGTTGACTCACATTTTTAAACATTCTCAATTTTCTCCTGCTACATGTAATAAATGTGACACTCGACTCCGCTGTAATACCTGAAGCAGTTCCACAGTTCTTAAAATCAGCCACCAAAGATGGACCACTGTAATGACTATATACATCACCACAAAATGTGATGAACCTGGTATCTCTGCAAGATATTTCACAATGTTTTTTTTATCAATATTATTTGTCATCTGTCTATGCTTTCTAATTCTTAAAATGCTTTAACATGACTATGTCTTTACAGCAGACAAATTTGATCCTGAAAACTTACTTGTGTTCTTGATCAAAATTCAAATATCTACATTTGCACTGTAATTGAGCGAACCTGTGACTTTTAAAACAAATCACAAAGCATTTAACTGTAACACTTTGCTGCTTTACAGCTTACCAGTGTCTTTATTGTTACGTGTATGACAAAAGTAATGTGTATGGACAAACTGTATACAATTCAGTTGAATGACAATAAGAAAAACAACAAACAGCTAATTACCATATAATAAATACAATAAAGTTACCAATGACTGCAACACAAGGTGTTACTTCTGAGAAAAGAGGACTTTGGTTACAGTAGGTTTTAAGGAGTCTCAAAATGCAGAAACTTGGTGTCAGATAGATTTAGCAAACCAGCTTTGTAGGGGCTGTGACGAAAGGAGATACTGCCAGCACAACTAGCTGGAATTTTGTAAATAATTATATGTCATTTGCGAACATCAAACTGATTTATACAAGACGCTTGTGTTACAAATGTATTAGAACTGTATGTCACATGTACTTCAAACTGATTTGTACAGATGTTTTTGTTGAAAAGGTATTTGTAAAGTATTTCTGTTTGTAATGTATCCACAGTGTGCCTTACTGGAGAGAACAGACATGTTCATGCACTACTGTAACTGTTTAAATGTTTATGTTTTAACAGAGGAAACTGGGAGACAGGAGGCTAACCTCAGTCCAGCAAACTAAAAACAATATCTGAAATTAAATCACTTTATAGGCTAGGCTATAGCTATAAAGATGCTATCTCACAGGTTTCAATGCAGCCAGAAACACAAAGTCTGTACTAGGAAGCTTTCTGTATTGTCTTTGGGGTGAATAATTACTACTATGGAAGCAAGGCGGTATGACATTGTTTTAGGACTTCCAGCACCTGCCACAGATCTGAGCAAAAGCCCTTGTGCTGTGCATTTTTACAGGCAGGTGCTAAATCTTGCCAAGTTCCAGCACTGGAGTTTTGCCTGGGAACTAGAAGTCAGAAGACAAGAAATGATGTCATTCTGCAAGCTATCTCAGAAGTAATATTTTAGATATTTTGAGAAGTCTCTTAGTGAAACAGAGCATTCTGTGTTCGGTCTTGGGCCTGACAACAAGAAGAACCATTCACCCCATCATCTGCCTAAGTAAAGAACAGTAGCTCTCTCAGACACAGTCAGGAATATAGTGAAGCTTAGTTCAGACATTGTTTCTCTTTGTCTGAGCCTGCCCTTCAATGTTTATTTTAAATATTTCCTGTGATTTGAACTATGATGTCACTTGTGAATATATACTTAGTATTTCCTTGTTCTTTTATTATTTATTATTAAATATATTTAAACCTTTCACTGTGACTGATCTTTGTATAGATATTTAAGTTTTGAGAGTACTTGCATATTTATTTGGAGAAACTGTGTGAGCCACTCTTAATAGCATTGCTCTTGGTCAAACTACCATTTGTATTAATATTAATATTGCACAGTAAAATTGGACACCCTTTGTTAAGGGCCTTAAAGTAGTTGGTGAGGGGTTTTGGTGGCAGTGATAACTGCCTTAGTCTGGCCAGAAGAAGGCATGGCTAGTAAACCTGTCCCAGCCTTTCCCAGGGGTGTGTGTGTGTGTGTGTGTGTGTGTGTGTGTGTGTGTGTGTGTGTGTGTGTGTGTGTGTAAAACAAATCTCTAAGAGTGTATGTATCAGCTTATCAGCTACTTGGACATGGACACACAGCACTGGTTGGAGAGAGTGTTGGAAGGCTTGGAACCCTGGCTAAGGGCTCAACTCTATAGCTATTCTAGTGGGGAGTCTTACTGGAGATCTGGAGAAAGAGTGAGAAACCAGCGCTAGACTGAATGTAGTCTCTGTGTGCTCTTAAGGGGAAACGCACTTGATGCAGAGAGCTACATTGGAAATATTGTGTGTGTGTACTTGTTTAAACTCTTAGTGAATGTCCCCCACAGGTGCCAGTGGGGAGTACTGAGGCTCCCTGATTACTGGCTCAGAGGTAGAGTGTTGTCACAAGGGCAAACCCCAAAACTCTCTCCAATGAGGTGAGCTTCGACTCCACTGCTCAATTCTGAGGGTGCACAACATCAACAGAGCTCATAAACTTACTTTTGTGTGCCTGTTAAATCCAGACAGTATTTTTGGGTCTTGACAAAAGAGGAACCAATGGAACCAAGTACCTATATTTCACTTACCACTACAAAAGCACAAAACAGAATTAAAACTGGTGGGAAAATCATACTGCATTGTCTAATCACTTAAACATTCCACAACATAACATCCCTATTTGTACAGGTAAAAAACTTTTTCAAATGACATTCTGAAGCTGAGATCAATATCCAAATAACTTTATAAGTTCAATTCACTTCTTGAAACTAAGATCCTTTTTTACAACTTTTGTTATGCAGTTTAAAGGAAAACCAACATAAAAATACAACAAAATTAAAACTGCCTTCATTTTGGAAGTGCAGAGTTTGGAAAAAAATGGAAATGTTGCTTACTCTTTCCAAAATACCTTGCCTCTAAACAAAGTTTGAACTTGGTTAGTATAAAAATGGGAGAAAAGTCACTTGTAAGAGCAGAAGAAATGTGTGATGAGAAGGTGCAACTATCAGTGTATATGCGTCTGGTATGGCATCTGTGAAGAACTATTAAAATAACAAACGTAAAAGTTAATCTCTCTCTATTACCACAAAGAAAATGCAGAAGAAAGGCCAATAACCTGGAAGCTAATAAAGAACTTTGCGAAGGAGCATCTAACATCCGGAAACAATAACAAAAATCACTCCAAAAGTAAGGCTAAATAGGTTATCTCTGTGCCTACTGAGCAGAAAAATGTTAGGAGGGATGGAGACTGATACAAATAAAATGTAAAGGAAGAAATCCAAATGGTTATGACACAGTTAAAAACAGATGAAAGCTTACTTACCAAATCATGTGTGTAGAATCGGACTGAGGTAGAACTGGAAACATGAGAGTCAGTGTCACTACATGGGGGGGAGGCAAAAAAAAATTTCTTAGAACTAAAATTATCCACACTGATAAAGACAAATAATCAGCAAGTCAAAAAGGAATCACTAAACAAAATAAAAGTCCACAGTATGCATTTTTATTTTTAATGACAAAAAAAACAAAGATGGGACATACAAAAAGTGATTAAGATCATTTATTTTATGAAGGGCTACTAAGTGAGTATTACTTTCAACAGGCTTTTGCCAAGCACACTTTCAATGGAAACTTTCATAAACTGGAAGTCAAACCTGTGCTCACCAAATAAATCTGAACATAAATGGCAAATGGAAAGAATGTGAAACAATCTTACACTTCAAAAGTCTAGACCTCATAGAATTTGTCATCTTTCATTCTACAACTGGCAAAGACCAGAATACATAAAGTAAAAACATCAACACAATCTCATACTGAATAACAGACAGCAAAGCATCTAAGTTAATAATGCAGCTGCAAGCGTGAGGTACAAATGTGTCGAAATTTTTAAATAAGCTGAGCAAACCATGCTCAAGGTGAATGCTAAGCTGCAGCACAAGAAAAGAAAAATCCAGTCAGAGTATATTTTGACAGAAGATACAGAAAACAAAATAGTTGTTAATAGTAATAATGACAACCAGGTCTTCCTAAACTACCTTACCTCAAAAAATAAATAATGAGCAATGTAGACATATAACAACACACCAAATGTCCAAGTCAGTATCTGCATGGTATGGAGTATGAATAACAGAGAGGTGAGAAATGATCCTTCTCCTGCTTCATCATTTACTGTTATACAGAATGGATTAAGTTGTGCCTTACAATTTTTCCCTAATTAAAAAGACAAAAGCAGAAAGAAAACTGATTTCAAGGAATAAGAATATTCAGACAAGGGCATAAGCATCCACCTATTTGAGTCTGAAGACTACTGCCATTACTTATAAGATTGACAGTAACTGCTTCCTTTGACTTGTGACAGACTACTGCCTGTGGGGCTGAAGTTTATTCAACTACTGCAATACATACAAACACAGCTTGTTCCATTCTGTGACCAGTAGTGCAGCAAATGAAGCTGCATTTCAAGATTAATCATGTGTATACATTAAACCACAGCCCACATTCTAAGCAATGTCACATTCCAATTCAAGCTATCTTAACATTTGTGCTTGTTTTAATCTAACAATAAAAACTATGACTTAATTCAATAAATGTACAAGAAAAAAAACTATCAGATGGTAAAATAAGAATGTTCAGTGCTCACCAGATGTTGTTTGATCTCCTCCTGGCAGCAGGTTCAAAGTTCACCATTGACATATCACAGCCTCCGGTCTCATAGAAAGTTGGAGTGCATTTGCCTACAAAAGATGATGCACTTAAATTAGGCTCTCTCTCACTTTCACCAAAAGAAGATCAACATTTAATTACATAAAGTTTTTTATACATATTTCTTACTTTCTATTTCTAGTGTGTGTGTGTGTGTGTGTGTGTGTGTGTGTGTTTGTGTGTGTGGATTAAAGGTCACTTGGGTGTTGATCACACTAAGTCAGGAACACCAGGAGCAAACTGAAAGAACAGCAGTCACAGCAAACAGAATGCTTGAATCTGTCCACAGGAGCCAGACTTCAAATTTAAAAAGGTAAGGTTTCCACTATGCAGGGACCCTATCAGATGACAATGAGTATTGTGTGCCAATCTAGAGGCTATAAAAGGAAATGTCAGGCCAGTAGAAGTTACCTTTAGAAAAGTCACAAGAAATATCCATGGAAGACAGACAGGATGGTATATCACCATTTAATGTAACTGCTACAGCTTTTCTCACCTGAGACCAGAAGAGATAGATGGGGGAGCGGGGAGACATTATATTGTTACATAAGACTGCTCAAGAAGATGTGAAGGGGACCATCCTGAACAGAAAGTAAGATGAGGGAAAAGTGGAGCAGAAAAAGACAGCAGGAACAAACTAGTCACTGACCTTCAATGGCACCACATTTTCACAGACAAGAGTGTTGACCCACAGAATGGGCTACCAGGATGGCTGACAGAGACAGCATCTCAAAGGCACACAAGATGACAACAGACAGGAGGAAAACAGGCAAAAAAGAAAATTGGGATGTGGAGAGAGAGAACATTTAATGTATGTAAAAAGGCAGGCCAGATAGACTTACTGACTCCTGCTATCAAGCAAATTTAATTACCTTCTTGATGCAGAGGAAACTCTCAACTGTGGCTTGATGAGGGACTGCCTATATACAGGTGTCAGGTAGGAGGTATTCTGAATTAATGACACATTTTACTGTCAGCTGATCTGAGACAAAACGATTATGATTAACACCCAGAGCGCTCCTCAATGGGTCTTGCTGTTTGGGCTGAACCGCAACCTGTAAGCCATTATAGTGAAACAAGTAAAGGACTGAAAAAGCCCAGAAGACACAGTCAATGAAAATAGTCTGCTAATAAAACCTTAATGCCTAGGGTTGTAGCAGGAAAAAATAATATCTGGTGAATACAAGCACCACAGACCAGGTCACTGCACTAATTTCCACAATATGACATTCTAAAGTAATCAATGGGAGCAGCCACTTCTGCAGAGGAGCATACTAACAGCTAAGGCCAGTGGTTAGAGCCACCTAGTGGTGAAGTGAAATAGCTATCAAGCCACTAAAAAGTAATCCTTGCCTCACTTACACCAGAGAGCTGAAACACCATTTTACCTAAATAAACCAGTGCAACCACATCAAGGAACACCTGAGATGTCAATATAAGCCTAAGGTGTGAAGGGCTCTCTACTACTTCCAGTTTCCACAGCTGTAAAGAAGCAAAACAAAATACACAGGTTTTGGTTCAAAACCAAAAAAAAAACACCTTCTAAGAAGACAAGAAATGAAGTGGGGGAGCACTCTAAAATCTCCACACCTCCAAGTCAGAAGTTCTGGGATCCTTTTACAGAGGTAAAGTTACAAGGAAGAGACTTCAGGGCAATGATGAACACAACTACCATACCTACAGATTCAAAGGCAACAGGCTTGCCTGCTGAATGGAAAGTCCCAAGTTCCTGAAGGAAGTGGCTCTTGAGAGGCAGATGGTGAAGTCACTGTGCCCTCCCCCCTTCAAAGAAAACTGTTCAACCAGCCATAGCAAGGTCACAGTCCTTCTCTTTGCTAGAAACAACAGGTAAGACTGCCATGGAACTCCTCGAGGAAGAGAGAGCTCACAGCAAGCTAGCATCCAAACCATCAAGGATAACTGTAATAATCATATGGGACAACAAATGGTATTGGTCTGCCCAAATTAAGAACCACTTCCACTTAGAAAGCTTCCTATTACAACATGCCCTCCTAAATAGAAGGATCAGGGGGGAAAAGCCTCCAGGGCAGTCCCATAGTTGGAACTAATTTTTACCCAAATAGAGGCAAATCCTTGGCAAAAAATGTTTTTTTTTTTTTTTTTTGGGGGGGGGGGGTCTCTTAGCACAACAGGATTGGATGATTGAGTCTATGCCTTATTTGGCTATAAGCAGCCCCACAGAAAGATGCATTTCTTCAGCTGTGACCTTAGGATAAGATGTGGAGTCAGCAAGAAGTGGACAGGAACACTGCAAACCATAAAATTGAAAATAAGACCACCTCAACCCTTCCACATCATGAAAAAGCAGAAGGGGAAGAGAGTGGAAGCAGTGATCATCAGAATGCCCACTATGCCAACATGTTTGTTCAGTCAGAAATGAGACACTACAGAAACAAAAGTCCTGGACACAGGAAGGTGCTGCATTCCATGCAAGGGAAAAAGTTCATGCCTCCTTGTCTGAAAAGATAACACACCACAGACCATGCAGCAAGCTAAGACAGGTCAAGTTCTAGAAAAAGCTACTTTCACCATTGGCTGCAAACTGTAAAAAACAGGGGCTCCACAGCCAAAAAGGAAGGAAGCACTAGTAACTCTGACCAGAAAGAAGGTTAGATGAGCCAAACTATTGTGTGTCGACAGTGACACAAAGGTAAAAGTCAACTTGGACTGGTGGGGGGGGAGGGGGGATTACCTGCCTATCCAGGATTCCTACATCAGAGATTGACACTTGCAAATGCTGACAAAAATGCCAGGAGGAGAGGTAACTCCATAAATAAGACCAGAAAACACTGACCAATAACAATATCCAAAAGTATAACATGGCACTATGAATAAAGCAACTGCTCATAAGGAATGCAACTGCATTCATGATTAGAGGATGCTGCTGGTTTTAAAATCAGGCCCATAACTGTTAGAAGACACCCGGGGCTTCATGGTAGAAGCCACAAAAAACAGGGATAAAGCCCCCCATTACTAAATGAAGATAGTGTGCGTTTCAGATGCAGATTATTTGCCTATCCCAAAAGTTCTGCCATGATGGAAACACTTACGGGGAAATACACCAAAAACATTAGGAATGATTGTCAGAGATCTATCCTCAACTCTGCTGACTCAAGATGATGTTTCTCCCAACCAGGATAAACCAGGGCATCAACCCTTTCCCAAACAAACCAAAAGTGGAGTTAAGACAGCAGCAAGTAGGCTGACAATGAAAATACCAAGGTTTCCAAGCTGGCACAGAAGGCTAGCAAAGGATTTCTGACCTTGCCCTTAGAGCAACAAGGCACTCCTTTTGACAAAGCAAGACACATTAAAAAAAGAGAGGAAAGGTCCTTTCACTATGAAAGGTCCTGCTGCTTTTTACAAAATAGATTAGCCTACTGACAGGGTTATCCAAACAGCACTCTCCATGAAAGTAATGTCCAGAATACAGCAGCTGAAGCCAGCTGTGAAGGAATAAGAACTTACTGACATTGTAGAGAGACGCTCAAGCCCAAAGCACTATTGTATGCACACAATCCACAGTATATAGTGCTAAGAAAGAAAAGAGCCAAAAGTAGGACATAGAAAATGTCTTCTTTGGAGTTCAGACTACAGTGAAGGCCTCCAGCACTTCCCCTGCCAGTCCTGCCCAAAAAAGGTTAAAGGTTGGACCCACTTATAGCTGACAGACCTAAACCCCTTATGGAAGAGAAGTACATGCCCATGACACACTGGTCCCAAGTTCTTATCTTATCAGACAGAAGGGGCAGGAGTTTATGGCATCTAAAACCAAAGTCAGCTCCAGAATGCTTCAGCAGTAAAGCATTCCTGCAGGCTAGGGGTCTACACAGGGCATTAGCCAGAGTTTTTTTTTTTTTTTGCTCCAGGAAGGGAGGCAATACCATGAAAAGGAAAAAATGCAAGGAAACATAACATAAAAGTAACCATATGGACAAGGGGATTTACAAATACCTGCTGGCAATACAAAAAAAGAAAGGGGGCTGGATGGAGGGGATGGTGTTTTCATTTCTACCCTACTTGCCACTGTTTGAACTAACCTTCCGGTTGGCCTGGGAGATGGATGATGTCTTGGTTCATCCTGGCTGAGAGAACTATCCTTCTTGGTCAGCAGAATTACTCCAGAGGTGGGTGATGGAAAGAACAGCTGTGTATGTAAAAAAGAAGTTATGTACTCATCATAACATTCCATGTGTGTTGTCCATTTTCATTTTTCCTCAACTGTTGGATTCGTATCAGATCTGACTCAGCCATTACTGAAGCTTGTGGTAACCAAAAAAGTAGTATCTATTAACATGCATAAATAAAAGGATGCATAAATAAAAGGGTGCATAAAAATTGTACATGTCCTGAAGAGGAAACTATATCAGGAGTTCAATCAAAAAGACAGTGGTGTCCTTATAATATCGCATTCATCTAGAATAGGCATAAGGGATGGGGGTTTGGTGAGTGGGAAGCTGAGGAAGAATGAAAATGGACAACACAGATGGAAACTTTATGGTGAGTACATAACTTCTTCACCTGAGGATGTAAATTTTCATTCTATCCTCAACTGCTACCTAAAATCCCCGGTGAACTCTAAGGAAGGATAGTCCACAAAGTTTACATTCCAAGGAGAACCCACGGGGTTTTTTTTTTTTAGATGAATGGATTTGTAAAATCCCTTTCAGAAAATGAGATGACAACAGGTAGAAAGGGTGGGGGAATTCAAGAGCAGATCATGCAAAATGGGCAACAAATTAACCTCATTAAAGCAGCAAGACCAACCACAGGACAGTAATTCTCAAATAATCAAGGACCAGAGGCAGACCAGGACTTAAAGAGTCCTAGTTCTCGGAATGGCACTTAGTAGAAAAAGTAGAAAATCTTTTCCAGTTATACATATATGATTTGCTAGTGGAAGATT
Organism: Protopterus annectens; assembly: GCF_019279795.1. Taxonomy (NCBI): domain Eukaryota; kingdom Metazoa; phylum Chordata; order Ceratodontiformes; family Protopteridae; genus Protopterus; species Protopterus annectens. The sequence continues at coordinate 223,724,244 of NC_056737.1, forward strand.
TTAAACCTCCTTAATACCTACTGCACATTTACAGCAAAAAGATGGCTGAAAGGCAGTCAAAATTCTATTAACCAGGCAGTAAGAGTTTTCAAGCTGAGATATAATGAACAATCCCTGTCTTGTGAGTAAATCCAGTAAGAGTTTTCAAGCTGAGATATAACTAACAATCCCTGTCTTGTGAGTAAATCCAGTCTGTCAAGAGGTATGTGGTAACTGCCCTTGGCCAGTTTCATAAGAAGAGAGAAAGTACAGTTGTGTACACTTATCATAAATGTAGATGTTCAAGTGTATTCACTGTTGCAGTCATTACATTTAGGTAATCTGCCAGCGGGTTGCCCTCAGTCGGCCTGATTAACAAAGTTTTGGGTCCTGCATCGGTTGCTGTCTCTTCTTCCATGATGTCAGGTCGTCAGGGGTATAAAACATGCAGCCAACGCCATTACATCAGTTTTTCTTGCCCCAGATATCAGGTGCCCCTCAAATGGGGAGGAAAATATATATATATAAATAATTTAAAATACAAAAATATACCTCCAAACAAAAGCAAATACACCAAAAAAGGCTTTTAAGTGTAGTAAAAGAAAGTAGAGGCATAGTAAGAGAAAAAAAACAGAGGGCTGGAGGGAGGGTAACCAGGACTGCAACAGTGAATACACTCGAACATCTACATTTATGGTAAGTGTACACAACTGTACTATGTTCTTCGTGTTTCACTGCTGCAGTCATTACATTTGGGTAGATTCCCAAAGCTATGGTTGGGAGGATGGATTTATACAGCATTAGGACCGGTTATAAGGCCCTGCAAAACAGCAGTGGCAAAGCCAGTTCTGGATTTAGAGAAAATTGGTAAATGATAATGCCAACTCCAGGTAGCTTCTAGAATATCCCTGGTAGGAACACCTCTGAGAAAGGCTGTAGAAGTAGATGCAGCCCTGGTGGAATGGGATCTGATCCCCTGGGGGATAGGTTTTCCATGGTGCTTATACAATGGCTTATCCATTTGGAAATGGTTTGCTTTGAAATGGCCTTTCCCTCTGCCCCTGCAGCACATGCTACCAGCAGTTGTTCAGATTTTCTTTGAGATTTAGTCCTGACCAAGTAAAATCTAAGTTGTCTGTGTACATCCAATGAATGCAGAATCCGCTCCTCCTTGTTCTGTGGATTGGAAAAGAAAGGTGGCAAATTAATGGACTGATTAAGAGCAACACTGGATACCACCTTGAGCATGAAGGATGGGTTGGTCCTGAGTGACACCCTGTCCGCATGAAAGATGATGAAAGGCTCCACTGCCATAAGGGCCTCTAATTCAGAAATACTTCTAGCCGAAGTGATTGCTAAAAGGAAGTCTGTTTTCCAGGAAAGAAATTAAGTATGCAGTAGCAGCTGGCTCGAAAGGAGGGAAGAGTGAGTTTCTCCAATACAAAGTTAAAGTCCCAGGCAGGGGTTGGAGCTCTCCTGGGTGGCTTCAAGTTTTTGGCCCCTCTGAGATACTGCTTTAGCAGAGGATGAAAGAAGAGGGGAGTTCTGTGTTGTAATGAGCTGAAATGGCTGAGGCATGGATTTTTATGGAAGAAAAAGACAGACCCTTGTGAAGCATCTCAGTTAAGTATTGCAAAATCTGAGATAAATTGGGCACTGCTGTGCTTATCCCTTGTGATTGATTCCAGACACAGAATCTTTTCCATTTGTCAGCATAAGATTTTCTAGTACTAGGTCTTCTCGCCTCCAAAATGACATCCATCACAGGTTTGCTGAGGGATGCTAAGGGGGAATTTAAGTGATTAGCCAAGCTGCAAGATTCAACGTTTGAGTTGAGGGTGCAGAATTTGGTTGTTCTGCTGAGACAGTAAGGATGTTGTCTGAGGCAGGTGCCATGGAGAAATTTGTGACAGACTGCGTAGGAGTGGGTACCAGTGTTGGCGAGGCCAGTCTGGAGCAATCAAAATAATTTTTGGTTTGTCCTGTTTGACTTTTAGTAGAACTTCGGAGAGCAGAGGCAGAGGGAGAAAGGCACAGAGTGATAGGTTTTCCCAGCTGAAGGACAGAGCATCCACTTTCCAGGCTTTTTTGTGAGGAGTTCTTGTGCAAAATTTGTTCAACTGGTAGTTCTGGGGTGAGGCAAAAAGATCTATGTCTGGGCTCCCCCATTTGTGTGTCAACATGTTGAAAATCTGTGGTTCCAGTTTCCATTCGTGTGGGTCCATGAAATTTCTGCTTAGTTCGTCTGCCAAAATATTCAACTTTCCTGGCAGGAATAGAGCTTGTAGTTGTACTTGAAAGCTCAAGGCCGTGTTCCACAATGCAATGGCTAGTCCTGCAGAGGGGGGTAGGAATGTGTACCCCTTGCTTGTTTATGTACCACATAACTGTGGTGTTGTCCGTCTTTACCATTAGTTGGGCCTGGATGAAGGTAGTCCTTGAAGGCTGTCATTGCATTCTGTACAGCTAACATTTCTTTTTGATCGATATGAAAGTGCATCTGATTTGGGCTACATTTTCCCTGAATGCACTTCCCTTCCAGATGAGCCCCCCATGCATAGTCTGATGCATCTGTAGATAGGGTTTGGGAGGCAGGGGTGGTGTGAATGGCAGTCCCTTGTTTTGGTGGCAGGCCTCTGCCCACCATAGGAACTCTAGTTGCAATCAAGGAATGATAGGAATCATTGTTTCCAGGCTGTGACAATGGTGACTCCATAAACTTTTTAAGTACCACTGAAGTTTCCTCATATGCAGTCTTGCATATGGAATTAGAAGAATGCAGGAGGCCATGAACCCCCAAGGCTTGCAGTATTTCTCTTGCAGATAGCAGGGTTTTTGTGGCCACCTGTTTGAAGTAAGTCACCAAATGAAGTTGCTTTTCTGACAAAGAAAGCCATCTGAGCAGTTGTATTCAAGCTTGCACCCAGGAATGTAATTTTTTGAGAGGGTACCAGTTGTAATTTCTTTTAGTTAACGGCGTACCCTAGACAAGTTAGAACCCTTTTTACAAACACCAGATGTTTTAGAAGAATGGCCTTGTTTTCTGTCTGAATTAGACAATCGTCCAGGTATGCATATATTTGAATATTTCTTTGCCTGCAAAATGTAATTACTGGAGCCAGGCACTTTGTAAATACCCTGGGCGCAGTAGAACTGATAATGCAAGTAGCCTGCTTTGAAGCGGAGGTATCTTCTGCAAGATTCCCTGACTGGTACATGCAGGTAAGCTTCTTAAATCTAGAGTTGCCAACGAGGCATCTTTGCCTAGCATAGGAAGTAACTGATGAAGACTCAGCATCTTGAATTTTGGAATGTCCAGAAATGTGTTCAGAGTAGACAGGTGCAGAACTAGACACCATGATTTGTCTTTTCTGGGTAGCAGGAAAAGTCTGGAATAGAAACCTTGTCCCTTTTCCTCTTCTGGTACTAGTTGAATTGCCCCCATGTTTAGGAGGGAAAGTACTTGTTTCTGAGCCTCTGCCCACTGATTTGGGGGCAGGTCTGGCCATCCGTTTGGAGTTGGCAACGTGTGGAAATGAAATCTGTATCCCTGGGACACTATTTAAAACCCATTTGTCCTTGGTTATAAGTTGCCAGCTTTTTGCATGAAGAGCCAGTTTTCCCCTGAAATGGGTGGCTAAGAGGTAAGTGCTTGGTAATTTTAAAGGGAAGTCATTGAGACTGTTTACCATAGGGAGGTGTCTTGTTATTTCCAGATATGGAAGCGGAGGCACCCCATTGCTTAGTTCTGAAAGTCCCTTGGGACTGAAACCTGGTGCTTTTGGAATGTCTGAGTTTGGCTTGAGTGGCTCTGGAAGGAACTGGAAAGGACCAGTTCTTAGTAGGCCAGTGCCTACTAAATCTTGGAGGTTGTACTTGTAAGAAATCTTTTACAGTTTGCATAGATTTAGCTTTATCTTCCATCTTTTTTTAGAACTTCTTCAGCCTTATTGCCAAATAGACGGACCTGCTGCAAAGGAGCATCCAACAATTTTGCTTTAACATGATTAGGCAGAGATTGCTCCTTAAGCCAAGCATGCCTTTTAAGCACAGACCCAGTAACAGCAGCCCTGCAAAGAACCAAAACCACATTACAAAGTATGTTTTCCAACTTGTTCAGCTGAATGCAATAAATCCTGTAAATCCTTATTTTACACAGAGTCAGAAATCAACATCATTTTCTGTTTAAGCAATCCCATTATATGCTGATGATATTTTAACATATGGAATTGACAGTTTAAAGCCCTGATTGCCAAGGTTGCAGAAGTATAAACCTTTTTACCCCATCTATCCAGTGCCCTGGAGTCTCTATCAGAAGGGGTAGGATTTTTAGCAGTAGAAGCCTTAATGCCCTTGGGCCTCTGAGAAATTGTTTCAGGGTCCGCAACAGTATTTTTGAAAAGGAATTTGTGGGAGTCAGGAATCCTGTAGTATCTGTCTGGCTTACAAGGGGCCGGAGACAGGGAATCAGGGGCCATACTGGATTCTGAAAACGCATCAACAATGACTAGTACAGGAGATATAGCCAAAGGCCTATGCTGAGGAAGAAGGAAATCCCTAGGCCTCTTTTTGGATTCAGAAAAATCCTGACTTTACCAGTGGAAATGATCCCTTAAGGTACGTAAAGTTTCCCCAAAAGAAAAATCCTCAGGGGGAGAAGCAGAAGGAATGGAATCTTCTGCATCAGAGTCCTCATAAGTAAGTATGGACAAATCCTGTTCATTAGAAGAGTCAGAAGGAAACACAGTCCTGTTCAGAAGATTCATAGTCAAGTTCAGCACTAGGCCTCTTAGAAGGGGAGGGGTTGACTAACCCTGATTAGAGTAATTAAATCTTCAGCCATTTTGTTCATTTGTTTGTTAGGCATAGGGGCCTGAACATGTGGCCTGGGCGTCGGTTTTTTAGACATATATCGAGATTTTGACCCTAATATTGAAGGTGGTGTCGGTTTAATATACAAATCTGTAGGCCTGAATACACCCTCAGAAGCCGGTGCCTGCACAGCTGCTCCGGACCCATCCAAGGTAGAAACATCCACGGGTTCCATAGGTGAAGCATCTCGCAGCATACCGGACTCCGAATGGGTCTCAGTAGAGGCCTGCGAATCAGTAGTAGCGGGTATCAGAGGCTGCGAAAGCGCCTCACTGAGTACGGGCGAACTGGCGACTGGCTTAGGAGAAGCATCGTCGGCAGTTTTGGACCTCAACGGCCTGTCTGTCTTTTTCTTTGCATTTTTTCGGTATTAAGGTAGTCTGATGGCTAATCGATGTCATTTCTGGATAATTAAACCGAGAACCGAAAAATTTTGAAGCAAAAATGTATCGACGATGGATAGTGCGCTGTTTAAATAAAGCACAAAACCGACAGCAAGGCACGTCGTGGTCAGGGCCTAGCAAGGAATACAGTACAAATGAAAATCCTTATGAGGTATTTGCTTCCCACAAGTAATACAATTATTAACTTTTACTGACATCGGTAAGGAGCAATAAAAAATTTCCCCAATGGGGTAATTAACTTTTAGTCGAAGACTTTGGTTATGAAACTCGAAAATGAAAATTTCAGGAGTCGGCCGACCAGCACTTGCAAACTGCTTCTGCTTCGGGCATCGCGCGGCAAGAAAGACTGGTGTAATGGCGTCGGCTGCATGTTTTATACCCCTGATGTCATGGAAGAAGAGACAGCAATCGACGCAGGACCCAAGACTTCGTTAACCAGGCCGACTGAGGGCAACCTGCCAGCAGATTACCCAAATGTAATGACTATAACAGTGAAACACGAAGAACATCCACTGTTGCCTGGGGTAAAAAGGAGTCACCACCACAATCTATGAGGAATCCTTCTGAAACTGGATATTAATGGAATGGCAAAGAAGAAAATTCCTGTTCATGGGAATGAGAGGACATCTGAGTCTTCCAGACCAGCTTGCAAGGAATCCTGCTGTGGAATTTCTTTAGTTGTCTGTTCCAAGAGGTGGCAAATATCTATTGGAGGCATTTCTCACTGTAAGATCAATTCTTGGAAGACTCCAAGGTGAAGTTTCCTTTTGTGGGTGTCTGACATGGCCATGCCCAGCTTGTCTGTATTAATGTTTTGCTCTGACTAAAATGTAAGAAGAGTAATATATTCCTCCAGTACCTTTACTTATTTTAACACCTCTGACTGCATTTAATTTATTTTTCCTCCAAATTACTACAAGCCGTCTTCTGCACTGAAACAACAACAAACTGCTTTTTACTGAACAGTTGCAAAAAGTTTTTTCCTCTTTTTTACTGGATGATTATCACTTTTCTCTAAACGTCTTTATGGCTGCCATTCAGGCAGTGCAATTACTAGCCAGTAAATAAATTTTATTCAAACTGCTAACTTTTACAAGCTAACAAGTTACAGCACTCTGTGTAAAAACTGAGAAGAGAAAAGTTGTGTAAAGTCTTATCATAACCATAGATGTCCCTCTTCCATGTTGCAGTATTCTGCATATGGGTTTATCCCTTCAGTCTCACGTATGTACGGCCAGTATTCAAAAGCTTTCAGTCCCTCTATGGTGTGTCAGATGTCAGGCAAGATGGAGGAATGTGAGCCATAAAAGTGACATCGGCACACACCAGCCCTCAGAAGAGTAACCCCTTTCGGAGACGGTCTTTTAAAGGCAATGCTATATCACTGCCATCCAGAAAGGGAAGAAAAGCAGCAGATGAGAGGGGAAGGTGGGTGGGAAGGAATACTGCAACATGGAACAGAAGGACATCTATGGTTATGGCAAGACTTTACACAACTTTTCTATGTCCTTCTATTCCCATGTTGCAGTATTCTGCATATGAGTGAGTGCCAAAGCTCACCGAGGTTGGAGTGGTGGTCTAGAAAGCAAATTCCAGGGGTCTCACTAAATGTTAAATCTTCCACTGGGGAATCAGGGTACAGGGACTCTTCTTCAGGAGATCTGTAGCCCAAAGGAAATGAAAGTTGTGAATTGTAGGACAGAGATTTTTTAGAGGAGTCTGAAAGGTCCTCCTCATCCCTAGGAGGTTGGTCTGTAGGCATGGGGCCTAGGGCTTAGGAGAGGAGGGGGGGTGGAGGTGGAAGATGATGTAGGCCTCAATGCCATAAAGGAGCTAAAGAGGATCTGACTGAAGGCCTGTCAGTCAGGCATGCCTTCAAAAGATGGAGTAATATGTTTTCTCTTCTCCCTTCTTTTTAAAGGAGTGGTGGCCAGTTTCCTACAAACCAGGTACTATAAAGGAGCAGAGGTCTCTGACGACTCCCCATGAATTGCTGCCCCCCCCCCTGCGTCGGCTAGCAGCGCCAGTATAGCCTCGGCGGACGTGCTCTCGTCTGTGGATGGTGCAGCATCCTTAGAGGTACCTGCAACCTCCACAGAAGTGGATCTGGAACCTATGTCGGCCACAGGCTGGGAGTTGGGCGGATGACGCTCAGCAGAAGTTGAAGGGCATTAAAGTTCTGGCCTTCTTCCTGGGTGGTTCTGGGGGGACGTTGGAATGACCTTCCATTCTAAGCACAAGAAGCTTCAGGCGTTGGTTCTCAAGATACAAATTTAACACGTGCAACCGGCTACGCAGAGTTTTCTGCACGAACACCTGGTAAATCGGGCAGGCCATATAGTCGTGAGCTCTACCTAAACAGAACAAACACATGTCGTGGACGTCCGTATGAAGGATCTGGCGTCCACACTGACACTTTCCCTTTCTAGATGACATTAACAAGCAATGTTACAATAAGGAGGGACTGAAAAAAGGTTCCCCAATGGGGTACTCGTCTCAAAAAAATCATGATGTCAGCGGTAGCAGTAAAGTACAGTTGCGTACACTTACCATAAATGTAGATGTTCGAGTGTATTCACTGTTGCAGTCATCACATTTGGGTTATCTGCTTGCAGTAGCCCTCAGTCAGCCTGGTTATCAAAATCTTGGGTGAAACACGAACATCACCTGGCGTATGAATGGCAGCTGAAAAGTTCGGAGGGCTGGTGTGTGCCGATGTCACTTTTATGGTTTACATTCCTTCGCCTTGCCTGACTTCTGACGCACCATAAAGGGACTGAAAGCTTTTGAATACTGGCCATACATATGCAAGACTGAAGGGATAAACCCATATGCAGAATACTGCAACATGGGAATAGAAGGACATCTACCTGTTACTCAGCCGGCAGCCATCCTGAAACTCCCAGATGAAGAATATTCTGAAGGTAAAGGATCAAAAAGAAAATCCTCACATCTGGAAGAAAGACTCTGTGTAGGCTCATGCCTAAAGGCACATCCAGGAAAACCAGGTTTGTTGTGGGAGAAAGACTGACCTTCTTCACAGTGACTAAGAATCAGGTCCATGAAACAATTCAGGGTAAAGTCCAGAACCTTGCATATTCCCACTCACAGAAGCTGCTTAAATGAAAGCATCATCCAAGTAAGGTAAATCTCGATGCCCTTTGTTCTGCAAAACACTATTACTGAAGACAGGTATTTGGAAAAGACCCTGGATGCAGTGAACTAGCCAAAGGCCAAGGAAGTAAAATGGCAGTCTCTCCCTCTGCAAACCTTTGTAGCATTCTGTGGTCTTCTGCAACAAGGATGTGGAGATTAGCATCCTTTCGGTCTAATGTGACGACACAGGCTTGAGGGGTAGCACTGACAGAAGCCTTTGGAGCACTAACATTATCAACTTTGGAATGATTAAGAATTAATTTCAATAAGGCAATTTCATCAACCTTGCTTTCTTGGTACCAGAAAAAGGCTGGAGTAAAAGTCTGCGTTTTCCTCTACTCTGGGTTATCAGCCCTTCCACCAATAATGCATTTCTCAGAAAAGGCGGTACCTGACAAAGTTAAGTCTTCTGGAACAGGGTAATGCCTTTGCACTTTTGAAATTACCATCAAAACTAAATCTGCAGTTTTATTATATTTTATTTTGAATTGGTAACCTGGGTAAAGCACTGATCCCATTGGACCTATTTCAGTCTCAGTCCAGGAGTAAACACAATAGATAGATGACATACACAGACTGACTGGTAAAATGCAGCACGCGCACACTAAGCACTCTCCAACTCACTCTAAAGGAGTGGAGAAAAGAAAAGGGGGGAAATGCTTGAGTTGGGGTGGCCTCAGGGGTAGGGAGAGAAAGATCAGCCTGGTAAGTCATGGCTGTACCCTTCTGAAGTCATGATTCATGTGTCCTCAGGCCTTTCCTTAGGTTTTGCTTACCACACACTCTTGTACTTTCTCTTTTTTCCTCTTTCATGACTTACTGTTGTCTTGCTTAGGTTATAAGGGCAAAGATTAGCTGGATATTATCCACTGAACTTACATGCCAATAGTTGAAAAAGTTTCTTTACATATTCCATTGCTTTCCTTTCCTCTTCCAGTCTCTTGAACATACCTTTGAAGAACAGGGGTCCAAAGAGAAGGCCCTTATCCAAAGGTACTTTAAAAAGCATCTTGACATGGTCTAGCAGGGAACGATTCCAACCAGGCAGAACCCCTAATCACAAATCCTGTAGCAGATGCCCTACAAGATGCACCCCCAACAATCATATTTGCATTTCTTGGAAAAAACAGCCACATGAGCAAGGATGTCACACAACTTTAGCATCTCCAGTTTCAGAACCATACCAGAGATCGCTCTGCTTTAGCCCTCATCGTTTTCAACAGTGATTGCTGCCCTTAAGAGCATGTTCGATGCTCTTAAGGGCAGGAAAACACTGGCATAAACCTTCTTCGAAAATCTGTCAAGAACACTACTTTCCCCTGTCACTTGGAATAGGATTCAGATACGGTGTAAAGAGATTCCTTACTGAAATCCATGAACACCACAGAAATAGATCAGCTAAATGTTTCTTGTGGTAGTAGTCATGCTTCCTAGGAGGTGGGGTGTGGAGGGATTCTTGCTCCACAGATGTGCTGGCAAGCATATCCTCTTGGACATCCATAAATGGAGGAAAAGCAAGTGCCCAAAACTCAGGCAGGCACATGAAACCCTCTACATCTGAGCTAGGCCTATAAGTACTCCACTGGCTCCCACTGGGAGCCCTCCTTTCACTTTATGAAGTAGGAGCTCCATAAGGGGAAATCCTATAATAGAGATGCAGAGGACAGGGTGCCTTCAATAACAAATTTATAAGAATCTTGTGTGTTTAAATTAATGTGTTATGGGGGTGTTCTAGGGAAGGTGTTTGTTTTAATGAAAACCCGCAAGCAAAAAACAAAGTCGTGTAAAATGTAACACATGTTGAAATGGAAATGACAAGAAAAAGAAGTTGTATACTCACCATAACGTTCCATCTCAGTAGCTGTTCTTCATTTGTCTTCAACCTGTGGGTTTCCTGGATCCATCTCGGATCCGACTTGGCCGCATATTCAGCATCTGATCTAAGCTCAAAGCTCCTCCCCTTACCCACAATGCTTCTGTCTCCCTTCTCCCTCTGATCAGGTTTCCTGTCTAATCCAATACTGTCACCAGACCCAACAGAACCTTGCCCCTACCATACACCATTATCAAGGATAAGGATAACAGGAAACCTTAAGGTGACCAACTCCTGAATTTGTAGGAACAACCAACAGTTTACATAAGGCCAGAGGAAGACAGATGAACAACTACTTAGATGGAATGTTATGGTGAGTACATAACTTCTTTATCTGAAGTAGTTGTCTTCATTTGTTCTTCAACCTGTGGGACAGAGTCCCCAGCTACTAAACACCTGGGGAGCCCTCATGGAAGGATATTCCAGAGCATAGCGAAGCCAAAAGATGCCCTGTTCCTGGATACAATGTCCAATTTATAATGTGAGATGAAGGTATGACATGAGGACCAAGTAGCTGCAGAACAAATATCATCTAACGAAACTCAGGCCCAAAAAGCAGCTGAAGTGGTCATAGATCTGGTGGAATATGCTTTCACATGACCTGGCGGGGAAATCCTCCTGACAGAATATGCCCAAATGAAACATTGGGGAAATCCAACGGGCGATAGTAACTTTGGAGATAGGTTCTCTAAAAAGGGCTTGGAGTAAAAGATGAAAAGTAGGTAAGATTTACAAAATGTTTTTGTGCTGTGCAGGTAAAAACTGTCTCTGCACATCCAATAAATGCAATTTGTATTCTCCTGTATTTTGAAAATTTGGAAAGAAGACAGGGAGATTGATCACCTGATTAATGCTGGCTTCTGTTAGTGCGCAAGGCACCCTATCCTTACGAAAAATCATATAAGGGGCTTTGACTGACGAAGCTTGAAGTTCCAAAACTCTCCTGACAGAAGTAATGGCAACTAAGAACACAGTCTTTCAGGACAGAAATTGCAGATCTACAGAAGCTGCAGGTTCAAAGGGAGTTAAGGCTAAGGCCTGAAGGACAAACGTAAGATCCCATGGTGGCATACGGTCTTTCACCAGGGGGCTAAGAAGAAAGGTATCTTTGAGGAAGGCCTTACAAAGCTCTGAAGATGCTAGGGAAGCCATATTATCCCCCACATAACTGGAAATTGCAGCAAGTTGAACTTGGAAAAACTGGTCCCTTGTTGAAAATTCCCATAAAAAATTCCAGCATTGCGGAAACCAGGGCAGTGGTGGGATCTAGTGCATGATGCAAAGCCCAGATCGAAAAAGTACAGTTTTGTACCTACCATAAATGTAGATGTTCGAGGATCCACATTGCTGCAGTCCTAACTATTGGGTAGTCCGACATCGTCAGGGCGCATTAGACTGACGTCGCGTCAGTAGGTACTAATGCGCATGACCGACGTCATATCCTCAGTCTTTTCTTGCCCCAGATGTCAGAAGACCCTGAAAAGCTAAGTCCGAAACTAAAAATTCCAAACATACCTGCACCAAAAATATGTACAATATATACAAAATTACCAGAATATAACCTCACCTACACAACCACCCTTAAACACAGAGGGAAGGAGGGAGACTGCAGCAATGTGGATCCTCGAACATCTACATTTATGGTAGGTACAAAACTGTACTATGTTCTTCATTCCGCATTGCTGCAGTCCTAACTATTGGGTAGAATCCCAAAGCAGAGGTAAGGGAGGCTGGCAAATCATAAGGAAGCAGGAACTGACAACATGCCTTGCAAAATAGCTGTGGCAAAACCAGCCCTAGACTTAGAGTAGAGAGGAAGGTGATAATGCTTAGAGAAAGTATGCACTGAACTCCAAGTAGCTGCCTCCAAAATATCCCTTAGAAATGCTGTAGAAGTGGCAGTAGCCCTAGTGGAATGAGGCCTAATTCCAGCTGGAATCTCCTTGCCATGATGGGAATAACAAAATGCAATGCAAAACCCAATCCACCTAGAAATAGTTTGTTTTGACACAGGCTTGCCCTAAGCAAAAGAAACAAACAACTGCTGAGACTGCCTAAAATCCTTAGTCCTGCTCAAATAATAACGCAATTGCCTGTGTACATCTAAAGTGTGCAAAATCTTTTCCCCTTTATTTTGGGGATCTGCATAAAAAGTAGGCAAATGAATAGTTTGGTTTAAAGCCACACTAGAAACCACCTTAGGCATAAAGGAAGGATTAGTACGTAAAGATACCCTATCCTTATGAAAAATCGGCCTGCAACTCAGAAACCCTTCTTGCAGAAGTAATGGCCAACAAAAAGCAGTCTTCCATGACAAATATTTCAATTCAGCAGTAGCCAAGGTTGTAGAGTAAGTTTCTCCAACACAAAATTGAGATCCCAAGCAGGAGTAGGAGCTCGGGGTCTTATATTCTTTGCCCTCTAAGAAATTGCTTGAACAAAGGATGAAAACAATGGTGGGTCACAATCATAGTGAGCTGAAATTGCTGCAGCATGAATCTTAGTGGAAGAGAAAGAGAAACCTTTGTCCAATAACTCAGTAAGATATTGAAGAGCCACACTCAAATTAGGCTCAGAAATCTCCAAATTGTTTGCTGCACTCCAAAATAAAAATCTCTTCCATTTTTACTTTCCTTGTACTAGGTCTTCTGGCTTCCATAATCACATTTAAAACTTGTTGAGGAAGTTGAGACCTGAACAGAATATGCCAGGCTGTTAGATGAAGAGATTGAAGCTTGACATTGAGCAGGTGACCGTCCTCTGAGACACCAGGTGTGGAACCAAGGGTAAAGGCCATGGAGGCTTCCTTACCAGACTCCTCAGTAATCGGTACCAGTGCACGCGAGGCCAATCTGGAGCTATTAAAATCATCCTTGGCTTGTCTTGTCTGACCTTTAGAAGCACCTTTGGGAGAAGAGGCAGAGGTGGAAAAGCATACACATGAAGATTTTTCCAACTGAAAGAAAGAGCATCCACTTTCCAAGCTGTGTGATGAAACCTCTTTGTGCAAAACTTTGGCAGCTGGTGGTTTAGTGGAGAAGCGAACAGATCTATGTCTGGAGTTCCCCATGACACTGTCAATTTTGAAATACATGAAGATCCAGTTTCCACGGATCCATGATTTGTCTGCTTAACACATCTGCTAAGGAGTTCTGTGCTCCCCGCAGAAACCTTGCCTGAAGAGTTACTTGCAAGCTGCCATAAAATCATTGCTTGCCTGCACAATGGGTAAGAATGTGTTCCCCTTGTTTGTTGATGTACCACATGACAGTTGTGTTGTCTGTTAGAATCAACACCTGCCCTGGAAGAAGTAACTCCTTGAAAGCCATTAATGCAAACTGGACTGCTAACATCTCTTTCATGTTGATATGTAGATGCTGCAGTCTGGCAGGCCACTTGTCTTGTATCCACTTTCCATTTAGATGAGCTCCCCAAGCAATGTCTGAGGCATCTGTCGTTAGAATCTGACTGGCCGGTCACAGAGAGTCCCTTGTTTAGGTGACATTCCTGAGCCCACCACAAAAATTCCTTTTGAATGCAAGGTATTATTTGAATGACAGTGTCCAAATCCTGGCAGTGCTGTGTCCATACATTTTGAGATACCATTGCAGCTTCCTCATATGCAGTTTGGCATTGGGAAGCACCAGAATACAAGATGCCATGAACCCTAAGGCTTGAAGGACTGTCCTTGCAGTCAGCCCGGACTGAAGAGATAGTTGATGGAAGTAACTGGAAAGATTCTTTTGTTTGTCCGGGGTTAAAAGGCCATCTGGGCTGCTGTATTCAGTCTCACACCCAGAAAGCACATGTCTTGAGAGGGTACTAGACTGGACTTTATTTCGTTCACAGAATACCCTAGGCATCTTAGCACTGCTATGACATAATCCAAATGCTGTAGAAGGTCTTCCTTTTCTTGAGCTAGAATCAGGCAGTCGTCCAAGTAAGGATAGATTTGAATTCCTTTTAGCCTGAAGTAAGCTATCACTGGAGCCAGAACCTTTGTGAATACTCGGATAAGCCAAAGGGCAATGCAGAAAACTGATAATGAGAATTTCCAGCTCGCAGATACTTCCTGCAACTTAGTCTTATAGGCACATGAAGGTAAGCTTCCTTGAGATCTAAAGTTACCATCCAGTGATCCTTGCCCAGCAGAGGTAAAAGCTGTTGTAACGTCAACATTTTGAACTTGGGAATGTCCAGATAAGTGTTGAGGATAGATAAATCCAAAATTGGCCTCCACGTGTTCCCCTTCTTGGAATAAAATCCTAGGCCCCTTTCTGGCACAGGAACTGGCTGAATGGCCCCTATGTGGAGCAACAGAGAAATTTGCTTGTGAGCCTCTTGTCTTTGTAGAGGAGGAATGTCTGGCATGCCTTTGAAAGGAGGCATGGTATGGAAATAAAACCTGTAACCGTGGTGAATGATATCCAGAACCCATCTGTCTTGGGTAATTAAATCCCAATTTTCTTTGAAAAGAGACAGCCTTCCTCCCAAAGGTGCTGCCAGGCGAGAATGTACTGGCAGCTGAAAAGGCAGGTCATTGGGTCTGCAAGGACTGACCCCTGCCCTCACCAGAAGTCTGAGCAGGGGAACTCCTGTCCTAGGCCTAAAAGAACCTTGAGCTCTGAGACTGGGAATCATAAGCAGGATAAGTCCATCCCTTAGTAGGCCAATTTCTACTAAACGGCTGCACCTGCAAAAATCAAACAACACATCAGACTGCAAAGGAGCATCCAAAATCCTTGTTTTAACATGCTCAGCTAAATTCTGATCTCTCAACCAGGCATGCCTAACAGAACCAGTGGCAGCCAGAGGCCTGCACAGCATCAAAACCACATTGCAAGGAATGTTTACCCACCTGTTCAGACACATGAACTAAATCCTGCAACTCTTTACACTCAATACCTTCTGCCCGAGCATCCACCTTAGATTTCAATTGTGAAAGGAGATAATTCTGATATTTTAACATGTGTCATGGCTAAAGTGGAAGAAGTATACACTTTCTTTCCCCATCTATCCAAAGCCCTTGCCTCTTTATCAGGAGGAACAGGATTTTTAACAACAGAGGCCTTCACCTTTAGGCCCCTGAGATGCCCTAGGACTCTTAAAAGATACTTATGAGCTTCAGGCACCCTATAGTACCTATCCGGTTTAACTGGGGCAGGAGGCAAAGAATCAGGATTGAGGAAACATCTTCCACCACATTCAGAACAGGAGGTATAGCTAAAGGCCTATGCTGGGGTAAAAACAAGAATTCCCTAAGCCTCTTCCTGGAATCAGAGAAATCTTGACCTTCCCATTTAAAATGCCTCATGGAATGCAGAGTCTCTGAAAATGAAAAATCCTCAGGAGGAGAAGCTGAAGGAGTAGAATCATCCACATCAGAATCAGAATAAGGAGGATACTCCTGCAAGTCTTCAGCTGAAGACTCAGAAGCCTCGAACATTGCTCAAAACTCTCAAACTCAGGTTCCACCCTAGGCCTCTTATCAGGAAATCATAGTAATCAAATCCTCTGCCATTTTAAGCATATGTTTCCCACTGAAGTTAAACTTGGCCTGCCTCTCAAAGAAGCCTTGGAAACAGAAGGGAGGCTCTAACCACCTTAGAAGAGAGGGAAGAACAGCCACCCAGCCTGGCCTGCTTCCGGATACATCCTGTAACAGTAAAGTCTCTCCTGAGACTCCAAAGAAACACCTGGCAAAACCTCCAGCTCCACTGGGCACAGTCTAACCTTCTCTTAATAGTAACAAGGTATACACAAAGTATGGTAATCCCTATGAGGTATCTGTTTCCCACAAGAAATACAGTTATTCACTTTTTCTGACATCCGGTTAAATACTGAGGCAAGAAAACCAAAATATTGCCAACTTTGATTCGGTCTGAAACTCTGACTTCAGAAACTTTACTGGACAGCGGACTACCCAATAGTTAGGACTGCAGCAATGTGGAATGAAGAACATCTGTCTCCATTTACTAGAGTATACATTTCTAGTGGAAGATTTATGGGCCGCCACCAGGATTCTTTTGGCAGGAGAGGATAAACCGGGAGTCTTGACTATCATGGGAACTGGAGCAGCCATGCAGTGAGCTTCAGACTGTCCAGTTCTGTATGGGGAACCCCTGAGGTGATGAGAAATGAGATCCGGGACTGGATCCAATGTCCATGGTGGAGCCATCAGATGAGACCACAGAGAGGGAAACCACACCTGGTGAGGCCAGAATGGGGCAATGAGGATTACTAGGTTCCCCAGCCTGCAAGCTTTCTACAGAAATTTTAGGATTAAGGGAAGAGGAGGAAAAGCATACAGAAGACCGGGGAGGGGCATGAATCAGAGCGTCTCTGGGGGCTTTGCTTGGAGGGGGATTCAGAGCGAAGAACTCGCTGCATTTCGGGTTGGAAGGAGAAGAGATCACAGCAAGGCTGACCCCACTTGTGAAATATCCGTTCCAGTAATGAGGGATTCAGTGACCACTCGTAAGGCACAAGAATCTGCTGAGCCTGTCCGCTAGAATGCTGGACCTCCCCGGGATGTGCGTTGCCACTAGAAAATGGCCAGTGGAGATCACCCATTCCCATACTCGCAAGGCCTCCTGACAAAGTAGATAAGATCTGGTTCCCCCTGCTTGTTGATGTACCAGACCACCGACATACTGTCCATCTGGATAGCAATTGTTCCTGAGGGAAGATAGGCATGGAGAGTCTGCAAAGCTAGAAGTACCGCCCTCATCTCCAGGATGTTGATATGCAATCTGGTCTCATAGGGGGACCATGTACCTTGAACTGTCCTTTCCAAGTAGTCCCCCTCCCCACTCTAGCTGGGAGGCATACGTAGTCACAGTGGTCATGGGGAAAGGTGGAAGAAAAGGACGATCCTGAACAAGGTCCGAGGAATGAATCCACCACAGGAGGGAGTCCCTGCATACTCGAGAGATTCGGACAGGGTGAGTCACCATCAGATCTATCCAGGACCATTGTACTGCAAGGGTCTACTGAAGAATATGCATGTGAAAGCGGGTTAAGGGCAAGAGGTTGATCGTGGCCGCCATGGACCCTAGCACCCTTAATACCATCTCCTCTGTAAGGAAATGCATTTGAAAAAGGCAAAGAACATGTAGCTTAAGAGTGCGTATCCTGTCTGGAGTAAGAAAAACTTTGGTTTGAATTGTGTGTAAATGGGCCCCAAGGAAGTCTACCGTTTGGACTGGGGCTAGAGATGATTTGTTGAGATTGATGGTAATGTCTAGCCTCTGTGCCAGGAGCAGAAAGGTATCCCTCACTTGACAAAGTTGATGCCTGGAAGGGGCAGTGAGGAGCCAATCATCCAGGTAGGGCAATACCTGTACGCCCTGAAGTCTCCGATGAGCCACTACTACTGGCAACACTTTGGTAAACACCCTGGGGGCTGTGGTGAGACCAACGAGGAATACTCTGAACTGGTAATGATTGGCTCCTAGCTGGAAGCGAAGAAACCTCCAAGAGTGCCTCTCTATTTTGATGTAATAGTACGCATCCTGGAGGGTGCTCAAGCACATTCAATCATTCGCTTGCAGTAAGGGCAGGATAGACTGAAGGGTGACCATGCGGAACTTTGTCTTGGCCACAGATAGGTTCAAGGTGGAGAAATCCAAAATGGGTCTAAAGTCCCCCATTTTCCTTGGCATAAAAAAAGCCAGGAATAAATGCCTGATCCATAATGGTCTGGGGGATGGGTTGGATGACTTGCTTTCCAAGCAGCTTTGGAATTTCCAGTGCTGCATCCTCCCTGTGTGAGGGTGGGATGTCCGGGAGGTGTTTGGGAGGCAGAGGTGGCTCTAGAAAGGGGATTGCAACACCCAACGATCTTTCATGATAAGACTCCCACTCTGTTAGGTGTAGTGAAAGACAGCCCCCGACTGCCTCCAGAGATGAGTAGCCGGGCAACCCTTCAGGACTGCTTGGAGGATCTGTCTGAGAAAGGCTCTGAAGACCCGTAATTGCTCAGACCCCCTCTGCCTCTAGGACAGAGTCTCAAATCCCTCTCTGCTCCTGGGGGAAGGTGAGTCCCGAGTGTCCTGGGGAAAACTCAGATTTCCAGAACCACATCCTCTTGGCCCCTTGCTGATTCCTAGAGAAGTATCGTTGAGGAGCCGAAAAGTGGATTTCGAGGGCAGACAAAGTCTTCCTGTCCTTCTCACTCTGAACTAATGTGTCACGTACCAACTTCCCAAAAAAGGGAAGAACCGTCATATGGGGCATTGGTAAATGATGTCTTAAAGGATTCTAAGAACTGACAGAGCTGGAGCCAAGCGCGCTCTGCCTGATGGCAATGCCTGTACCGGCAGCTCTAGCGGCTCACTCGGTTACATGGGAGAGGAGTCGCATACAGGTATTCGCAACTGAATTTAGGGTGGCCATACGAGTGGAAAATACCTTCTTGTCCTCCGCCGACAAGAACCCAGGGGACAACTCAGCAATCACCTTCACCAGGTCTCACTGTAGCCAAATCACAAGTGCCATATAATTCAGCACCCGCACAGTGAAGGTCGCTGAAGCATATAGCTGCTTCCTGAAACGGTCCATCGTCCTTGACACTCTGTCACAATGGTAGACCGTGGAGCTCTCCTGCATGAGCTCCTTCCTAGTGGCAGCTTCCACCACAATGGCATCAACTGGGAATCCATTGTGCAAGTAAGATCTGTCTGCAGGTGGGCTCAAAATCTTATCCGGGCATCTGGAAATAGGCTCCACTGTGCCCGGTTCCTTCCACACCCAAGATGTAATGAGATCCACGAAGGGATCTGCAAGAGAGGACACTTAGGAAGTAGAGGGTCTTGTGCCAAATGCCTCACGGAACACAGACTCGTCCGAGGTAGGTTTTTGGGCAGACCACCCCCCTTGCTGGCGATGGAGTTACATGATGGCACCAAAGAAGACATCCTTGGGGGGGGGGGGTGACCGGGGGGGAACCTTCCCCTTCCTCCAAATCGGAGTCTTCAGTGAAAGACTCCAGTGGGGAGTCTAGGTGCCTCCTTTTGCACGTACATTTGTGATGGAACGCCTCAGTGGGGATCTCTAGAGAGGATTCTCCAACATCTTGCTAACCCCAAGAGGGAGCATCCTGAGGCAAAGAGCTGGCAGGCTGTCCCTGAGATGAAAGGATGGCCAGATCCACAACAGAAACAGAGGAAGCTGGGATGGAATCGGAAGAGATATTCAAGGGTCTCGAAGAAATTGAGAGAACCATCTCTACTATGAAGGCCGAAGGGGAACAGACATCCAGAGAAAGGACAATGGGAGGAGTAGTCATTCTCTTACCCAACGGGGGAGTCAGAGCCGAACCTCCAGTTGGCGCCAGCCCCTCGACACCAAGTGTCCTTGGATCCAAGGGCTCCAAAACCAGAAGTCAGATTGGAGAAGGAGTAATAGGGGTGAAAAAGGGCTGCATGCTCTCTGCTCTGGAGGGAGAGTGGGCAGGCAAGACTCCCATCTGAATCCGGGTGCAGAGGAACTTCCACATTGTCCTAACCATTTCTGCTTCACTAAGGCTCTGGGTGGAGCGGGAGGAAAAGGCAACCGACACCGGCCCAGAGGTGAGGAGAGGCTTGAGCTGGTGACTATGTCCGGAGCTCCTCGGGGTCTGGAGAGAACTGAGGGGAGTGGAGCAGGGGAGACTCCAACCTAGGAGCCCACCTAACCTTAGCTGCAGCGCCAGCTGAAGCCGAGCGATCTGGGGATCGCTTCTTAGACCTATTCCTCCTGAAAGATTTGTTTCCATCCCCGGTCCTCTTGGTGGGAGTTTGAGTCCCAGAGGCCGTGGATGAAGCAGGGGCCAAAGCCGAGGTGGCAAGGTCATGAGTCCAGGAGGACAAAGAGGGGAGAAGGCCCTTAAGGATAAGTTTGTTTCTGCTGTCCTTGAGTGCCCAGGAGTTAAACCCGGCACAGATGGAACAGGAGGTTTGGAGATGGGCTGCCCCAAAGACAAACTACAGACAGAGGGTGGCCATCAGCAGGGGAGAGCTTATGGCTACACACTGTACACTTTCTGAAGCCAGGTTTGGGAACTTCAGGCATAGTTCCAACCTGAGGCACAGCACACACACACACAGTCACACAGACCACACACGCCAGAGAAAGATACGATTTTTTTTTTTTTTTTGAACCAACAGGAAAGCGCGAAGGGGAGGTAGAAAGCAGAGAAATAGAAAAGTGAGAAGAAAGAAGATTTTCAGCAAAAACGACATTTACCAAACCTTTATAATGCAGAGAGCAGGGATTACAATGCGGACTACTTCAGATCAACTGTATAAAAGATCAACCTTCCAAACATTAGCGGGTACATGTAGCAGACAAGCTGGGAAAAAAAAGCAGTCTTATATAACAGGTGAGAATGATAAATTCTTATCATAATGACTACATTATCCATATTTTGGAAAGTTAATGGCCTCACAGGAATAGTGGAAAAGGAAAAAGCATTAAATTACGGTAAGAAATGCAGAAAGCAAATAGCAATGCTACAGGACACGCATATGAAAAGAAGTGAACATGTGAATTTGATAAAGAAAGGATTTCAGGAGGGATATTCAGCA
Source organism: Protopterus annectens (assembly GCF_019279795.1). Lineage (NCBI taxonomy): Eukaryota > Metazoa > Chordata > Ceratodontiformes > Protopteridae > Protopterus > Protopterus annectens. Next base: position 223,745,096 of record NC_056737.1, read on the forward strand.
CAGTATAAAGGACAAAGGAAATGGGAGTAATTATATGAATTGCTTGAGGAGTTCCAACAGTGATAGAAGAAAAAATATAATAAATGGTAGATATGGGGTAGTAATGGGTTACTGGAGAGAGACAAGGATTACACTGGCATGTACTTTTATTCCACTTAAATTCAGCTTTTAACAGGGAACACGATTTATAACTGGGGCATTGGAATTTGATTTGCAACAGTAAAGACATATCCGGGAGACCAAGAAGGGAAAATAAAACAAAAGAGTGTAGACTTCCGAAAAAATTTATGAAAATATTTGCCAAGGAAAACAAATTCAGTAGCAGGAAAGTTGGGGAATTTACATATTATTCCCAAAGATGCAATAACTGGGCTAGACTACACAGAAAAAAAGTTATGTACTTAACATAACGTTCCATCTGCGTTGTCTATCTTCATTCTATCCTCACAAATGGCTTTGGATCCGATCCATCAGATCCAACTCAGCCGATGCTACAGCTCACAGCCACCAGATCTCTTGAGCTTCTCCCTTACCCGCAATGCACCTTGCCAAATACCCATGAACTTGTTTGCTGCTATAAGGTATAAAAGGACAAAGAGAAATAATGAGAAGCCATGTCAAAAGTCATGTAAACATATACATGTATCCAATCAGAGACCATGTAACTGGTCGTTCTTCCAAAAGTCATACATGGGGGTAGGTGGAAAGGGATGTGAGGAGAGAATGCAGACAGACAACACAGATGGAACGTTATGTTAAGTACATAACTTCTTTAGCAGATGTTGTCAATCTTCATTCTATCCTCACAAATGGGACGTCTCTAGCTACTTGAATCCAAGGTGGACTCAAGAAGGATATTCCTGAGCACCACAGAGCCAAATGATGCCCTACCTCTAGAGACCAGAGCTAATTTGTAATGAATAATAAAGGTATGAGGGTAGCCAAAGTTGCTGCTGCACAAATACCCACAGACATTCTGCACTGGAAAACTGTGGAAGTAGCCACAGATCTAGTGGAGTGTGCTTTCAAAGTATGTGTGACAGGAATGCCCAATTTATTGTAGACAAAGCAGATGCAATTTTTTGACTACATTGACAGAAGTTTTTGAAACAGATTTTCACAATTTTGGTCCAGAAAAGGAAACAAACAGTTGGTCTGCTTTCCTGATTTGTTCAGTTCTATGCAAACAGAAACGCATCTATCTATATGAACATCCAATAGATGTAAAATATTCTCCTTTGTTGGTAAACTTAGGAAAAAAATGCTGGTAAATTAATATAAATATTTATGTTGGATTCTGACCCCACCTTCGGAAGAAAGAATGGGTTGGTACACAAGGTCACTCTGTCCTTATGGAAAACCAAGCACGGAGGTTTGGAAGATGATGCTTGAATCTCAGAGATTCTTCTTGCAGAAGTGATGGCAACCAAAAAGATAGTTTACCATGAAAGATATTTAAGTTCACATGTAGCTGCTGGTTCAAACAGATCTTGTTTTTGAGACTGCAGCATCAAATTCAGTTCCCATGGAGTAGGATGGTCTTTAAAAGGAAGCTTTAGGAGTGTCCCTTACAAGGAGGCCTTGCTCAATTTGTGAGAAGCAATGGGTGCGTTATTCAACAATGTATGGTAATCTGAAATTGCTGCTAACTGTACCCTAATGGTTGAGGTACTAGCACCACTCAAACAAAGGAAATCTAAGATGTGATAAATGGAAGCTGAAAAGGGGTCAAGTTTATGTTGCTGAGCCCACATATCAAACCTCTTCCATTTACTTGAATATTTTTTCCTTATCCACTGTTTATGGGAAGACAGAAGTATATGCCATACAGAAGATGACAGCACTGACTGTACGGCTACTAAGGGAACTGGAGAAGCCAAGCGGTCAGCTTGAGGTTTGGAATATCCTGGTGTGACATGCCCATCGGGTGAGACAGGAGGTCCGGAGTTGGATCTAGGTTCCATGGTGGTTGAACCAGGTGATGTCATAGAAAGGGAAACCAAATCTGTTGAGGCCAGGAGGGGGCAATGAGGATCACTTGCTCTTCGACCTGGCAGCTTTCTGTAGAAATTTTGGAATCAATGGAGTTGGTGGGAAAGCATAAAGGAGACCTGGAGGCCAATTGTGAAGTACAGCATCCCTCAGTGATGGTCCCTGTGGGGAAATTAGGGCAAAGTAGTTAATGCACTTGTATGGGGAGAGGCAAAAGGATCACAACATGGTTGGCCCCACTAATGGAAATATTCATCCACCACCTTCTCACTGAGTGACCACTTGTGTGGAAGTAGGATGCACCTGCTCAGCTTGCCTGCAATCATGCTGGATCTTCCCAGAATGTGCATCGCTAAAAGTAAGTGGTCTGAAGAGATCGCCCACTGCCACACACTAAGCGCTTCTTGACACAATGGGTAAGATTCTGGTGCCCCCTTGTTTGCTGATAACCAGAATACTGAGATGTTGTCCATCTGAATTGCAATCGTCCTAGAGGGAAGAACATCTTGAAATGCTCGCAATGCCAAGAGCACAGCTCTCATCTCTAGGACATTTATATGCAAACTGGCCTCTTTCGGGGACCAAGTACCCTGTACGGTCTTCCCCAGCTAATGCCTCCCCCTCACCCTACCTAGAAAGCATCCATGGTTACCTATGACCTTAGGCTGTTGGGGAATGAATGGATGGCCATGAAGCAGTTGATCAGCCTGGAACCACCAACAGAGATCTTTTTTGCAAGTATTAGTGATCTTTATTTGGTACAACACTGACTCAAGGAAGACTAACCATTGAGTAGCTAGCATCCACTGTAGGATCTGCGTGTAAAACCTGGCTAACTAACTAAGGTTACCACTGCAGCCATGAGATCCAGAGTTTGGAGGACTGTGCTGGATGAGAGAGAAGTATTGTCTACAACCTTCTTGACTAGTGACCTTATAGTTAGAATTCGATGTGGGGGAAGGGAAGCAATGGCAGTCTCTGTGTTGAGCAATGCTCCAATAAATTCCAGTGCCGGAGTTGGTAGAAGATGTGATTTGTTGTAGTTTATGGTTATTCTCAGGACAGCACAGGTGTGGAGAACCTGATCTTTTGACTGTATGAGTTGATGCCTCGTTAGACTGGTGATAAGCCAGTCATCCAGGTAGGGAAAATGCCTGGAATCCCTGCAGCCTGAGTTATGCTGCTACTTCTGTCATGCATTTGGTGAACATCCTGGGGCTGTGGTGATTCCAAAGGGCAGCACTCTGAATTGGTAAAGACTGGCTCCCAGCTGGAAGTATAGGTACTTCCTGGAGCACCTGTTCATCTTTATATGATAGTAGGCATCCTGAAGATCTACAGAGCACATCCACTCTTTCTTGCCCAGAAAAGGGAGAATGGACTGAACCACGACCATCCTTGAACATGGTTCATTGAACAGATTTGTTTAGATTTGTGAGCTCCAAAATTGGTCTCCAGTTTCCGGTCTTTTTTGGCACTAAAGAACCTATCTGGTCTGGTGGGACCTCTTGGATTACTCTTTTTCTAGCAGCTTTCGAAAATTGCTGCTCGATCCCTCTGACTTAGGTGGAACATCGGGGATTTTCCTGGGAATTAGGGGGGGTGGAAAGAAAAATGGTATTATATAACCCCCAGATATAGTCCTCTGCACCCAAGTACCTTTTATTAATTCTAGCCAGGCTCTCTGGTGCAGGGACACAATCTGCCCCAACTATCTCCAGAGGTGGACAGTTGGGCCTCCATTCAGGAGTGCTGGTAGGGTTTATCAAAATAATATTCTCGTGAACCCTGGTGTTGTGGGCCACCTCTGCCACGAGGGCGACAACTTCCACTGGAATTCCCACTTTGCCTCAGGGAGCAATTTTGCCATATTTTTTTTGGCCACTCAGTTGATTCCTGGAGAAGGATCTCTTGGGGGCTGAAAAATATATGCCCACGGCAGACAAGGTCTTACCAATTTTTTCACACCTGGACAGCATTTCTTCACTTTAGGGCCAAAAAGGGTAGTTCCATCAAAGGGTGCATCGACAAAATTGGACTTAAATAGCTCCGCAAAGTCACATAAGCGCATCCAGGCATGCATCCTTATAGAAATGCCTGAACACACCGCTCTAGAGGTCCCTTCCACAATGTTGGAAATTAAGTTCATGGAACTACTGTAAATATCTTATAGGATTTTGCCACTTGAGAAGTTGTGGAATCAACTTCTGCAGATATGTTCCTGAGTGAGTATTTGATAACTCTTTGGTCAAATCTCTCTGAAGTCACAAAATGTGCCAGATAGTTCAGCAATCATAATGAAAAGGTCGCTGAAGCAAAGACACGCTTCCCTAGTCTGTCCATTACCCTTGACTGCCTGCTGGGGGGGGGGGGGTGCACAGTGGAACTCTTGTTGTCTAGTTCCTTCTTTGTGGCTGCCATAACCACGGCATCAGCTGGAACTCCTTTTCCCCAAAACTGTCTGTCCACAAGTGGTGCCATTATCTTATCTGGTCTCAGAGGTATTGGCTCTATGGAGTCAGGCTTCTTCCACGCCTGCTTAGAGATCATGTCTATGAGCTCGTCAGCAGGTGGAGTCACCCAGGAAGTAGAGGGTCCTGTACTAAAGGCGAACAGACTCTTCTGACATAGGATTAGAGGATGTCCAGCCACCTCCCTGTTTCAAGATCTCTAGTATGTCCTCAAAGGGGACACCTTCAAGAGGTGACCGTGGGGTCTCTTGCCTTTGTCGAAATCTGTGTCTTTGGTGACGGACTCCTGCGGGGAGTCTAAGTGCTTCCTCTTGTTCGTCCTTTTCCTGGGAACTTCCTCAGTGGGATGGTCTGGGGAATACTCAAGAAGAGGAAATCAAATTCCCCAAGAAGAAACCTGAGGTTTTGGTACAGGACATCCCTGTGGAAAGAGTAGTTGAGGCTCCACACGCTGGGGTATCACGGAATGGGTAGGATCTGAGTGGGAAGGCTCTATCAGCCCTGTCAAAGCAGCAAACACTCTCTTTGCAGCCTTGCAGACAGAGCTCGAAAGACTTAGAGAGAGGCTCTGATCTGAGAAACCAAGTTTCTGAATAGTCACCTCTCTCAGATTCATCTGCACAGTCCTTGAGAAGGAAGCCAGAGCCGAAATGTGCAGTGCCAACAAGCCGAGGAACAGAGACAGCTCCGAAAACTTCGGAGTCGAATGCTGCACCCCAGCTCCGGCAAGAGGGCCTCAGCTCTGGCTCTGAGAGCTCTCCTGATCTGAAAAGATAGGTGGCCTCAGAGAAGATGTCTGATCAGACTATTCTGAGATCTCAGATAAAAGACGAACTGATCCGGATGACTGGAATCCTGTAACTTTAAGAAAGATGGAATTAGAGGAGGAACTTGTGTGTGTGTGTGTGTGTGTGTGTGTGTGTGTGTGTGTGTGTGTGTGTGTGTGTGTGTGGGGGGGGGGGGGATGTGGTGGAAGGAGGGGTAAGTTCTGAGAGAAGACGAATCTGCCCCTGAGCCGACAGAATCTTCCTTACTACTCTCTCCACATCCTCTTCTGTGAGGCTTCTAGAAGAACAAGCAGAATAAATGGGGGGGGGGGGGGTGCTTGTCTCCGCAGAAAGGGAGATGGAATCCTGTCTGGTACTGGATCAACCAAAGGAGAGCAATTAGTGCGAGGGCAACAGAGAATCTTCAAAGGCTGTCTCTCATTCGATGGTTCTGTCTGATTTGACTTTGACAGAGCGGAGCCGTGGAAATTGCTTATGAGGCCAGAGGATCTGAAGCCACTGTCGGATCAGAGAGTTTTGTCTTTTTCTGTTCCAGGGTTGAGACAAGAAGTTTGGCAGTCCATTTCTTTGAGGAGTCAGAGGAGGAATTTGACTATGTGGAGGGTTGCGATTTTGGAGACTGGGATATGGATTCTCCAAAAGGAAGGAAGGAGACCTTTTAATATTAGTTTGTTTTTAAATTCTGTTAATGCTCACAGATTGAATCTGTGACAAATATTGCAATCCCCCTGTGGGTGCAATGGACCCAGGCAGTATACACAAAGGGAGTGTGCACCTGAGAGAGGCAACTTATATCTGCATTTGGAACATTTTTTGAATCCTACAGGTTTGTCACTCATCGTTTCTACAATGACTAAAGCAACAAAGGCAATGTAAGAATACGAACAAAAAAGTCAATAATTTTTTTTTTTTTGAAACAGGCTAAAGGATGGAAGGAGAAGGAATACCAGCAATGGTAACCAGAACTACGACCAGGTCGTAAGAAGAGGGAGAGTGAAAAAAAATAAATGAAAAAATTACAATTCAAGTTCCACAGAGGAGGAGAAGCAAGGGGCTAACAAAGGTTAAATTATTACAGAATAAGGGGAATCGCACAAAACTAGAAGAGGTGCAAGTGCAGAGTGCTAAAGAGAAAATAAGGCAGTATCTGGATAATATGCAGGAGTTTAGAAAGACTGCTGTTAAACAGCTGTTTTTTGATAACTCCAGGGCACAAAAACTTTTAGCAAAACAAATTGGGCAACAGAAAGTATGCAGGGTTATTGCCAAACCAAGTAAGCCTATAAGAAAAACACCCAAAGATTCTGTAGAGGTACTGGAGATATTTTGGAAAATTTATGAAAATTTGTGTAAAGCAAAGAGATGTGGAAATCAAGAAATAGCACAATTGGAAATATTTATGGAAGATTTAAATACACAAATGTTAGAGGTAGATAAGGCTCAACAATTAACAGTTAAGACAGCAGGAGATCAGACGCAAATGGAGTCGTACAATCAATCTGCAGGAAAGCCTCCAGGAATATATGGTATTCATGTGAAAGTCTGGAAGTTGAGAGAAGAAAATGAAGATGTTGAAGGTTTTGGTTAGCAGTATTGTAAAAGGTTCGAAAGCACTAAAATCTTGGAAGGAACCTCTGGCGGCTGTAACACCTAAAGACAGTTAAGACCCATCAGACCCATCAGACCCAGTATAGACCCCTTTCAATTTTAAACCACGATTACAATGTGTTTATGTCTATAATATCTAAAATAATGACAAAGGTGTTGCCAAAATTGATAGATATGGATTAATATGGTTTTGTAGAGAGAAGGCAAACATAATTAATAGAACAATTATAAACCAGAGAGAAGCAGAATTTAAAGTCTTGATGTGGAAAAAGCATTTGACAGAATAAGGTGGGATTTTATGAGCAGGGAAATGGAAGCATTTGCATTCCCTAATACAATAACAAAGTTAATTGTGAAGGTGCATGAAGGACCAGAGGCAAGCATTGAAGTAGGAGGGTTCCTCTCTGATAAGTTGTCTCTGAACAGAGGAAACAGGCACGGGTGCCCTCTTTACCATTTATTACTTGCTTTATACTTAAATCTACTGGCAAAGAAATTAAGGGACTCAAAGTCACGGATATAACTGGTATCGTACTCAAAAAATTTGGCTTTATTTTCAGACAATATTATTTTGTACCCAATAAATCCAGAAAAGGACATCTCAGTGTTGCGGAACATTTTGACACACCTTCAAGTCTCCTTGGAATATAATATTAATGATGATACAACAAAGTCAATAGCAGCAAAGTATGTACCCACACACAAATTGGTTCAGCAATACCCATATTTAATGAGACACAAGATGGAGTATTCACGAGTATGGTTTAAAAAGTAATTTTTTTATGGCAACTAAGGATATGTTGGAAGAGACTAAACAAAAAAAAAAACAATACAAAAACAAAAAAATGGAAGCTCTTGTTTATGGATATTTATAACAGGATGCAAGCAGTGAAAATGTTTAGTCTCTTTGGTTTTATATAGGTCAGGCATATTTTTATCAAACAGAAGAGAAGTTGTGAACAATAATTAAAAAGAGATGAAGCAATTTATTTGGGGGGGGGGGTGGCACGGGTTAAGTGGGACAAGATGATCCTTTCAATACAACAAAGTGGTTTAGAATAACCTGAACTGAAGGGATACTTTACGCAATTAAGGCTCATATAGGTAACACAAAGTTACAATGAGGGATTCAAGAAAGGACAGAGGGGGATTTTGGCTGCAGATCCAAGGAAAATAACAGCCATATAGAATATTGTATTCTTAAAGTAGCAGAAAGTAATCTAAGAACTAAGCCAACACGAGAATGGAGAAAAGAGATTTTGCCAATAGGGCTGACTGTTAGTAGGGCTACAAAGAAATTGGTAAAGGGGGATGGAATTTACTAGAGAAAACTGGTAAAGGAAACAAGGTTAAGCAATTTACAAGGGAACAATGGGAGGACGTATCTATGGCTCCCACGTATACAACAAAGTCTAGATGATTTAGGATTTTTTGCTTGGAAGTGTTTACGTAGATATTTTATACCCAGAGCAGATTTTAAAGATTTTTTTTCTCAGGGTGATGGCAAATGATGGAGGTGTGATGAGAAAGTAAGGGGCAACTGGGAACATATGTTTCTGGGGTGTAATGAACTGGCATATTTTAAAAAAATCCCTATAGAGTATTCTGCCAGAAATGTTGAGTGAGGAAATGGGTTTAACTCAAGAAATTAATCTTTTGAGCAGGGATACAGGATCTGAACTGCCTAGACACAGCAAGTCTTGTTAAGTTTAATTCTGGTGGCTGCTATGAAAGCAATTACTAGAAAATGGAAATCTACTTCTAAACCAACTGCATTTGAAGTACTGAATATTGTAACAAAGATAAAATAACTGGAAGTGGAATCTTTAGAAAAGGGAAGAAGCCAATTACATACAAGTAAATGGAAATGCTGAGAACAATGTGTAGAATGATGTTCTGGAGGAGGAGAAAGGTTTAAGGCAAGGCAGGAATTGAGCAATTTATGAACTGCTGGACTGACAGTATAAAAAAGAAAATGTGTGATATATTTATTTATTTTATTTTTTATTTAACATTTGTTGACCGGGAAAGTCCGACTAGGTTCCACAGATCCTGTTTTCAGCGGAGGCCCGGGGAGAAATGCTCCAGAAGCATGTCTTTTAGAATGTGGGAGGAAACCGGAGTACCCGGAGGAAACCCACGCGAACGCAGGGAGAACATGCAAACTCCACACAGAAAGCACCCCAGCCGAGAATCGAACCAGAAAACCTCTTGCTGTGAGGCGACAGCATTAACCGCTGCACCACTGCGCCGCCCGCATATAATGTATGCAACTCAAAACATGCTGATGTGGTTTGCTTTCCTTTATAATAATCTATGTTTGCCTATGACAAGTGATAAAATATTTAACACCTTTATTAAATTAAGAAGCAGCAGAACAGATCTGTCGCACATAGGCCAACTCATCTACTTCTGAACCAGGAATACAAGAATCCTATACGAGGGTTCCACCTCTCACTAACAGACCCCAAACACCTTGCTATTTTTCCAGAGCTAGCTGCTTAGACTTCAGAAAATACATGAAATCCTGAAAGAGATGAAAAATTTGCTGGTAAGAAGCTTGATAAGTTGAAGGGAATGAGGCCCTGTCCAACCTAAGCTGAGGCCAAGTGTCTGAAACTGGTTTATTCTTCAGTATGCTGTGCCTCATGGCTTTAGGTAGAACTGCCCTGGAAATCATTGGCAGTTGTTGAGCAGCTAAGATTGCAATTCAGTCTCAAATAACTTTCTTGCAAACAGAGATGGCAAGTACACTGTCCTCCCTATCTGTAATAAGGACAGACCTCCAACTCCAAGACCACCTCAGCAATGGTAAGCATGACGTCTTTGGGCCAGGGTGGCATGTGAGAAACCAATAGTATGGCAGCTTACAAAAAGGAAATGCCACAGACCCTAGCTGACACCAGCTCCAATGACCGGCGCAGCAAAAATGCTGCACTACATCCTGAGTTGTCAGACCTATAAAAGCCACAATCATCCAAGAAGAATGTCTTCAGTATCAAGATTTCTTCTCTTTCCTTTTCTTCAGAAGTGCTATTTCAGGGAGAGGGTGTCTTGGTTGATGCCACTGCAGCTTGCAACCAGGTATATGCCACTCCTTTGTTGCAAACTCTGGACAGACTGATCTCTCCCTCTCCTGGTCCTCTGGATGAAACCAGCATGCCCATGTTGTTATCTTGGCCCTACCAACACAGACAAGTCTTTATCTGGAATTTATTTCCCAACACAATGCAATTATTCAATTTAAGAGAATATCCAGAATCAGAGTCACTAACAAACACAGGATATCTTTACCAAAATGCAAAAATGCACATGAAAATCTCCATAGGGTACTAAGTTATCTTCCGGAAGCAGAGTGAAGGACTGACGAAAATGATAGCATTCATGTCTAGCAAACTGCATGGATATAAAATTCTTAAGTGGCACTGGAAGGGAGTTGGCCAAAGCCGGGGATTACAGCTCTGAAAGATATTCCAAAATGTAATGACTGCAAAATGGAGGAGGATGGACACACATAAACCAGAACTAATGTTATGGTAACTGTAAAACTTTTGTCTGTGAGATGATAATCTCCACCTTCAGTTACAAGACCAGAGTCCCCATCTTATCTTCCTCCTAGCTGGCATCATAAATCAAGAAAGCAGAATCCTCAAAGGAAGACACAGATCTGAAATCACACCTAGCTTAGAAAGTCTTCCGAAAGAATGCAGAGAAGACCATACCACAGCAGAACAAGCTACATCTAAAGTAGTTCTGGAGAAGACCTAGAAATAGGGCACTGCTCTAGTTAAGTAACCACAAGTTTGCTACACTAATAACAATTTTATATCCTCAGTTGTTGTCACTTTGATTCTATCCCAATAAAGTGCAGCTCCCTATGAATATCCAGTGTATGCACTGGAAGTAAAACAGATGCTCTCCCCTTTTACTCAACTGCAGAAAATATTTAAATAGATTAACACATTGGTTTAGACTGGAGTTGCTGGCTACTTTAGACATAAAAAAAAAATATTACATACTCACCATAACGTTCCATCTGCTTTGTCCATTTTCACTCTTCCCCAACTGTTGGGTTTGGATCCAATCCTCAGATCTGACTCGGCCACTTCTTCCACCTCATAGAACACAAACTCGAGCTTCTCCCTTAAGCCATAATGCCCTAATCACCTAACATACCTCAGATCTTATTTGCTGCCCCTATAACTGCAAAGCAGTAAGAAATGATAGTATAACAGAATTTGGGACTCTAAATTACTTGAGAAATTTGGAGAAGACTGGAAGGTTGACAACTTGATTAATACTGGTTCTGACGCCACCTTAGGTAGAAACAAACGGCTGGACCATAAAGATACCCTATCCTTTTGAAAAAATCAAATAAGGAGGTTTAGCTAACGGGGCCTGTAATTCCGATACTTTTCTGGCAGAAGTAATAGCAACCAAAATTATAGTTTTCCAGATCAAAAGTTTTAGTTCACACTTAGCTGATGATTTAAAAGGGGTTTGAGTAAAGAGATTTCAAAACAATGTTTAAAACCCAAGGAGGAGCAGGATTCTTTAATGGAGGTCCAAGTAGGAAAGTTCTTCTGAGAAATGCTTTGAAAAGTTTGGAGGATGCTAAAGTTGAATTATTAACTGCTATATGAAAATTAGAAACTGCAGCCAATTATACTCTTGCAGTGCAGGAGCTAGCACCTTCACTGAAAGTTGTACTAAACTGTCAAGAACATTCAGAATCGGTGCTGAAAAGAGGTCAAAATTCTTTTTATGTGCCCAAACAACAAATCTTTTCCATTTACTTTTGTAATGTTTTTTAGCGGAAGCTTTGTGGGATGATAAAAGAATGCGACTGACAGGGGAGGACAGGTGGGCTTTCTAACAATCAATGGAACTAGAGAAACCATGTGGTCAATCTGACGCCTTAAATGTCCGGATGAGTCATGTCTGTTGGGTGAGACAGTAAGTCTGGAGTTGGATCCAGATTCTACGGTGGACGAAAAAGATAAGGCCAACAGAAGGGAAAACAGATGACAAGGCCAGTAAGGGGCAATGAAGATAACTGTGCTCTTCAATCGAGATGCTTTCTGAAGGAATTTCGGAACAAGGGGTAACATGGGACAGGCATAAAGGAGCTACAAGCAAGAAAAAAATGCTGCTCCACACCGTCAAAACTTTTATTAAAACAGACAAAGCTTTCAGATAAAATATCCTTCTTCAGTGTCTTTACATACAAGCATAAAACCAGCATTTTTAAATACAATATAATTACATCACATGACACAGCACACCTATCAATGACATCAGTTAATAAAACAATAATCAGTCTTTTTTCTTAAAGGACAATCCACCATACAAGAAAAGTAAGGTAAAAGTAGTACCTAAAAATATATATAAGGAAACCTATATCATTCCTTTATTTAATTAATGTATATAATAATTCAATGAGGGTGGCCTAATGGTTAAGGTGCTTGCCTTACAAACACAAGGTGCACGGTTTGAGTCTCTCAAGGAATAATTGTCTAGGCTTAAAATGGCTCAAAAGGGCAATTAGCTTAGTACTAATCTATGAGCCTATTTTATTCTCTGTTGTTGAAATTTCAAAATGGGTTTAATTGTGACTTGTTTACTAACACCTGGATGTCTATCAGCTTCTAGACTCACTATCCATTCATATTCTTTCATGTATACATTACTGATTAAATCTCCACGTCTAATATTTGGGTGTATGACATGGATAACTCTGAAACTAAATTGATGTGTATCATCAGTTAAACTAATGTGATAAGCCAAGGAATTTGTAAGTAACTTTCTCCGGATTTCAGTAGGGCCTCCTTTCAGAAGCACTGATAGGATCCGTCAGAGAAGGTATCCCTAGATCCCTGGTTATGCAGACCACCACTGCCGCTGGACGGCGTCTTCTATTAGACTCCCCCCCCCATGCCTCTGGTGGAACTTTCTCCATGGGGATCTTGGAAAGGACCCTGGGATTTGATGAACCACATTTTCCATCTGCCTCATTGGTTCCTAGAAAACATCCACTGATTGATCGAAAAACGTACACCCACAGCAGGCAGTTTTTTTTCTTCCTGCTCACACCTAGAGTGCATGTCTTCTACTTTGGGGCCATATAAGGAACTTCTGTCAAAAGGATCACTGATGGAGGATTTGTCACACAAGTGGTCCAGGCATGTCTTCTGATGAAAATACCTGAACTGGCGCCCATGAGGTACCTTCACTTGTGTGAGAGATCAGTCCATTTAAAACTAGTCCATGAGGCTTAAGGGTAGGCAACTGAAAGGAAATAGTGTTCTCTACCTCACAGGATCTTATCCCAGTGAGGGACATGGAAAGTTCCTTAATCAAATCCCTCTAAAGCCTCAAGAAATGTGCCAAATAGTTCAGCAACCTAAGAGCAAAAGTCAATGAAGCATAGACACCCTTCTCAAACCTGTCCAGCTCCCTAGACTCCCTTGTCAGGTCGTGTGGACTGAGGAACTTTGTTCTGCTAGTTATTTTTAAGTGGCTGCCACTACAGCCATGGCATCAACTAGTACTACCTTGCTCCAATATGTTCTATACTTTGATGGTAACAGGATCTTATCTGGTCTCTCAGGGATAGGCTCAATGGTGTCGGGCTCCCTTCATGCTGTCAAGAGACCAAATCAATGAGCTAATCAGAAGGCAGAGTCACCCAGGAGGTATAAGGGCCAGCGTAGAATGCCTCCAGGAATACAGACTCCTCTTGGGAAGGATTACCAGGGGAGCAATCATCCCTTTGTTTTAAGAGTTGATGAGTAGTAGTAGTTGCTGGAGCCATGAACAGTTTTGGTAACACAGTCTTTAATAATATAGAATCCACGTAGAAATCAATAAAACATCAGTGCTAAAAACTCTTTTGTCTCTAGGCTTCTTCAGGTGAATAGTGAATACAGCATAAAAAGAAGTTATGTACCTACCATAACGTTCCATGTGAGTTGTTTACCTTGCCTTTATTCTCACTGCTGGGTTTGGAGCCAATCCTCGGCTCCAACACGGCCGATAAAGCTCAAGGTTTGCCAGTAGCTTGAGACCAAGCCCCTTATCCCACAATGCACTGCTGGAACTACCTCAGATATTGTTTGCTGCGAGTAACAGTATATTATACATACATATATATATATATATATATATATATATATATATATATATATATATATATCCTTTTATATATTAACACTTCCCGAAGGGGAAGAAGAAATATGGAATAACCAGGATGGCACTAGCCTCCAAGTCAACAGTCAGCCAGGAGGGGGAAGGAGGGAGGGACGCAAGAATAAAGGCGAGATGAACAACTCGCAAGGAACGTTATGGTAAGTACATAACTTCTTTATGTGAAGTTGTTAAATCTCGCCATTTATTCTCACTGATGGGTAGCGTCCCTAGCACCCTCAATCTTGGGTGGCTCACGGAAGTATGTTTTTCAGTACCGTGGAACCAAAGGAAGACCTGTCCCTGGAAGCCTTATCTACTTTGTAATGCGTGATAAAGGTATGAGGCTTAGACCAAGTGGCTGCAGCACAAATTTTATTATGGGGCAATTTAACTCGACAAGCAGAAGACGTAGAAACGGCTCTGGTAGAATGAGCCTTAGGTTTGTGTGTCAATGGCATACTTGCATTCTCATAAACAAAGGATATACAATCTGATAACCATTTAGATAAGGTTATTTAGCCACTGGATTGCCTTTTCTGGCTTCTGAGAAGGATACAAAAAGTTGACCTGATTTTCTAATATCCTTAGTTCTGTCAAGATAAAGTCTGAGCTGTGTACATCAAGTTTGTGTAGCACGTAGAGTGGATGGGAAAAAAGACTAGCAGCTCATTGACCTGATTGATATCTGATTCAGAACAGACTTTAGGTAAAAATGAGGGGTTTGTTCCGAGAGATACTCTTATCAGCATGGAAAATCATGTAAGGTGGTCTGATAGATAATGCTTGAAGTTCTGACACTCTGCGGGCAGAAGTAATGGCCAGTAGAAAAATAGTTTTCCAGAATAAATATTTGAGATCACAAGAAGATGATGGTTCAAAAGGGGGAAGAATAATTTGAGACAGCATAAAGTTTAAATTCCAGGGGGAATAGGGAATTTTGATAGGAGGTCTCATATGAAGAACACCTTTAAGAAAAGTCTTAGATAATTTATGGCCCATAACATTTGAGCCACCAAACCCAAGGTGAAAATTTGAGACGGCAGCTAACTAGACTCAAACTGTAGCAGCTGCTGCCCCTTCCTTAAAAATCTTTGTCAAGAATTCTAAAATGGATGATAGTGGGGCTCGAAAGAGTCAATTTTCTGCATGTTGGCCCAAATTGAGAACCTTTTCCATTTACTGCCATATAATTTCCTGGTAGATGGCTTGTGAGAAGACAAGAGAATTTGTCTTGTATCTTCTGAAATTAAATGAAGCCTGGCAATTAGGACAAGTGGATTAGCCAAGCAGTCAGTTTCTGGGACTGCAGTAAAGGATGGAGGTCCCCTGACGGGTGTGTCAGAAGGTCTGGAACTGGGTCCAAGATCCATGGATCTTCCAACTGACGATGGAGAAACAGGAACCAAATCTGTCAAGGTCAGTAGTGGGCTATGAGGATAACAGTCCTTCCCAGCGATTTTGCTTTCTGTAAAAATCTGGGTATCAATGGGAAGGGTGGGAATGCATAAAGGAGACCCGGGGGCCAATCGTGTAAAAGTGCATCTCTCGGGGGATGACTGAAAGGTGGTATTAGGGCAAAGTAACTTCTGCATTTTGAATTGATGTGGCTGGCAAAGAGGTTGCAGCAAGGCTGGCCTCATTTGTGGAAAACCAACTCCGCAACCTGCTGTTTGAGAGACCACTCGTGAGGGAGCAATATCGCCCTGCTTAGCTTGTCCGCTATCACGCTGGATTTCCCCGGGATGTGCGTTGCTAACAGAAAACGCTGGGATGACACAGCCCATTGCCAGACTCTGAGGGCTTCTTGACAAAGGGGGTAAGACTTGGTTCCGCCTTGCTTGTTCAAGTACCAGACTACTGACATGTTGTCCGTCTGAACTGCAATAGTTCCTAGAGGGAGAGAGTCCTGAAAGTACTGCAATGACAAAAGTACTGCTCTCAACTCTAGAACACTGATGTGCAGATGTGATTCTTGATCTGTCCATGTGCCTTGGGCAGTCTATCCCTGAAAATGCCCCCCCCCCCACCCTATCAGGGAAGCGTCCGTGGTCACTGAATATATATATATATATATATATACATATACATATATACATATATATACATACACATATATATATATATATATATATATATATATATATATATATATATACATATATATATATATATATATATATACACACACACATATATATATATATATATATATATATATATACACACACATATATATATATATATATATATATATATATATATATACACACACACATATATATATATATATATATATATATATATATATATATATATATATATATATACACACACACACATATATATATATATATATATATATATATATATATACACACACACACATATATATATATATATATATATATATATATATATATATATAGCACCAAATAACACCTCCACAACAGAAAACCTTCTCTCGTGGGCCTCAGCCACATTTAGCCAAGAAACTATACTACTTGGGGATTTCAATACTGATTGGCAAACTTTCTCCCTCAAATCTTATCAACCAACATGGTTTCACCAAACTGATTCTTTCACCCACTAGAATTGACAAAACTAGCAACAAACAATCCATTCTCAACTGGACCCTGACTAACAAACCCTCTCTAATCCACCTTTTAGGCTGTCTACCTGACAGCCTAAGTGACTAACCTTCTTTTTAAGACACCGTAGCTCACCCACAAACCAAAAACATATAAACAAATATGTAATACAAAAAAAATCTCCACAGACACCTTTAAACACATACTGCTAACCTGCAACTGGTCCCCACTAAAATACCTCCTACGATGCAGCAGTCGATTATTTCACGAACATATTTCTTGATGTTCTAAACACACTTCCCCCATAAGACACATAAGAACAAAAACTAACAACTGCCCATGGCTCTCTAAAGAAACCAGTTACTAAAACAAAAAGAGAAACTCTGGTATCAATATAAAACCAACAAATCAAAACCTTCCCTACATACCTGCCGCCATCCAAGAAATGTCTGCAAAAGGCAAATCAGAGCTGATAAAAAAAACTGTACTATACAAACATTCAGTCCAAGCATCAACACAACCCACAAAAATTCTGGGCCTCCATCAATCAGCATATCCATTCAGGCCATACCCCAACCCCATCCTCAAATATGAAACACACAGAAGAAAGCAGAACATCCCACTAACTCATTTTTCATAAACTCCATCCTCTCACTCATAAAAAACAAAAATAGCCTGCAACAAATCACACTCCCAACCATCACCAATTCACCTACTTCTCTCTTTCAACCCCATCCAAACAAGTACAATAAAGAAAGTGCTAAAACAACTGAAATCCACAAGTCTTGCTGCTGACAAGAAGCCGAATGACTACCTCAAATTAACAGCTGATGTAATCTGCTACCCAGTTGCAATACTGATCAATACATCCTATCACCAAAACAGTATGTACCTAAAATCTGGAAAACCTACGTAATCCCACTCCACAAAGGAAGCTACTCACTAGAACTAATTATAGGCCAATATCTATACTATCCCCTCTTTCTAAAATCTTAAAAAAGTGCATCCACTCTCAATTGATACAACACCTACTACCTAATAAAGCTCATTTACCACACACAACACGGATTAATTGTTGCCTCAACATTTCTCGACATGTCAAAGGCATTTGACACAGTGTCCCATGAACAACTTCTACATGAGCTTGCATCATTTAACACATCTAGAAACACTCTCATTCGCTATCAATCAGTCAAATGGCACGATGACCTCTCCTCCCCTCTTCCCATTACAGTAGGTATTCCACAAGGCTCAATTCTTAGGCCTCTGCTCTTCACAAGTTATGACCAATACCCTACACAAAGCTACTAACCTTGCGTTCATCATACAACATGCAGATAGCTAAAATGTCATCTGCACCGCGCCTACCAAAAACAACTATAAGACAATGCTCAGAAATCTTGTACTGCCATTGAGCCTCTCTTAGAAAAATACCAGCTCATCCTTAATCCCAACAAAACCAAACTAATGCTGTTCCCCAACCAATTCAATAAACATCCACTAAGCATAACAACCAAGCAGCTGATAGTTACTTCACACACAAGATATTAGTAAAAGACGCAAGCACTTTCACGGTTCTGTTGACTGCTTCATCAGATGTTAGCTAACAAATGAATAAGCTTCCATTTATATACAAACTCCATCATATAATTAACATTTAAAGAGCTCATGTCTTCTAAATTCAACTTTTTTAATATAATAACAAACTTATTAAAATCACTGATATAAAAATCAAGTGTAAAAGCATTTGTGCTAGACTATATGGTTTACCTACATAAGGTCTAATGCCATAATGTCTAATATTCATTTGATCGAAAAATAACATCTAAACCCAAAACATTGAAAGATCAAAATGTTTAAAATAGTTTCAATGAAAAAGCAATTAGATCACTTCTACTATTTTGCAGGGTGGACTACACCCTCCTGCACCCCCCACATACTCCTACTTAAATATACAAACTCCGAGATTGCACTACAGTGCAGAAATGGGCAAATTCAACATTGAGTTTAGACTAATTTTATTTCAACTTTTTAATTAATCAATACAGTAATTTCAACCAACTCATTTTCGACCATTTAGCATTAGACCTTATGATTGAAAACTATATATATTACACACACACACACAATATATATATATATATATATATGTATAGATATAGATATATATATATATATATACACACACACACACACACACATATATATATATATATATATAAAAAATCATGTATGACTAAATAACTTCTTGTATTATCTATTTAATGGTCTGCATCTTTAAACTGGTTTTATAGGGACTTTATCATTTAGACCCCAACCTCTATTTGCTCTCATTCTAATTATTCATCTTGTCTTTCTTTTCCGTCCTATTCTTAATGTCCCCCATTCTTTCTCCTACTGCAATCCCATCAATGACTAAACTTAAAATGATGCTTATTACCATTATTCATAATATGTTTAGCCAGTGCATTAGTGGATATTTTTATATTTATAGTATACTGGTTATACAGGTTAAAAGACAGAATATGGGAACAATTGTGTGTGAAAAAACTATCAGCCGCTGTGTTGTTCTGCATAGTGGATGTTTACTGAATTATTTGTTTTTATAAGCAGAACATTAATCTGCTGCATCTTGACTGTCTGTGGAATTTTTATTCTTGTTCCCTAACCAATGCCATAAAACAAACTCCCCAACCATGACTTTGCAAACACCTCATTCAATCACACTAATTAAACCCAGTTCAGAAACCAAGCTACTAGGTATCATTCTACATAAGTTAAAATTTGACAAACATATCTCATGCCATCAAAAAGGCCCACATTAAATAGGTACCCTTTACAGAATAACACCTTTCTTAACAAACATCCAGAAAAGCTATTGCCATGACCCACCTTCTATCCACTTTACTCTATGCCTCCCCTATATTTACAAACCTCAAAAAAATAGACTTAAGCAAACCTGAATCATGCTACTATAAGACAGCCAGATTTGCTGCTAACCTGCTCCACAGAACCAGTCACTGTCTTGCTCTGAAACAACTCAAATAGCTAGAGCTGCCCAACCTACTAACCTTAAACCAATTTCCTTTAGCCCATTCCATAGTTTACCTACCTAGCAGATTGTAAGGTGTGATGTCAAGTTGTCGTGCCCAATCACAATAAAGGTTTTTTCACCCACACTTGATTGGCTCCCACTGACACACCCCCAGGTACTCTTATAAAAGGAAATCCTCTGGATCACTCTTTCCATTATGGAACTACGCTTCAATGGTGATTGTACTTCTGGTACTTTTTACTTCAATAAAGTACGACCTTCTAGAATCTGAACTTCGACTACGTTGATTTTTTGCCACCACGGCGAGCAGAGCTCCTTAGCCAAGCCACATTTCCATAGTTTTGCCTGTTTTTTCTGTGTTTCATCTTTGATTTCTAGCTGCCACACTAGCGGTTCCTCTCACCAGGCGACCTGACCAGCCGGAACTACGACCTGTATATGAAGCCTTTCTAAAGGCTTTACTCAGCCTTCAACCACAAGTGCTCGGGTACGCACAACCTTTCTCAAGGCTTCACCGGTAGCCCAGCTTCTTCACCGACATCCCACCATACCTTTATTAAGGCAGCCCTACCTGGTCATCCATTTGTTCTTGGCTTCCCTAGGGTATTTTATTCATGGATAGTTTACCTACCTGACAAATATCCATCCCTACAGGACCTAGAACAAACCCAACTCAATAGCAGGACTCTACGATCCTCAAAAAAATTACTACTCAAAGTTACAAGATCCAACAATTCTGGAGACTCACTATATTCCAACTATGTATTTAAATCACAGAACTCCACCCCCAGAACATACTAAACACAGCAAACCTAACACACTTCAAAAAACTGCTCAAGTCCCACCTAAATGACAACTGGTTATGCTCCTGCTCCTCACCCGGCTGAACCCATTTCTTACCTCCTCACCCTCTCTCTTTCTATTCTCCATTTTCACTGTATCTCTACGCTTATTGAATATCTTACTTTCTCTCATCCTCACCCTTTCTCTCCACTTTCAATACATCTCTAATTGCTTACTGATCCCATGTAATTATAACATTAAGCATAATTTACAGTACAAAACGGGTATATTTCTGACAATACTCCATTGTATATTAAGCTGCTGTATCTCTGAGACACTACTCCATTGAATGATTTCTTGATACTAAGTGTTTGTTTGTGTCTTTCGGCTTTTCCCGGTTAGGGATCGCCACAGCGGAACTCCGGTCCGCTAATGATTGGCACTAGAGTTTTACTTGCTGGCTTGCCGGGCCTAACGCACAACCTTCAACAAAGGAATGCCCATTCACGCATGTCACCACACAGAAGACGCACTAACTGAGAATCGAACGGGCAACGTCTAACTGTAAATTTCAAAATATGTGTTACTAAGTGATCCCATCAGCCTTATTACAAACTTGAACTGTAATATATTACGTGATTTTTTTACCATCATTTCTCTGATTGCTTCATTACTGTTTAAAATACTGACTGTTATGCTGTTATTATGTAGAGCTTTTCTCCTCGGGCCTCTGCTGAAAATGGGCAATTCTGCCCAGTCGGACTTACCTGGTAAAATAGAAGTTATGTTCTTACCATAACGTTCCATGTTAGTTGTCTTCTTTTCGCCTTCTTCTTGCTGGATGGGTTCGGAGCCGACCTCGGCTCCGACTCGGCCACTCTAAAAGCTCGAGAGTTGGTTCCACCGGCTCGAGGCTCCCCTTATATCCCACAATGCTAGGCGAGAGTTACCTCAGATCTCGTTTGTAAGCTAACCCCAGCTTATAATTGTTTATAGCTATTCTGATACTAAGTCCACCTCTAAAAACCAGGGAGAAAGAAGGGTGACCTAAATCCTCATCCAGGAAATATGCACAACAGCATATGCCTAATAAAAGAGGTGGTAGAAAGAGAGGTCACAATCACAACTCCTCTAGGTCTGTCCAGGCCAGGGGGAAGGAGGGTGGGACGCAAGACGAAGGCGAGAAGAAGACAACTAACATGGAACGTTATGGTAAGAACATAACTTCTATATGTTAAGTTGTCTATCTCGCCTTCACTCTTGCTGGATGGGACCGCGTCCCTAGCACCTTGTCCCGGGTGGCCTAACGGAACAGACTCCTGAGAACAGTGGAACCAAAGTTAGCTCTATGCCTAGAAGCTAAATCCAACTTATAATGAGAAATGAAAGTGTGAGGAGTAGCCCAAGTAGCCGCTGCACAAATGGTGTCAATAGGCAGTCTGTCTTGGAAGGCTAAAGAAGTAGCCAAAGCTCTGGTGGAATGGGCCTTAGGTTTATTAGGCAGCTTTTGGTGTCTAATTTCATATACAAGGGAAATCAAAGATGTTAGCCATCTGGATAATGATACCTGAAACTGAAAGTCCCTTTCTGCCTTCCGCATAGGAGACAAACAGCTGGTCAGATTTTCTGAATTGTTTTGTTCTATCCAAATAGTACCTCAATTGACGATGAACATCCAGGCAGTGTAATTTTTGTTCAGACCTATTGGAATATTCTGGAAAAAAGACAGGCAGGTCAATGCTTTGATTTAGATTTGACGTCGAGACTACCTTAGGCAAAAAGGACGGGTTCGTTCGTAAGGATACTCTGTCCTTATGAAACAATAGATAAGGAGGTCGACAGCTGAGTGCTTGAAGCTCTGAAACTCTCCTAGCTGAAGTAATAGCTACCAGAAAGAGAGTCTTCCATGATAGCAATTTTAAAGAACAGGAGACTGCAGGTTCGAAAGGGGGAAGAATCAAAGTAGTAAGAACTAAATTTAGGTCCCAAGGAGAAGGAGGATTTCTTATAGGAGGTCTGAGAAGAAAAACTCCTTTCAAAAAGGCTTTGCAAAGCTTGTGGGACATTAAGGCAGATTCAGAAATACCCACATGAAAGTTAGAAATAGCTGCCAATTGAACTTTAAGAGTAGAGGGAGATGAACCTGCATGGAAGAGTTCAGCTAGAAAATCAAGGACTATTTGGATGGAAGCAGTGAAAGGATCTATGTCCCTTCCTTGAGCCCAATATGTGAAGCGTTTCCACTTACTCAAATAAATCTTCCGAGTGGAAGATTTATGGAAGCTATCAAAATATCTCGAACGGAGTGAGATAATTGAGGAAGCCTGGCTAAGGTTGGAACTGGAGGAACCAAGCAGTGAGGTTCAGAGAGGGGAGGGAGCGATGAAAATGACCCGACTGATGGATCAAAAGATCTGGAACTAGGTCCAGATGCCAAGGTCGCTCCAATAGAAATTGATGTAGAAAGGGGAACCACACCTGTCGAGGCCAGTAAGGAGCAATGAGGATCAATGAGGCCTTCTGAGCGATAGCTTTCTGTATCACTTGAGAGATTAGTGGGAAGGGAGGAAATGCATACAGAAGTCCCCGGGGCCAAACTTGGACTAGAGCTTCTCTGCTGGGTTGGCCTGGTAAAGGGAATAGAGTGAAATATTCTCTGCACTTGCTGTTTTGGGGAGTAGCAAAAAGATCGCAGCAAGGCTGACCCCACTTGAGGAAAATTTCTCTCACAACAGAGTCTCTCAGAGACCACTCGTGAGGCATGAGGATAGCTCTGCTCAACTTGTCCGCAATTTGATTGGACTTCCCGGGGATGTGCGTTGCTATCAGAAACCGCTGAGAAGAAATCGCCCATTGCCACAATCTGAGTGCTTCCCGACACAGGGGGTATGACCTGGTTCCGCCTTGTTTGTTGATGTACCACACTACAGACATATTGTCTGTCTGGATTGCAATCGTTCCCAAGGGAAGAGAGTCTTGAAGGGCTTGCAATGCTAAAAGCACTGCTCTCATCTCCAGAACATTTATGTGCAAGTGGCATTCGTTTGGTTGCCAAGTGCCCTGGACCGTCCTGCCCTGATAATGCCCCCCCCACCCGATCAGGGAGGCATCCGTTGTCAGAGTAGCAACCGGAGGGGGTGGAACAAAGGGTCTTCCCAACAAGAGCTGAGGAGAAGACATCCACCACATGAGATGATTTCTGCACGCCTAGGTGATCATAATGGTGTGGGACATTGGAAGTTGCTGGTATGACCATTGTGTAAAGAGCATCCATTGAAGGATCCGCATGTGGAATCTGGCTAATGGAAGCAGAGGTATGGCAGCCGCCATAATTCCCAAAACTTTCAGTACCAACCTGGCTTTGATTCTGTTGTTGTTGAAAAGGAGTGAGACCAGTTTGTGTATGTCTGTTATTCTTTGATGTGTTAGTCTTGCAGACATGTCTACTGTGTCTAGATTTGCGCCTATGAAAGTAATAGTACGACAAGGCGACAAAACAGACTTTTCGCAATTTATTGAAATGCCTAACTTTTGACAAATGCGAAAAGTGTAATCCCTGGCCATCAGAAGGAGATGCTTGGTGGGAGCTGTGAGGAGCCAGTCGTCCAAATATGGAAACACCTGGAATCCTTGTCGTCTCAGGTGAGAAGCTACCACTGCCATGCATTTGGTAAACACCCGGGGGGCAGTGGTGAGACCAAAGGGCAGGGCCCTGAACTGAAAATGACTGGTTCCCAGCCTGAAGCGGAGGAATCTTCTGGAGCATCTGTTCATTTTTATGTGATAGTACGCATCCTGAAGGTCTAAAGAGCACATCCAGTTTCCTTTTCCCAATAGGGGAAATATGGATTGCAGCGTGACCATCCGAAATCTTGTTTTCTTGACTGATCTGTTCAAGATACTGAGATCCAAAATTGGTCTCCAGTCCCCTGTTTTCTTTGGAACTAAAAAGAACCTTGAGTAGATTCCGGATCCTTGCTGGTCTGCTGGAACTGGCTGAATTGCTCTTTTTGCAAGCAGTTTTGAAATTTCCAAAACCGCTAGATCCCTTTGAGCGGGTGGAACATCTGGAAGGGATTATTTGATTGGTTTGGAATGCGAAGAAAGGGGATAGAATAGCCTTCAGTAATGACGGACTGTACCCATTTGTCTTGAGTCAGGGATAGCCAGGCTTCTGGGTACAGTGACAATCTCCCCCCGACTGCCTCCGAAGGTGGGCAGTCGAGCAACACCTCAGGGATGCTGAAAGGGCTTATCAGAGAAAGCTTCCCGGTTGTCCTGGTTCTGGAGCCCCCTGCCTCGAGGGCGACGTCTACCATTGTTATTCCCGCCTCTGCCTCTGGCAGGAAACGACTTTGTGCGTCAGGCGAAGTCCCTTGAGATTGTTTACGGAACCACATTTTCCCACTTTTCTGGCCTTTGGGGTAAGGTCTAGAAGGAGTAGAAAAACGGACTCCGGCGGCAGAAAGAGTCTTGCCATCAGTCTCGCACCTAGTCAAGGTTTCTTTCACTTGAGGACCAAAGAGAGATGATCCATCAAACGGGGAGTTAGTGAAAGACGTCTTGAAAGGGTCCGCAAAATTGCATAGCCGCATCCAGGCATGCCTACGTAAGGCCACACCTGTCCCTGCGGCCCTACTCGCTCCATCAGCCGCATAAGAAAGGAGGCGCATGGAGGAGTTGGTTATGGAGTTAAGGGTAGCCAGCTGAGTGTTCATCTTATCTTGAAACCCCGCAGCTGTAGGGTCCTTCAACATGTCACTCGCTTCTTTGATCAAGTCCCTTTGAAGACGAGTGAAATGGCACAGGTAGTTCAGCGAACGCATAGTAAATGTCGCTGACGAGAACATCCGCTTCCCGTACCTGTCCATGGACCTAGATTCCTTGTTAGGTGGATGGACAGGTACTGAAGGATCAGCTAGTTCCTTCTTAGTGGCAGCAGCTACCACCATAGCATCCACAGAAACTCCTTTTGTCAAGAACTGTTTGTCTGCTGGTGCCGTTATGAATTTGGAGGGTCTCCTGGGAGTGGGGTCCACTGAATCATGAGCCGTCCATGCCTTTTTTGCAACCACCTGCATGAGGGGGTCAAGGGGGGGGGACACCCAGGAGGTGGAAGGGCGAGAGCCAAACGCCTCAAGATACACAGATTCATCCTCCGAAGGGTTAAGGGCTGGCCAATTTCTCCCCTGCTTCAGGATCTCTAGAATGTCTGCAAAGGAGACATCTTCAGAAGGGGAACGGGGGGAACCCTCGGAATCATCTAAATCTGTGTCAGATGTGATGGACTCAGGTGAGTCAATGTGTTTCCTCTTACACTTCCTCTTCCGAGGGGGCTATTCTGCCAAATCAGGAGAGGCCTCGGAAGAGGATGAAATCCCCACAGGGGGTTCCTGAGGAGCTGGCTCTCTGCAGTCCGGGATGAGGGAGTGAGTCGACTTGACCTGAGGCACAGTAGATGGAGGGGCGGACGGAGCCGACTGTGGAGTAGAGCCAGGCTCTAACACACTCCGCATGACCTCGAACGCACCCCTGTCAGGCCAAGCCAGAGGTCCCCGCTCCGAGAAGCTGAGAACCCCCCTCGGCACCGACAGTGATGGCTCCGAGGCCGATGTCGGAGCCGAACTCACCAGCGCCGAAGCTCCGAGAGGAAGAGCGGGGTCGGACAAGGGTCCGATGCCACTCACCCCCTCGGAGCCGACGATGGAAGTCCGGCGCCGAGATTCTTCTAAGGAAGAAATCGGAGCCGGCGATGGAGCCGAAGACAATTGTATCGGCTCCGACGCTACCACAGTCTCGGTTCCGACACGACCCGGCTCCGAGCTCAACGGAGTCGGAGGAGGAATATATTGATGGACAGGGGCAGGCATCGACTGATGAGTCGGGCTCTGAAGCATCTGGGCCAGTGCCTCGGACTTAAGAAGTCGACTCACTACCCTCTGAAGGTCATGATCCGACAGCCTCGATGACCTAGAGGAGTGAGATTTATGGCTCCGTTCAGACAGCAGGGGAGATCCTGGAGCCGAATGAACGGAGCCAAGGGATGGTGACCTGGACCTCTTCCTAGATGTCGGCTCCGAAGGTCTGGTCGGAGCCGACACTGGAATTCTAATACCTCGGCTCCAGCCGGGCCGAGGAACCACAGAAACTGTGGACTGAGACTCATCGGCTCCAGCCGGAGCCGATGTAGGCAGAGGTTTAGAAGCCTTAGGTCTCGGCTCAGTTGCTGGAGCCGAAGACCTAGAAGCCTTGGAGGGCTTCCCTGAAGACACAGTAAGGGAATCCTCAGGCTTGAGTAAACCTCTTAAAATTAATTTATTTTTCTTTCCTGCAGGACCCTGGGACTGAAGCCATGGCAAACAGCACAGGAGTCCTGCAGGTGCAAAGGTCCCAGGCAGTAGACACAAGAAGTGTGACCGTCTGTCAGAGACATTTTCTGACAGCACGCATCACACTTCTTGAAGCCTGAGACCTTTGATTCTTTAGACATTCCGAAAGTGCAATCACACACACAGTCAAAAACACACTGATTACACCCTGTCTAGTTTTAGCTTAAAATAAAACAACTAACTAGGTTTTAAATTAATTAAAATAACACACACACACACCCACTAGGGAAGGAAGAAGGCCTGAAGGCCCGAGGGAAGAACTTAAACAATTATTAACTTTTTCTGACATCGGCTGAGGCAAGAAAGAGTCCCCAGCGGAGTGCCAGAAGTCTTAGTAGTATTGTAGGAAGTAATCTCTGGATCCGACCGACCGGCACTTGCAAACAGCTTCTGCTTTGAGGCCGCGGCAAGAAAGACTGAAGAAAATGGCATCGGCTGATGCAGACCAACAGAGATGGCGTCGGGAAGTGAAGACTCACGCGGCCGGACCCGGACTTTGGAATCCGGCCGACTGAAGGGCTGCCTGACGACAGGACAACCCAGTTGTTATGACTGCAGATGCATCCATGAAGGACATCTTAAAGTTCTTGTGGGGAAAAAAACGGAATTTTAAGAAAAAGGGGCAAGAATTCCTCTAAACTAAGGGAAATAAGTATAAAAATTAAAAATAAAGGGGTTTAAATACACTAACTTTACAAGAAAGTCACTTACCAAGAACCGGTAGAAAACCAACACCTCGATCGCTGTAGCGGCAAACGAGATCTGAGGTAACTCTCGCCTAGCATTGTGGGATATAAGGGGAGCCTCGAGCCGGTGGAACCAACTCTCGAGCTTTTAGAGTGGCCGAGTCGGAGCCGAGGTCGGCTCCGAACCCATCCAGCAAGAATGAAGGCGAGATAGACAACTTAACATCAAATGTTTAACAAATATTCTTCCCTTTAATTTTTGACTAGATTTACCCACATATGATAGACAATGAGCACATTTGACTAAATACACAATATTAGAGTTATTACAGTTCCCACAGTATCTAAGAAAAAAAATCCTTACCACTAACAGGTTGTACAATACTTTTGCCTCTGTACATCTAATTGCAGCAAACGTAATTATTATATTTATATGTCCAGATTTTTTACTCAAACATATTCACAGTCATTGGCTGTTCTTTATAAAAAGAAATGATGTACCTACCATAACATTCCATGTTAGTTGTCCGTCATCTCGCCTTCCTTCTTGCTGGATGTGTTCTGAGCCGATCCTCGGCTCCGACTCGGCCACTTACTATAGCTCGAGAGCTCTTTACTGGCTCGAGGCTACCCCTTATCCCAGAATGCCCAGCGACAGCTACCCAGATCTCGTTTGAGATAGCTCACACTAGACATAATTATAGAAGATAATCCATTAATAAACCTGGATATACAGTTAATTGTCATGGTTTGGTTGAGAAGCAACTAATAAAACAAATTAGCCAGTGAAACCATTGAGAAACTCCTCTCAATCCTCGAGGAAGGAGGGAGGGACGCAAAAAGGAAGGCGAAATGAAGGACAACTAACATGGAACGTTATGGTAAGTACACAACTTCTTTATGTTAAGCCGTTTCGTTCTTGCTGGATGGAACAGCATCCCTCGCACCTCAATCCTGGGTGGCTCATTGGAACAGACTCTTCAGAACTGTGGAACCAAAGGAAGCTCTGCCCTGAGAGACCACATCTACTTTGTAATGAGAAATGAATTTATGAGGATCTGCCCAAGTAACTGCTGCACAAATTGAATCTATGGGCAATCTAGACTGAAATGCTACCGAAGTAGATACAGACCTGGTTGAATAACCTTTGGGTTTTGTTGGAAGATCTTTTTGTCGCAAGTGGTAGGTATGGACTATAGTGTCCGATAACCATTTTGACAATGTTACTTTAGAAACTGGGAAGGCCTTGCTTGTTGTTAGCAAATGAAAGGAACAACTGATCTGATTTTCTCATTTGTTTAGTTCTATGGAGATAGAAACGCAGTTGTCTATGCACATCCACAGTTGGTGTAATCTGCATTCTGCCTTGTTGGAATGATTAGGGAAAAAGACAGGGAGTTCAATGGATTGATTAAAATTGTGGTCTGAACAAACTTAAGGTAGAAAAGATGGGTTAGTTCTCAGGGAAACCCTATCTGTGAAAAACTAGGTATGGAGGGTGAATACATAGTGCATGAAGTTCTGAAACACATCTGGCAGAAGTAACAACTAAGAAAAGAGTTTTCCAAGAGAGAAACTTCAAGGAACATGATGCTGCTGGTTCAAAGGGTGGTAGTATCAAGGAGGCAAGAACCAACTTGAGATCCCAAGGTGGAAGTGGCTCTTTCACTGGGGGTCTAAGTAGAGATGTACCTCTCATGAAGGTCTTACAGAGTTTGTGAGACATTATGCTGGAGTTAGAAGCTCCGACATGAAAATTTGAAATGGCAGGCAGTTGTACTCTGATGGCAGCAGCCGCTGCACCAGAATGAAACAGTTCTGTTAGGAAGTCCAAAATCTCATGTACAGGAGCTGTAAAAGGATCTAAATTCCTGGATTCTGCCCAGTAAGAGAATCTTTTCCATTTGCTAGCGTAGACTTTCATTGTATTTGTCTTACGAGAAGAAACAATAATATCACGCACTGCTGGGGAAATATTGGGGAGCCTGGCTTGGATTGGAAGTGGAGTAACCAAGCTGTGAGCTTGAGAGATTGGAGGGAATGGTGTAGCCCGCATGATTGATGAATCAAGAGGTCCAGTACTGGGTCCAGAATCCAAGGCTGGGCTAGAAGGTGGGGGTGAAGGAATGGAAACCAAATCTGTCGAGGCCAATAGGGTGCAATGAGGATCATTGTGCAACCCAACGATTTTGCTTTCTGAATGACTTTTGGAATTATGGGGAAGGGGGGGAAATACATAAAGGAGTCCCTGAGGCCAATCATGGACTAGAGCGTCCCTGGGTGTCTGACCTGGAGGAGGAACAAGGGAGAAGTAGCTGCTGCATTTGTTGTTGTGGGGAGAGGCAAAGAGATTGCAGCAAGGCTGGCTCCATTTGCAGAAAATAAGATGCACAATTTCCTGTTTCAGAGACCACTCATGAGGCATGAGGATAGCTCTGCTAAGCCTGTCCGCTATTAAGTTGGATGTCCCAGGGATATGCGTTGCTATCAGAAAACTTTGGGAGGAAATCGCCCATTGCCACAGTCTAAGGGCCTCTCGGCACAAGGGGTAAGACCTGGTTCTGCACTGTTTGTTGATGTACCAAACCACTGACACATTGTCCGTCTGTATTGCAATAGTCCCAGCAGGGAGAGAGTCTTGAAGAGCTTGCAACGCTAGGAGCACCACTCATCTCCAGAACGTGATGTGCAAGTGGTACTCGTGAGGTTGCCAAGTGCCTTGGACCGTCTTCCCTAGATAATGCCCCTCCCACCCTATCAGGGAAGAGTCTGTGGTCACTGTGGTGCCCTGAGAAACTAGTGGGGAGACCATCCACCAGGAAAGGTGTCTTTTGCAAGATTCCGTAATTAGCATCAAGTGAGGCATGGGTTATTCCTGGAAGGACCACTGTGTGAAAAGAAGCCACTGAAGGATTCTCATGTGAAAGCTTGCTAAGGGAACTAGAAGAATGGCTGCTGCTATGGACCCTAGAACTTGAAGAACATATTTGACTTGAATTCTTTTGCTCCTCAGGAGAAGTGACAACTGTTTTTGAATAATGGAAACTCTTTCCTGAGGCAAATTTACAATAATTTTTCTTGCGTTTAGCTCTGCTTCTATGTATGTAATAGATTGACAGGGCAACAAGGCAGATTTTTCAAGTTTATTGTGATGCCTAGTTGAGCACAGGATGTGATGGTGTAATCTCTTGCTTCTATAAATTGTTGCCTGGTGGTAGCAGTGAGGAGCGAGTCATCCAGATAAGGAAAATACCTGGAATCCTTGTCACCCTAATTTTGCGTACCCCCTCTGTCACGAGGGCGGCGTCTGCCATTGTTATTATTTCCCCCTCTGCCCCTGGGGGAAAATTCACCATGTGCATCAGGCAAGGGTCCCTAGGATTTTCAAAACCACATCTTTCCACCCTTCTGACCTTTTGGGTATGGTCTGGTAGGAGTGGAAAAACGGACTCCGACATCAGAGAGCATCTTGCCTTCCTGCTGGCACCTGGTAAGCGTGTCTTTCACCTGAGGCCCACAGAGAGAGGAGCCATCAAAGGGGGCATTGGTGAAGGACGCTCTGAAAGGTTCTGCAAACTGACATAGCCGCAGCCAAGAATGTCTCCTAAGAGCTACTCCTATTCCTGCAGCTCTACTTGCTCAATCGGCTGCGTATGAAATAAGCCTCATGGAGGAGTTGACTACTGAATTAAGAGTTGCAAGCTGTGTAGCTACCTTGGTTGAAGCTCCCTCAGATGCAGGATCTGGTAAGGTATCTTCAAGTTCTTTTAGGAGATCCCTCTGAAGCCTAGTAAAATGGGAAAGATAGTTCAGGGACCTAAGGGAGAAGGTCGCTGATGAAAACATTCACTTCTCCTATCTGTCCATTGTACAAGAGTCTTTATTCAGTGGATGGACAGCTGAGGAGGTTTCAGCTAACTTTTTATGGCTGCAGTTACCACCATGGCATCAACTGGGACACCTTTAGCTATGAAATGTTTGTCTTGGGCAGCTGTGATTAATTTATTGGGTCTCCTCAGGACAGGTTCCATGGAATCTGGAACTGACCAAGCCTTTTGAGACACTACAGACATGTGTGGATCAAAAGGTGGCGACACCCAGGAGGTGGAAGGTCGGGAACCAAATGCGTCCAGGAATACAGACTCGTCCTCGGAGGGAGCTAGGGAAGTCCAGCTACGCCTCTGCCTGAGAATCTCAAGGATGTCCGAAAAAGAAACATCTTCAGAGGGGGACCTTGGGGACCCCTCCAATTCATCCAGGTCTGTATCTGAGGTGACAGACTCAGGGGTGTCTAGGTGCTTCCTCTTGCACTTTTTCTTCTGGGGAGTCTGCTCAGAATGCTCTGGGGTAGCTTCGGAAGAAGAGGGCTCACCCAATGGGGTGTCCTGGGGCATATGTTCCCTACGCTTTGGGGCTGGAGGAGGAGCAAAGGATGTCACAGGCACCAAGGGGGACAGAGCCGATGGAACTGATAGTGGAGCCGTCTGTGGGGACAGCACTCTCCACATGACCTCGAAAGCGTCACAATCTCGACAGAAGGAGGGCTCCCGCTCCGTAGAGACAGGAATACCACCCTGTGCCAAGGGCGACAGCTCCGAGGCCGATGTGGGAGCTGAGCTCAACTGAGCCGATGCTCCGAGAGGGACAGCGTGGTCGGACAAGGGTCTGAGGACACTTCCCCCTTTGGAGCCAACAAGTGCGCTTCAGTGCCCAGATACCTTGATGGAAGGAAGAATCGAGGTAATCGGAGCCGATGAGGATGTCATCGGAGCCAAAGGAACCATTATCGGAGTATTCATGGACTCTGGCTCCGAACTAAATATAGTTGGAGGAGAAATCAAAGCGGATGGAGCCGAAGCCTGTTGAGGTGGGCTCAAAAGCAGTTTAGCAAGGGCCTATGACTTAAGCAACCTACTGACCACTCTTCTCCACATCCTGATCCGATAACCTTGAGGATCGAGAGGAGTGGGAAGATGAGCGATGACTGGACTTGCTTTAAAGTAATGATGACTGTGGCACCAAGCAAATCAGCTCCAAAGAAGGAGATCTAGCTCTTTTGTGGCTCCGAGACGGCTCCGAAGTAATAGTTGGAGCTGACGGAGGGGTAGTCTTGTCGGTGCCAGCCGGCACTGACACACTTGGTTTGTGAAGCTCACAGGTCTGTTCCGAACATGGAGCAGACGACTTGACTGGTTTCAAAGGTTTCACTGGCTGAGATGCTTTAGCCGGAGAATCCTGTTTTAATAATCCAGGGAGGATAAGCTTGTTTTTCCACTCCTGCAGGACCCTTGGACTAAAGGCATGACAAATAGCACAAGAGTCCTGCAGGTGCAGAGCCCCCAAGCAATAAACACAACTAGTGTGCCCATCTGTCAGACATCTTCTGACAGCATAAGTCACACTTTTTAAAACCAGAGGTTTTAACTTCCTTAGACATTTTAGTAAAAGTCAAACTACAATAGAAAAACTAAAAATTAATTAAGACCTTAAAGGAGAGCCTCTAACTTAAACAGGTGTCCTTGGGGGGGGGGGGGGGCTCTCTAAGTTAAATAAGTTCAGGGAATAACAGAAGGCCTAGCGACTAAGGGGCGACGGCGAACACAGCACCAAAGTAAAGCACAAGGATGAGATAAGGGGGTTTATAATAAAAGATACAAACTACTACCAAAGAAGAATTAGATAAAATTTTAAGCACAATATTTGAAAAGACACAAAAAATTATACTAAGCCTGAGCCAGTATTGATCGCAACCTCGCAGCTAAAGCGGCAAACGAGATCTGGATAGCTGCCGCTGGACATTCTGGGATAAGGGGTAGCCTCGAGCCAGTAAAGAGCTCTTGAGCTATAGTAAGTGGCAGAGTCGGAACCGAGGATAGGCTCTGAACCCATCAGGCAAGAACGAAGGCGAGATTGGACAACTTAACATCATAGCTTATTTTTCAAATTATTGCTCCTTCTCCAATTAAATAATGGTCTGTCCTTCAATACCGTGTCTAATTCTGGAATATCTAAGTATGGACCAGTATTTCTTAACAATCTGCTGTACTGCAGAGGTATTCCTAATGTATACCAGAATGCATCTAGAAGTACTACTGCTCTGGATTCCATCTTTCACTAAAGGTGAATGTGCCCGGAAAGTTGGCTGGAACTCTGTATCCCTTTGGGCTATGACCTCATTTTTAATAGTTTCTAAGATTCTGGTATTATAACCCCTTTCCCTGAAGGCATATTCAATATTCTTTAGTTGTTCAGTCATGTTCATATTATCAGTATTTAAGAGTGCTACCCTCGACATTTGGTTTTTAACATTATTAAAGACAAATGGAGGGTGCATACTTGTTCTGTGTAGGAATGTGTTGCAATTAAAGGTTTTTCTGTACAGTGTTCTATCTATTTTAGCACTGTCGTCCTTGATTAATTTAATGTCCAAAAAGTGTATCACTTTAAAGTTGGTGCTTTTTTAGATGTATTCTAAAAACAAAAAAAGTCAGTGTCAGCCCCTTTCCGTGTCAAAAAGACATTGTTTACAAAACGTGTGTAGAAGATGACACTGTCTTTATAACGAGTGTCAGTCAATACATATCTTCTCCCAATAATGCATCACAATGTTCGCATAGATATTTGTGACCGGTGCTCCCATGACAATACTGGTGTTTTGCTTAAAGCATTTGTTCTGAAACAAAAATGTGCAATTCTTCAACACTAGACTAAGCAATTCACATATACAATCAATCTCTGTCTGAGCATACTGGCAATGTTCAGTTAAATACTCGCTTATATGTTGAATACCTATGCTGTCTGGTATTACAGCGAATATGGAGACCACATCCAGTGACATTCCTTTAAGTCCGTATCTATGGACCACTGTGCTAGCTGTCTCAAGAAATCTGAAGTATCCTTAATGATAGTATTCACTGCCAACAGATATTGTTTAAATATATAGTCAAGATGTTTTGAAATTGGCTCTGACTGACCCTACTGCTAAATCTACTGGTCTAAAAGGAGGGTTAGTCCAGAGATAGTAGGTGTAGATCAATATGTGTGTGCAGCTTTAAAAGCTTTCTAGGGGCTTGCACAAGTGTATACATACTAAGCATGTGAGAGCCAGACTGGAATTTTGTAGCAGGCTGTTGAGATGTAAGCATGTATGTCTGTGTAGTCTTGTCTGTTAATCAGTTAGTTTATATTTTGTAATGCTGCTTATCCATCCTGATCTGTTTCTATGTAATAAAGCATATAACAAGCTACCCTGCCTGTTCATCATCTATACTTGAGAGGGACAAGTGACATGGTGTCAGAAGTGGCATGTCTAAAAAGAACATGGTGCCAGAGTGGGATCCAGACTCTCCAGAATCGGGTGCCTCTTGGTCACTCGGTTAAGACTGGAGGAATATACATGAGTGAATCATCCCTACTGCACGTATAACTCGCAAAACAGGCCAGAAAATAATTTCAGGTATTAAAATTTGCATTAACTATTTCTTATTCGCAAAATATGAAATGAGGCATTCAGAACACTCTAAACACATTTCTAAGTAACAGAAATATCAATATTACAATATATTAACATAAATATTCAAAATAACTACAGAAAATGTTTGAAATGAAGCCCGAATCACATAAAATGAATAAAATAAAGGAAGCGACCCCGCCTGTTTGTCATCTACACTAGAGAGGGACGAGCGACAGTAGGTATTTTAGGAGATGATGCATTTAAATATTGATATAGTTCAAGAGTACTAAGCTCTGATGTAAGTTTAAAAGTTGTTGATTAACTTGTCTGATGGTATCATATACATCCTTGTAGTTAATAGCCACACATTCATCGGTATAAATTAATTTGAACATAGAATCAAGGTAAAAGCTACTGTCCACGACCACAATACCTACACGCTTGCCAGCACCTTTGATAATGTTTTTACTGTGATTACATTAATGTGTGTTTACATTTTGGGATCGTGCATGTTTGGGTTTTAAATTGGAAGAGTTGGAGGTATTCCTTGATGTTGCCATTTCTATTTTTAAAGCCAGATGAATACAGCTCATATATCTCCTTTTCTACCAATTTCTCAAATGTTAAAATCAAAGGATGATTATGAGGTACAAAAGTACTACTACTTTTTGGCATATTTTGTTCAACCTACTGATTTCCAAATGTAACTTTTAGGTTTAAATTCCTTGTGAAGTATCTGAGCTCAATTAACATTTCTGATATGTCAGTATAAGATGCAAGTGTATAAGATAGGCCTTTAGATAAAACAAATTCTTCATCTGCACTTGAAATGTAAGAAGAAAGGTTGATAACTGATTTGTTTGTCTCCTTGTCTGGTTCCGTGTTCTCGGACAATGGTCCATTTTGTTTTGATTCTTCCATCGATCTTTTCTCCTTGGCTCCGATGTCGCTAGCGGTAGTGGATTCTCCATTAACAGGGAAAAATCCAGAGGGTCAAGATCCCTTACATTGTTAGCATCCACAAATGCTAGTTCACACTGTTCGACAACTTCTTGTTCTGCTACAGAGTCAGATACTTCCGTGTGTTGATCAAGTGGTCGGTTTAGAGTGTTCCTATTGGGCCAAGTGAAAACATGGCCATTTTTAAAATCTTCTAAGTCACACTTAAGTTTTCTTTTTTAATCTCAATAAGTCACTTTTCGAAGTAGAGAACTTTATCCAAAGATTCTTGTAATAACTGGGAGTGTGACTTGTCATGTGATTTTATTCATGTGATTAAGTTTTACTTACTTAAAAGAAATATTATGCTGTACTCATTCACCTGAAGAAGCCTAGAGGCAAAAGTGTTTTTAGCACTTGCTGTATTGCTTTCTAAGTGGATTCCACATTATTTAAGAATGTGGTTTACAACTGTTCATGGCTCCAGCAACTACTCTTCTTTATCATTAGATTTAGTTTTGTTGCTGCAGGATTTATCACTGGTACCTAGTTTTCCCGTTTCTTTGTTTTAAGAGTTTTAATAGGTCCCCAAATGAGATGTCATACGGTGGTGGATCTGGTGGACCCTTCCCCTTAACCAAAGTTGGTATCTTCTATTACAAACTCTTGTGAAGAGTCTAAGTACTTCCTTTTACACTTCCTCTTCCTGGGAACTTCTTCGGTGGGATGCTCCAGAGAAGTATCAGAAGAGATTACTATACCCTGCTGTATGGTCTGGAGATTGGTTTGGGCTGACTGTCCCAGTGGAAAGTACAGTTGTGTACACTTACCATAAATGTAGATGTTCGAGTGTATTCACTGTTGCAGTCATTACATTTGGGTAATCTGCTGGCAGGTTGCACTCACTCGGCCTGAATTCCAAAGTCTTGGGTCCTGCGTCGGTTGCTGTCTTCACTTCCATGACGTCAGGTTGTCAGGGGTAAAAAACATGCAGCAGACGCCATTGTCTTTAGTTTTTCTTGCCCCCGATGTCAGATGCCCCCAAAAAGGTAGCAAAATTAGATATATATATATATATATATATATATATATATATATATATATACACACATGCATCAATATAAACTTTACCTTCATCTACAAGCAAATACACCACATGGGTTGTAGAAGATAGAAAAGGAAAGAAACTTCAGAATGACAGGGGGATGGCAGGAGGGTAACCTGGACTGCAACATTGAATACACTCAAACATCTATATTTATGATAAGTGTACACAACTGCACTATGTTCTTTGTGTTTCACTGCTGCAGTCATTACATTTGGGTAGAATCCCAAAGCTATGGTTGGGAGGCTGGAGCTAAACAGCATTAGGTGCGGCTATACGGCCCTGCAGCACTGCAGTGGCAAAGCCTGCCCTGGACTTAGAGTAGAGAGGCAAATGGTAATGCTTTGTAAAGGTGTGAACAGAACTCCAAGTAGCAGCCTCTAGAATGTTTTTGGTTTGTACTCCGCTGAGAAAGGCTGCTGAAGTAGCTGCAGCTCTGGTGGAATGAGACCTAATGCCCTTGGGCACAGGTTTACCATGGTGTAAGTAGCAGAAACGGATGCAGTGGCTTATCCACTTTGAAATTGTCTGCTTTGAAATAGCCTTTCCTTCTGATCCTGCAGAATATGACACTAGTAATTGCTCAGTTTTTCTTAGAGCTTTTGTCCTGCTCAAGTAGAATCTTAGCTGTCTGTGCAAGTCCAAGGAATGCAGAATTCTCCCCCCCTTGCTCTGCGGATTTGGATAAAAAGTTGGCAGATGAACTGCTTGGTTAAGAGCCCCACTGGAAACCACCTTAGGCATAAATGTTGGGTTTGTCCTCAGGGAGACCCTGCCCGGATAAAAAAATGATAAAAGGTTCCACAGCCATGAGTGCCTGTAGCTCTGAAACTCGTCTTGCAAAAGTTATTGCTAGAAGCAGAGCTGTTTTCCAAGATAAAAACTTTACATCAGCAGTAGCAGCTGGCTCAAAAGGAGGCAGGGTGAGTTTTTCCAAGACATAGTTCAGGTCCCATGCAGGTAATGGTGATCTTCTAGGAGGCCTTAAATTTTTGGCTCCTGTAAGATACTGCTTTAGTAAAGCATGCGAAAAGATCGGTGGCTCTGTACTGTAATGAGCCGAAATGGCAGAGGCATGGATTTTGATTGATGAGAAAGATAGGCCTTTGTCCAGCATCTCAGTTAAGTATTGTAAAATCTGAGGAATATTTGGTTCTGCTGTATCAGTTCCTTGTGCCTGGTTCCAAGCACAGAATATCTTCCATTTGTCAGCATAAGATTTTCTAGTACTAGGGCTTCTGGCTTCCAAAATGACATCCATCACAGCTTTGCTGAGAGGTGTGTTTTGTATGACTACAGTATCCGCCATGCTGCCAGGTTTAAAGTCCTGAGTTGGCTGTGCAGGAGCTGACTGTTTTGCTGGGACAGTAGATGCGGTATTTGAGGTAAGGTCCAAGCTGGGCATTGAGACAAACTCCTTAATATTGGTTACCAGTGCTGGCGGGGCCAGTCTGGTGCAATTAGTATCATCTTTGGCTTCTCTTGTCTGACCTTTAGGACTACCTCGGGGAGGAGAGGCAGAGGGGGAAAGGCATATACTGACAGGTTTTTCCAGATGAAGGATAGGGCGTCCACTTTCCAAGCTTGTCTGTGATAAATACTTGTGCAGAATCTGTTTAGTTGGTAGTTGTGAGGGGAGGCAAATAGATCTATATCCGGGCATCCCCACTTTCTTGTTATCATGCTGAAGACTTGTGGATCCAGCTGCCACTCTTGGGGATCCCATGAGGTTTCTGCTTAGTTCGTCTGCCAGAGTATTTTTCCTTCCTGGCAGGTATTATGCCTGCAGATGTACTTGGTAAGTCAATGCTGTGTCCCACAGTCATGGCTAGTCTGCAAAGGGGGTAAGAACATGCGCTCCCCTGCTTGTTTATATTCCACATGACCGTGGAATATATCAGTAGTTGTCCTGGATGAAGTAGGTCCCTTGAAGGCTGTCAGGGCATTTTGAACAGCTAGCATCTCTTTTTGATTGATATGTAGATGCATTTGGTTTGAGGTCCATGTTCCTTGAATGCATCTTCCTGCCATGTGGGCCCCCCCAGGCAGAATCTGATGCATCCATTGTTGGTGTCTGCCTGGCTGGGGGTAATGTGAATGGCTGTCCCTTGTTTTGGTGACAAGCCTTTGCCTACCATCAAAACTCCTGTTGCAGGCAGGGAATGAGAGTAATTAGAGTTTCCAGGCTGTGGCAATGTTGAGTCCAAACACTTTTTAGGTACCATTGAAGTTTCCTCATATGCAGTCTTGCATATGAAATGAGTAGGATGCAGGATGCCATGAAGCCCAAAGCCTGCAGAATTTTTCTTGCAGATAACTGGGCCTTTGTTGCTAACATTTTGAAGTAAGTAGTCAGTTGCCTTTGTCTGGCGTGAGATAAGCCATCCGGGCAGTTGCATTTAAGCTTGCACCCAGGAATATCATCTCTTGAGAGGGTACTAGTTTTTATTTCTTTTCGTTGACTGTGTACCCTAGGCTTGTTAGACGTTTTTTCACAAACGCCAGATGCTGTAGAAGGATGTCCTTGTTCTCTGCTTGAATGAGACAGTCGTCCAAGTAAGGATATATTTGTATTCCTCTTAGTCTGCAGAATGCAATTACTGGTGCCAGGCACTTTGTAAAGACCCTGGGCACAGTAGATAAGCCAAAGGGGCAGTGCAGAGAATTGGTAATGCACTGAGCCAGCCTTGAATCTGAGGTATCTTCTGCATATTTGTTTGACTGGGACATGCAGGTATGCCTCTTTTAGGTCTAAAGTTGCATGCCAAGTGTTCTTGCCCAGCATGGGCAGAAGCTGCTGCAAAGTCAACATTTTGAATTTTGGTATATCCAGGAATGTGTTCAGAATCGATAGGTCCAGTATTGGCCTCCAGGCCTAGTCCTTTCTGGGTACCAAGAACAGTCTTGAGTAAAATCCTTGTCCCTGCTCTTGCTCTGGCACTTGTTGAATGGCCCTCATGTCCATGAGGGATGAGACTTGTTTTAGTGCCTCTGCCAATTGATTTTTTAGCAGATCTGGCCAGCCGTTTCCCTTTGGCAGGGTATGGAAGTGGAACTTGTAACCTTGTGACATATTTAGAACCCACTTGTCCTGGGTTATAATGTGCCAATTTTGAGAAAAAAGTGCTAATTTTCCCCCTAAGGGTGCTGCCAGGAAATAAGTGGTTGGTGCAGGCAGGGGAAGTCATTGGGTCCGTTTCCTGTAAGGTTGTGATTTGTCTTCTCCACTTTTGGAGGTAGAAGCACCCCATTGCTTTGACCTGTATGAACCTTGCGCCTGGGATCTGCCTCTAGGGCGTCTGGGTCTGCCCCTTTGAGGTCTGTCTCGACACAGGAAAGGACCAATTCTTTGTTGGCCACTGTCTACTAAACCTAGATGGCTGTACTTGTAGGAAATCTTTGACCGTTTGCACAGATTTAGCCTTGTCCTCCATTTTGTTTAACACCTCTTCCGCTTTAACACCAAACAAAGTATCATGCTGTAAAGGTGCATCTAATAATTTAACTTTAACATGATCAGGCAGATTTCTGTTCCTTTAACCAAGCATGCCTTCTAATTACAGAACCTGTAACTGCGGCCCTGCAGGAGGCCTCTAAAGAATCAAAACCACATTGCAAAGTATGCTTTCCAACTTGTTCAGCTGCATGCAATATATCCTGCATTTCCTTGTTTTCTGCACATTCAGAGTTTAACAACATTTTCTGTTTAAGCAATGCCATGACATTTTGCTGATATTTGAGCATAAGAAACTGACAGTTTAAGGCTCTTATAGCCAAGGTAGCAGATGTGTAAACCTTTTTCCCCCATCTATCCAGTGCCCTAGAATCCCTGTCAGAAAGGGGTAGGGTTTTTTGCAGCGGAAGTCTTGACTCCCTTGGGACCCTGAGAAATAGTTTCTGGGTCAGCAGCAGGGTTTTTAAAAAGGAATTTATGAGAGTCAGGAACCCTGTAATATCTGTCAGGCTTAACAGGAGCTGGAGGCAAGGAGACAGGGGTAAGGCTAGACTCCGAAAACACATCATCTACGTCTAACACAGGAGGAATGGCTAGTGGCTTGTGCTGAGGTAGTAACAGGAAATCTCTGAGCCTCTTTTTAAATTCTGAAAAATCTTGGCACTCCCAGTGGAAATGCTCCCTCATGGTATGTAAGCTTTCCCCAAAAGAATAGTCCTCAGGAGGAAAAGTTGAAGGTATGGAGTCTTCAGCATCAGAATCCTCATGGGGGGAAAAGAACATTTCTGATCAGAAGAAATGGAAACCTGATATGAAGGGTCACAGTCGGTCTCTTGCCTAGGCTGCTTATCAGGAGGGGGATGGGAACCTCTGATCAATGTAATCAAGTCTTCGGCCATTTTGAGTATCTGTTTTTTGGGCATGGAGGCCTGTCCACGTGGCTCTTGAGTTTGCTTCTTTGCCTTTGAAGGTGCTTTAGTCTTTGCCTTTTAAGTCGGTTTAATGTATAGATGTTTGGGTCTGAATACACCCTCAGAAGCCGGTGCCTGCTCAGCGGCTCCGGACCCATCTGAAGGATTAGCGTCCGAGGCTCCAATACCTTGAGTTTCCAGTGGCATGGCCGACTCCACGTGGGGGTCGGTAGCAGCCTGCGACTCTAAAGTAGCGGTCGTCAGGGGCTGCGAAAGCGCCTCACTGAGAACCGGCGACTGGCTTAAGAGAAGCTTCATCGGGTTTGGGCCTCGGCGGTCTTTCTTTTTCTTTGTGTTTTTTGTGAACTCCGGTAGTCGGATGGCTTTCCGATGACATTTCTGGATAATTAAACCTGCGGCCAAAGTAGTTTAAAGCAAAATCATACCGACGCTTAATAGTGCGTTGGTTAAATCTAGCACAAAACCGACAACCCAGATGGTAAAGATCAGGGCCTAGGCAAGGAATACAGTAAGAATGAAAGTCCTTATGAGGTATTTGCTTCCCACAAGAAATACAATTATTAACTTTTTCTGACATTGGTTCTGGAGCAAGAAAAAAAGTTTCCCCAATGGAGTACTTAGATTTATAGAAGACTTTGGATCTGAAATTCGAACTCGAAAATCTCAGGAGTCGGCCAACTGGCACTTGCAAACTGCTTCTGCTTCGGGTACTGCGCGGCAAGAAAGACGAAAGAAAATGGCGTCGGCTGCTTCTTTTATACCCCTGACGACCTGACATCAGGGAAGGGACAATGACAGCGGATGCAGGACCCAAGACTTTGGAATTCAGGCCGACTGAGGGCAACCTGCCAGCAGGATTACCCAAATGTAATGATTGCAACAGTGAAACACGAAGAACATCCACCGGATCAGATACAGCATGCTTTTGGACAGTCAGCTCCCTCTGCCTGAAAGGAAACTACTCAAGGAGCCGAACTGTCTAGAACCAAAGCTCCAAAAACAGAAATGGCTACAACAGCTTTGGAGTCAACAGAAACACCCCAGAGCCGGAGCCAAAGCTACGGCTTTTGGCTCCACAGTGATTGGCGCTGGACCACTCAGACACCACCGGAGTCAAAGATGGCAGCATCTTCAGATCACAGGTGGATGACTCCTGGACTTTTGAGAAACCACAGGTTGCATCACAGAAGGAGCCAATAACAGGGGAGTAGTACTGACCAGGGTCTCCGGACCCAATGGGGTCAAAGCCAAAGTATTCCCATTTGAATCTGCTTCCCGAGGAATTTGCTCATCCTCCTGTCGACATCAGCTTCTGTTAGACTCTTGGATCACAGAGAACAGATGAGGGTGAAGGTGGTCTAGAATGTCACCT
The DNA here is from genome assembly GCF_019279795.1 of Protopterus annectens. Classification (NCBI taxonomy): domain Eukaryota; kingdom Metazoa; phylum Chordata; order Ceratodontiformes; family Protopteridae; genus Protopterus; species Protopterus annectens. The sequence goes on from NC_056737.1 coordinate 223,787,899, forward strand.
CTGTGAATGTTCTAAGCCAAGAAGAAATGGGATCTAGTAGCAGTTGAGTTGATTGGATCAGAAAAGATTTTTCCTAGCTAGGTCTCAGATCCAAAGTGAAGGGATATGATACTTTAGCTACTTTAATGAGAGGTTCAGATACCAGAGACAAAGAGTTAGAATGACCAGGAGATCTTTTACTTGACTCTTCAGAGAATCTCCCTTCTTATCAACTTCTTTTTGGGGAGGCGTGAACCTCAAAAGCAAGTTTATAAGGCAGCAAACCTCTTAGTATTAACTTGCTTTTTCTAGCTATCAAGGCCTGCGAATTGAAAGCCTTTCATATCTCACAATCAGAATCCAGGTGATATGGGCCTAAGCAATTAGGAGTGTGCATCCGAATTTGGGATTTTATGGCCGCAGGCTACACACTTTTTGAAACCTGAAGGTTTATCGGATGTAATTAACGGTCAGCAGGGAAAGAATTAAGAACGGAAAAATTTTTTTGTTTGTTTAACAAAACACCAACAAAGAAAGAAACCAGCAATAGCAAAAAAAAAAAAAAAAAAATACTTAGTACAAGGAAATACCAACAATGGTATTAAGAAATACTCAAAGGGAGAGGTACAGATTTTTCCTGTATAGATATAATGGTTATAAAAGCGAAGAGGAGCAAAAAGGTTATAATATACAGGATAACTAACTCACAGAAATAGAGCATGCTCGCTCGAGAGTCAGCAGTAACCACGCCAGTACGCTAAGGTGGCAAACGAGATCTGATGTATGTTAGGTGACTAGGGCGTTATGGGTAAAGGGAAGACCTTGTGAGTTTCACTGTTCCATGAGCTGGAAGAAGTGGCAGAGTCAGATTGGATCCAAACCCAACAGTCGAGGAACAAATGAAAATGATGACATCAGATAAGATTAGTCTGCAAGGAGACACACTAACTTTATGCAATACCAAGTGAGAAGGATTTGTGCTTAAAGTCTGGTTTTTTTTTTTTGAAATTTTTATCTTGCACTTATTTACAAACCTTAACAGATGACAAAGAACTATATACTTTCCAATTAAACTTTGATATGGCAGACAAACTTTTACTATTCTATAACTCAGGTCGATATCAAAAATGTGTGCCACATGCTCCAGAACAGAAAGAGGAGTCAACTTTTGGAAGCCCACACTATGAAATGCAATCTATGTTCTTCTAGCACACCCACTCTGGCCAGAGTCAATGATCTGTATGAACCTACGAGACCAAGAAGCATCTATGACCATTACAGGAACTGGAGAGAGTGTGCAGGTAAATGGAAGGGGATATATTACCCACCCGAGTCTTGCAGGATGAGTACGAAAGCAGACATCTTGGATGTATTCATAGGCTCATAGGAGGTTACAAGGCTAATGGCCCTGAGGCCCTTATAAGCCTAGCCAAGAGTTTATCCCCCCAAAAAGAAGCATCAGTCAAGTATCTGTTGCCCCTGTCAAATAGGGACACAGATAGAACCCCTGGGACAAATTTGTGGTTTCTCATCCACTCATCAAGGTTGCGCTTGAAGAGGGTCAGACAGGTGCTCTGTTTGATAGGTGTGGGAAGTTTATTCCACAGACGGGGCAGCTTTTGGGAGATGAATTTGTCTCTCCAGCAGGTTTTGTTGATGCTGCATATAAGATTTAGGCCTTTCATGTGGGTAATGTGTGAGGAGGTAGACTTACAGATATGGAGCATCGCTAGTAGGGCAGGGTTCGAAATTGCCTTGTAGGCGAGAGACACAGATCACCTCTGAGCAATCTGTACAATAGTAAGTAGAGTAATAGTGATTTGAGCCTGTCCGCATAGGACATGTGTTGGAGGCCACGGATTCTCTTTGTAAGATATTTCTGTGGCATTTCCAGTTCAGGCAGAAAACTGGCCAGAAGTTAACACGGAAGGAACCAAAATGGAGTGATTAGATTAACTCTAGCTTTGTAGAAACTCACTTTCGGGATACACTTGCAAATTAGAGGAAAACTCCATCATTTGGTGCTGGTCAGGAATGTAAAGTTAGCACATCAACTGATCACAGCAAGAGCTGGAAAAGTTTCGGAGCAAATTACATCTCACATAAGAGGTATCAGAAAATAACTGAGCATGTCCACTAAGGAGCTGATCCCCACAGGAATGAGTTGCTGTATGAAAGCAATCGCATTATATGACCCATTCCTACATCCACATGGTCTCTTGAAATAAGGGCTACAAGTGGTTACCTGTCTGTTTATGCACAAGACAAGAACCATTTTGCTTGTGTGCATGGCATTAGGACCATATGGAAGAAGAACTCATGAAGGGCTTGAAGGAACTGAAGAATCGCAGTCTTTAACACATTTATATGCAGTTCTACCTCCAACAGTAACCACATGTCTTGGACTATTCTGCCCTGACAACATCCACTGCAACCAAGCAGACATGCCTATCTTCTAATCCTTCGTGCCTATAGGTGCTACACCAGAGGGACCAGCTGCTGGGGGGATGGGGGGGTGGAGTGATCTAAAGAAGAAGTCCAGTCACAGAAATTTCACCTACTAGTGGCTGAGGCACAAATGGTGCCAGCCTAACACACAAACACTCACAGACTACTTCCTTCTTGCAGACAGGGGAAGGGGGAACCATGGAGACCCATAGCTGCTCCACAGGTTCAGTTTACAAGGAAGCACTGAAGATGGACCATGGAGCATGAAGTCGTCAGTAAAGCTTTAGGACAAAGAAAATACAGTTGTACAAAATCTTACCATAACAGCAAATGTCCTACTTTTCACTGTTGCACTACTACTTAGAAAAAGGATATCTTGCCAAGGATAGCCAGACATCCAAGTCAGCATGCGAAACCTTACGCCCTTCCAAGCCAAGCCACTGTACGTCAGACTTATGTCTTGCATCAAAAGCAGAAAGTACCAAAAAAAAAAAATATGTACAAGTGCCAGATCCTCAGAACTGAACTGCCCCAGGAAAACAAGAGCAACCTAGAAGGAGAACAGAACATGAACTGCCAGAAGGGAGAGAAATGAAAGCTCCTTCAGCTAGAGGCCAACAAAAAATTGAACAGGGGGAAACAGGGAAGGACTGAATACTACAACAGTGTAAAGTAGGACATCTACTGTTACGGTAAGATCTTACACAACTGTACTATGTCCTTCCTTATCACTGTTGCAGTATTCCTTATAAAGTGAAGAAGGTAGGAGAAGGAAGAATCAGCATAACAGCCCTCCAAATTCCCTTGGGGGATGGACCTGGCAAAACCTGTCCTAGTCCAAGAAATCACATCCCACTTGTACTTCTTAGTAAGAATAAGCACAGAAGACCAAGTAGCAGCCTCCAAAATAGACTGAGCGTCAAGACCCTTGACAAAAGCTCCAGAAGACGCCACAACCCTAGCACAATGAGCACAAGCATAAGAGGCAGATACTACAGGTGGTGTGGTCCTGTTCCTGGCCTAAGCAGAACAAGCAAGGTTTGTGCGAATCTTTGTGCAGAATTTGACATCTGCACCTATATTTCCCCTTTCTAGCAGACACTGGCTAAGAATAACATCAAGCAACCAAAGCTCAAGCAAGAAAACGGGTTTCCTCAATGGGGTACTTATCTTTAGACGTGTTGAAGACAGTGAAGCGATCGGTCTGACATTCGACTGCGGCAGAAATTATCTGAGGTCTGTGTGTGCAGATGTCACATTTAAGGCCCTGTTATGGCCCTGCGTGTGACGTCCCACACACCTGGAAGCAACCAGGTTCAAGCTTTTGCATAAGAGCTAGAAATTTGAGTCGCCTGAGATGGAGGATCTCACAATAAGAATACTGCAACATGGGAATAGAAGGACATCCCTTGTTCTGTGTGAGAAAATCCATCTGGCAAGGTAACCTGTTGCGATTGCCCCTGGTCAGGAGAAAAAGGGGGAAACCAATGCTCTCCGGACTAAAATGGAGTCACCAAAAAGATTCTGGGTCTGTCCCACAAGATCTTGTGTAGGACTCTTGGCAACAGAGGAGGCAGAGGATAAGCACAAAGGAAAATCCCTTTCCCAGAAAAAGACAGGGTATCCACTTCACAAGCTAGAGGACTTAGCACTCTGGAACAGAACTTTGGAAGCTGTTCAGTAGGTAGGCAAAAAGATCCACTTAAATACCCCACCTTTGGGCAAAATACAGGAAAACTCCCTGTGCAGCATTCACTCATTAGGATCTGACCTGGACCTGCTCAGACTACCTGCCACCAGATAGTGCTCTGAAGGAATGCAAACTGTCTGAAGAGTCAAATTATGGCACAGAGCAAAATCTCAGACTAGGAGTGCCAGCCTGCAAAGAAGACAAGATTTTGTGCCCCTCCGTTTGCTTATGTACCACATGACAGCGGTGTTACCTGTAAAAATCCTGGACTGCAGAAGTTTCTAAATGCAGCTTTCTGGACAACTTCTTGACAAGCAGCTGAATGTCCGGTGGGCAGACTCGAAAGCCTTAGTTCACTCAGCTAACAACTTCAGATGCTGGTTTTATAAAAAAACACAGAAAAACAGGACAGACAGCTGAGTAAGGTCTTGAGTACAAAGACCTGACAAATCATACAGAGCATTATCTTGGTTGGTGCTTAAACAGATAAGGCACTGTTTGTATCTGGTTTTACAGGGAACCTGCATCCCACACTCAAATTTCCCCTTTTTCGAGGACATGTAAATCAAGTAACCAAGAAAAAAAAAAGAGAAAAAGGAAGGGTCCTCAACAGGGTTACTCATCTACCTATAGATCAGTAGCTGAAACAACATGAAAAATGACTTGCAGACAAAATTCAAAAACAGAGTTTGGACTGTCAGCAAAGACTTTGAGGACTTAGCACTTGCACTTCAATTATGGACCTTACGCCACAAACGCAAAATGTACAGCTGATGTACAGAACTTGGAAGGACTACAATGTGCTAGCTGGACATATGGCTATCCTTGGTAGGATATTCCTTTTATAAAGAACACTGTAAAAATGATAAGGAATCAAGTGGTTCTGAGGTAAGAAAACCACTGGCAGTCCCCAAAAGCACAATATCTTACCTCTAACACACAAAACCAGTAAGAAAAGCTATTAAAACCTCAGAAACATGTGTCCAAGGCAAATTATTCTGATCTCACATAAAGGCTAGCACCACTTTCTTAAAAAATGCATTTCCTTAATATTGCCACTGGAATAAAATCACCTTACTTCTGTGAGGAATCATTCTTTATTAGTACGAACTATGTAATTATGCCCATCCAGAAAGGATAAAACTCAAAATGATTCCACATGGATAACAGCTCAGTCACTTTCCATTAGCTCCACCTGACCTGATCTAACATTTGAAAACATAACACTAAGGGGTAACAAAAAGTACAGTTGTGTACCTACCATAAATGTAGATGTTAGAGTGTATTCACTGTTGCAGTCATTACCCTTGGGTTATCCTGCTGGCAGGCTACCCGCAGTCGGCCAGAATTCCAAAGTGTAGATCCAGCGTCGGTTGCTGTCGCCTCTTCCCTGATGTCAGTGCGCCAGGGGTATAAAAGATGCAGCAGACACCATTTTCTTCAGTTTTTCTTGCCCCAGATGTCAGGTGCCCCAAATAGGTAGGCTGAAAAATATAGCAATAAGAAATGCAGGCACAAAAATTTGGGTTGAATCCCAAAGCTGAGGATGGGTGGCTGGGCTAAATAGGATTAGGAGAGGCTATGAGGCCCTGCAGAACTGCAGTGGCGAAGCCTGCTCTGGACTTAGAGTAGAGAGGCAAGTGGTAGTGCTTTGTAAAGGTGTGCACTGAACTCCAAGTTGCAGCCTCTAAGATTTCTTTGGTTGGTACTCCTCTGAGGAAGGCTGCTGAAGTGGCTGCTGCTCTGGTGGAATGAGGCCTAATGCCCTTAGGCACTGATTTGCCATGTTGAGAATAGCAGAAACGGATGCAATGGCCTATCCATTTAGAAATAGTCTGTTTTGAGATAGCCTTTCCTTGTGATCCTGCAGCATATGACACTAAAAGTTGCTCAGTCTTTCTGAAAGCTTTAGTTCTGTCCAAGCAGAAGCATAACTGTCTGTGTATGTCCAAAGAATGCAGAATTTTCTCACCCTAATTGAGGGCCACACTGGACACCACCTTAGGCATAAATGTAGGGTTTGTCCTCAGAGAAACCATGTCTGGATGAAAGGTTCCACAGCCATGAGCGCTTGTAACTCGGAGACTCGCCTTGCAGATTTTATGGCTAGGAGCAGAGCTGTTTTCCAGGATAAGAATTTAATATCTGCTGTTGATGCTGGCTCGAAAGGAGGCAGTGTGAGTTTTTCCAAAACATAATTGAGGTCCCAGGCCGGAATTGGTGCTCTCCTTGGAGGCCTAATGTTTTTGGCCCCTCTGAGGTACTGCCTTATTAAAGGATGAGAAAAGATAGGTGGTTCCGTATTGTAATGTGCAGAAATGGCAGAGGCATGAATCTTAATTGATGAGAAAGAAAGGCCTTTGCTCAGCATCTCAGTTAGGTATTGCAAAATCTGAGGAATATTTGGTACAGACGTGTCAATGCCTTAGTCCTGGTTCCAAGCACAGAATCTCTTCCACTTTTCTGCATAAGATTTTCTGGTACTGGGCCTCCTGGCCTCCAAGGTAACATCCATAAGAGCTTTTGTAAGAAGAGTTTTCTGAATGGCTACATTATCTGCCATGCTGCCAGATTTAAGGTCTTGAGTTGGCTGTGCAGGATCTGATAGTTTTGTTGGGTCAGCAAGTGAGAAGTTTGAGGCAATATCCATGCTGGACCTTGAGACAAGCTGTTTAGGATTGGGTACCAGTGCTGGCGTGGCCAGTCTGGTGCAATCAGAATCATTTTTGGCTTCTCTTGTCTGACCTTTAGGAGTACTCTGGGAAGGAGAGGCAGTGGGGGAAAAGCATAAACTGTTAGATTTTTCCAGCTGAATGATAGGGCGTCCAGTTTCCATGCTTGCTTGTGGTAAATCCTTGTGCAAAATCTCTGCAATTGACAGTTGTGAGGGGAGGCAAATAGATCCATGTCTGGGCATCCCCATTTCCTTATCATTTTGAAGACTTGTGGATCCAGTTTCCATTCGTGGGGATCCATGAGGTTTCTTCTTAGTTTATCTGCCAGAGTATTTGTTTTTTCTGGCAGGAATTGTGCTTGCAGGTGAACTTGAAAAGCCAATGCTGTGTCCCATATAGGGTTACCACCTGTCCCACTTTGCGAGGGACAGTCCCTCTTTGGGTAGTTGTGTCCTGACAAAAAATTTAAAAAATGGCAAATGTCCTGAGATTTTAGGACAAAATTATTAACTATATTTTATGTAATAGTTGCATAAAACAGTTATTCTGTATCTAAAATACCTAAATGTTATAAGAAACAGAATAAGCAACTAAAATGCTACAAGAATAAGCTTTTATTTAGGCAAAAAAGTTAAGTTCTATCCTTTGTACTGACCGTGGGTATGTGTCGGCCTGTAAAATCTGATGTTTGTACTCAAAATGTCCCACTTTGGCCATTTGAAAAGGTGGCAGCCCTAGTCCCATAAGGTCATTGCTTGTCTGCAGAGGGGGTAAGAATGAGTACCTCCCTGCTTGTTTATGTACCACATGACCGTAGTGTTGTCTGTCTTTATCAGTAATTGTCCTGGATGAAGCAGGTCCTTGAAAGCTGTCAGGGCATTTTGAACAGCTAGCATCTCTTTTTGATTGCTGTGAAGATGCATCTGGTTTGCAGGCCATGTGCCCTGAATACATTTTCCTGCCATATGGGCCCCTCAAGGCATAATCTGATGCATCCGTTGTCAGTGTCTGTCTCGCTGTGGGTAAACAATGGCAGACCCTTGTTGTGGTGACAGGCCTCTGCCCACCATCAAAACTCCTGTTGTAGGCAGGGAATGAGTGCAATTACTGTCTACAGGCTGTGGCAATGCTGAGTCCAAACACTTTTCAGATACCATTGTAGTTTCCTCATATGCAGTCTGGCATATGGAATTAGTAGAATGCAGGATGCCATGAAACCCTAGGCCTGCAGGATTTTCCTTGCAGATAAGTGGGTTTTTGTTGCCAATTTCTTGAAATAAGTAGTCAGTTGTTTTTGCTTGTCTGGCATGAGATAAGCCATCTGGGCAGTTGTATTTAAGCTTGCACCCAGGAATATTCTCTCTTGAGAAGGCACTAGTTTTGATTTCTTTTTGTTTACTGTGTACCCTAGGCCAATTAGTAATCTTTTTACAAACGCCAGATGCTTTAGAAGAGTGTCTTTGTTCTCTGCTTGAATTAGGCAGTCGTCCAAGTAGGGATATATTTGAATTCCTTTTTGTCTGCAAAACGCAATTACTGGTGCCAGGCATTTTTGTAAAGACCCTGGGCGCAGTAGATAAGCCAAAGGTCAGTGCAGAGATTTGGTAATGCATTGAGTCAGCTATGAATCTGAGGTATCTTCTGCAAGATTATCTGATTGGGACATGCAGGTAAGCCTCTTTTAGGTCCAAAGTTACGAGCCAAGCCCTCTTGCCCAGCATGGGCAGTACCTGCTGAAGAGTCAACATCTTGAATTTTGGAACTTCCAGCTTTAGTATAGACAGGTCCAGAATTGATCTCCAGGTTTTGTCCTTCCTGGGTACTAGGAAAAGTCTGGAGTAAAATCTTTGCCCCTGCTCTTGTTGTAGTACTTGCTGAATGGCCCTCATGTCAATGAGGGCTGTAATTTGTTTTTGTGCCTCTTCCCACTGTGTGGCAGGTCTGGCATGCCCTTTGACCTTGGTAGAGTGTGAAAATGGAACCTGCAGCCTTGGGACACTATGTTCAAAACCCTTTGTCTTGGGTAACCATTTGCCAATTTGATGAAAAAAGTGCTAGTTTTCCCCCTAAGGGAGCTGTCAAAAGAAAACTGCTTGGAACTGGTAGAGGAAAGTCATTGGGACTGCTTCCTTTAAGGCTGTGATTTTTGTCTTCTCCGCTTTTGGAGGTAGGAGCACCCCATTGTTTAGGCCTGTATGAGCCTTGGGGCTGAGATCTGCCTCTGGGACGCCTGTATCTGCCTCTTTGTGGTCTGCCTGACACTGGAAAGGACCAATTTTTAGAAGGCCAGTTCCTGCTAAACCTGGGTGGTTGTACCTGTAAGAAATCCTTGACTGTCTGCATGGATTTTGCTGTACCCTCCATTGTTTTCAACACCTCTTCTGCTTTAGTACCAAACAAAGTATCATGCTGTAACGGTGCATCTAATAATTTTGCTTTAACATGATCAGGCAGATTTTGTTCCTTTAACCAAGCATGCCTTCTAATAACAGAACCTGTAACAGCGGCCCTGCAAGAGGCCTCCAGTGAATCATAACCACATTGCAAAGTATGCTTTCCCACTTGTTCAGTTGCATGCAATAAATAGTACAGTTGTGTACCTACCATAAATGTAGATGTTAGAGTGTATTCACTGTTGCAGTCATTACACTTGGGTTATCCTTCTGACAGGCGACCCACAGTCGGCCAGAGTTCCAAAGTCTTGGTCCAGCGTCGGTTGCTGTCGCCTCTTCCCTGACGTCAGTGCGCCAGGGGTACAAAAGTTACAACCAACGCCATTTTCTTCAGTTTTTCTTGCCCCAGATGTCAGCTGCCCCCAGATAGGAAGGCTGAAAAGATAAAAATATGCCAAAAAAACATGCATATATTACTATAAACATTTCCTTCATCTACAAGCAAATAAACCACATAGGTTGTATAGAGTTGAGAAATACAGAAAAGTCCCAGCAAAGAAAAGGGGGCTGGTGGGTGGGTAACCTGGACTGCAACAGTGAATACACTCGAACATCTACATTTATGGTAGGTACACAACTGTACTATGTTCGTGTTTCACTGTTGCAGTCATTACACTTGGGTAGAATCCCAAAGCTGAGGTTGGGTGTCTGGGTCTAAATTGGATTTGGCGAGGCTAACAAGCCCTGCAGAACTGCAGTGGCAAAGCCTGCTCTGGATTTAGAGTAGAGAGGTAAGTGGTAGTGCTTGGTGAAGGTGTGCATTGAGCTCCAGGTTGCAGCTTCTAAAATGTCTTTGGTTGGTACTCCCCTGAGGAAGGCTGCTGAAGTGGCTGCTGCTCTGGTAGAATGAGGCCTAATGCCCTTAGGCACTGATTTGCCATGTTGTGCATAACAGAAGTGGATGCAGTGTCCTATCCATTTGGAGATTGTCTGCTTTGTAATAGGCTTTCCTTGTGATCCTGCAGCATATGCTACAAACAGTTGCTCAGTTTTTCTGAAAGCTTTTGTTTTGTCCAAGTAGAATCGTAGCTGCTTGTGTATATCCAAAGCGTGCAGAAGTCTCTCCCCTTTATTCTGGGGATTAGGGTAACAAGTAGGTAAATGAATGGTTTGGTTTAAGGCCACATTGGAGACCACTTTTGGCATGAATGTTGGGTTTGTCCTAAGAGAAACCCTGTCCTGATGAAAAATGAGGAAAGGTTCCACAGCCATCAATGCCTGTAACTCTGAGACTCTTCTTGCTGAAGTTATTGCTAGGAGCAGAGCAGTTTTCCATGACAGAAATTTTAGATCAGCTGTGCTGGCTGGTTCAAAAGGAGGCAGTGTGAGTTTTTTAAAACAAAATTGAGGTCCCAAGTAGGTACTGGTGCTCTCCTTGGGGGTCTTATATTTTTTGCCCCTCTGAGGTACTGTCATAGTAGAGGACGTGAAAAAATAGGAGGATCCATATTGTAATGAGCTGAAATGGCAGAGGCATGGATTTTAATAGATGAGAAAGATAGGCCTTTGTCCAACATCTCAGTTAGGTACTGAAAAATCTGAGGTATATTAGGGACAAGTGGTTTGAGCCCTTGTGCCTGGTTCCAAGCACAGAATCTCTTCCATTTTTCTGCATAAGATTTCCTAGTGCTGAGCCTCCTGGCTTCTAAAACAACATCCATAACAGCTTTAGAGAGAGGTGCAGTCTGAGTGGCTACATTATCTGCCATGCTGCCAGGTTTAAGGTTCTGAGTTGGCTGTGCAGAATCTGATTGTTTTGTTGTGTCAGAAGATGAGGGATTTGAGGTAGAGGCCAAGGTGGGCCTTGGGACAAACTCTTTAGGATTGGGTACCAGTGCTGGCGTGGCCAGTCTGGTGCAATCAGGATCATTTTTGGCCTTTCTTGTCTGACTTTTAGTAGCACCTTGGTGAAAAGAGGCATTGGAGTGAAGGCATAGACTGTCAGGCCTTTCCAGCTGAATGATAGAGCATCCACTTTCCATGCTTGAGAGTAATAAGTTCTTGTGCAAAATTTCTGTATTTGGTAATTGTGAGGGGAGGCAAAAAGATCTATGCCTGGGCGTCCCCATTTCCTTGCTATCATGCTGAACACTTCTGGATTTAGATTCTATTCGTGAGGATCCATGAGATTTCTGCTTAGTTTGTCTGCCAGTGTATTTTTTGTTCCTGGCAGGAATTGCGCTTGCAGACGTACTTGATAGGTCAGTGCTGTGTTCCACACAGTCATGGCTTGTCTGCATAGGGGGTACGAATGTGTGCCCCCTTGCTTGTTTATGTACCACATAACTGTGGTATTGTCCGTCTTTATTAATAGTTCTGCTGGACGTATTAGGTCCTTGAAGGCTGTCAGGGCATTCTGTACAGCTGGCATCTCTTTTTGATTGATGTGAAGATGCATTTGTTCCTTGGGCCACGTGCCCTGAATACATTTTCCTGCCATATGTGCTCCCCAGGCATAATCCGATGCATCCATTGTTATTGTCTGCCTGGCTGTGGGTAAGGTGAAAGGCTGTCCCTTGTTGTGGTGACAGGCCTGGGACCACCATCGAAACTCCTGTTGTAGGCAGGGAATTAAAGTTATGACTGTCTCCAGGCTGTGACAATGCTGCGTCCAAACACTTTTTAGATACCACTGTAGTTTCCTCATATGCAGTTTTGCATATGGAATTAGTAGAATGCAGGATGCCATGAAACCCAGGGCCTGCAGAATTTTTCTTGCAGGGAGCTGGGTTTTTGTTGCCATCACTTGAAAGTAATGAGTCAGTTGCCTTTGTTTGTCTGGCGTGAGATAAGCCATCTATGCAGTTGTATTTAAGCTTGCACCCAGGAATATTATCTCTTGAGAGGGCACTAGTTTTGATTTCTTTTCGTTTACTGCGTACCCTAGGCAAATTAGCAATCTTTTTACAAACGCCAGGTGCTTTAGAAGAGAGTGTCCTTGCTCTCTGCTTGAATAAGGCAGTCATCCAAGTAGGGATATATTTGAATTCCTTTTTGTCTGCAAAATGCAATTACTGGTGCCAGGCATTTTGTGAAGACCCTGGGCGCAATAGATAAGCCAAAGGGCAGTGCAGAGAATTGGTAATGCATTGAGCCTGCTATGAGTCTGAGGTATCTTCTGCAAGATTGTCTGATTGGGACATGCATGTATGCCTCCTTGAGGTCCAAAGTAACTAGCCAAGCCTCCTTGCCCAGCATGGGCAGAAGTTGTTGTAGTGTTAACATTTTGAATTTTGGAACATCCAGGAAAGTATTTAGGATTGACAGGTCCAGTATTGGTCTCCAGGCTTTGTCCTTTCTGGGTACTAAGAAAAGTCTTGAGTAAAATCCTTGTCCCTGTTCTCGCTGTGGAACTTTTTGAATAGCTCTCATGTCCATAAGAGCAGCAATCTGTTTTGTGCCTCTGCCCATTGGTTTTATGGCAGGTCTGGCATACCTTTTGGTTTTGGAAGCGTGTGGAAGTGGAACCTGTAACCCTGAGAAACAATGTTCAGCACCCAGTGGTCTTGGGTGATCATGTGCCAATTTTTTGAGAAAAGTGCTAGCTTTCCCCCTAGGGGAGCTGTCAACAGATAAGTGCTTGGCATTTGCAGAGGGAAGTCATTGTGACTGCTTCCTATAAGGTTGTGATTTGTCTTCCCCTCCTTTGGGGGCTGAAGCACCCCATTGTTTAGGTCTGTAGGAGCCTTGGGGCTATGATCTGCCTCTTGGGCATCTGTATATCTGCCTCTTTGTGGCCTGTCTGACACTGGAAAGGACCAATTATTTGAAGGCCAGTTTCTGCTAAATCTAGGTGGTTGAACCTGTAAGAAATCTTTCACTGTCTGCATTGACTTTGCTTTATCCTCCATTTTCTTTAACACCTCTTCTGCCTTAACACCAAAGTATGATGCTGTAATGGAGCATCCAATAGTTTTACTTTAACATGGTCAGGTAAACTTTGTTCTTTCAACGAAGCATGTCTACGAATAACAGAGCCTGTAACTGCGGCTCTACAAGAAGCCTCTAATGAATCAAAACCACATTGCAGAGTATGCTTTCCCATTTGTTCAACTGCATGCAATAAATCCTGCATTTCCTTACTGTCAGGACTTTCTGTATTTGAAACCATTTTCTGTTTTAACAATGACATGAGGTACTGTTGATATTTAAGCATGTGAAACTGACAGTTTAAAGCTCTAAAGTAGCAGAAGTGTAAACTTTTTTCCCAAATCTGTCCGGAGCTCTGAAATCCCTATCTGAGGGAACAGGATTTTTGGCAGTGGAAGCCTTAACCCCTTTAGGACCCTGAGAAATTGTTTCTGGGTCTGCAGTGGGGTTTTTGTAAAGAAATTTATGAGAGTCAGGGACCCTGTAGTACCTTGTCTGGCTTGACTGGTGCAGGGGGTAAAGAATCAGGAGACAGGACTGGATTCAGAAAAAACATCATCTACAATATCAAGCACGGGGGGGGGTAGCCAGGGGCCTGTGCTGAGGCAATAAAAGGACATCTCTGAGCCTTTTCTTGGATTCTGAATAATCCTGGCTCTCCCAATGGAAATGCTCCCTCATGGTGTGCAGGGTTTCCCCAAAAGAATAATCATCAGGAGGTGAGGCTGAAGGCATGGACTCTTCTCCATCTTTGTCCTCATATGGAGGGAGAGAATATCCCTGATCAGAAGAGGAATCAGAGGAAATGGAAATCTGATCAGAGGAATCAGTGTCCTGCTTAGGCCTTTTGTCAGGAGGGGGATGGGAACCCCTGATTAAAGTAATAAGGTCTTCAGCCATTTTAAGCATCTGTTTCTTTGGCATGGATGACTGACTGTTCTGGAGAATGCTGCATTTGTTTCCTTACCTTTAATGGTGTTTTTGACTTTGCCTTTGCTGCTGTAGTAGCCTTAATTGTAAGCTGTGAAGGTCTGAAAACACCCTCAGAAGCCGATGCCTGCTCAGCGCCTCTGGACCCATCTGAGAGTATAGTTTCCGTAGGCCCAATACCTTGAGTTTCCACAGGCCTCGGTGTCTCCACGTAGCTGTCAGTTACGGCCTGTGGCTCTGAGGTAGCGGGTGTCAGGGGCTGCGAAAGTGCCTCACTGAGAAAGTACAGTTTTGTACCTACCATAAATGTAGATGTTCGAGTGCTCATACAGCTGCAGTCATTACAGATGGGTTATCCTGCCGTCAGGCGGGTCCTCGGTCGGCCGAATTCCAAAGTCTAGGTCTGGCGTCGGTTGTCGTCGCTTCTTCCCAGACGTCAGTGCGGCAGGGGTATAAAAGAGGCAGCCGACGCCATTTTCTTCAGTTTTTCTTGCCCCAGATGTCAGGTGCCCCCAGAAGGAAGGCAAAACATAATATTATGCAAACATGCAATGTAGATAAATCAAAAACAGTAGTTGCAAGCAAATACACCATAAAAGAATACCCAAAATAGGTTGTATGATAAAGGTGTTTGTCATAAGGCCTGTCCTAAGGGATGGAGGGAGGGTAACCTGGACTGCAGCTGTATGAGCACTCGAACATCTACATTTATGGTAGGTACAAAACTGTACTATGTTCATCGTGCATACAGCTGCAGTCATTACAGATGGGTAGAATCCCAAAGCTAAGTAGGGTGACAGGCACTAAGTGGAACTAGGAGGGGCGAGTATGCCCTGCAGGACTGCTGTGGCTCTAGATTTTGAGTATAGTGGAAGGTGGTAGTGCTTGGAGAAAGTGTGCACTGAACTCCAAGTAGCAGCTTCCAAAATGTCCTTGGTAGGGACCCCCCCTGAGGAAAGCTGCAGAGGTAGCTGTAGCCCTGGTGGAGTGGGATCTGATGTATACAGGCACAGATTTTCCATGAAATGAATAACAAAAGCGTATGCAGTGGGCTATCCATTTTGAAATTGTCTGTTTGGAAATGGCCTTTCCTTGAGCACCTGTAGCATAGGACAAAGAGCTGCTCAGATTTCCTGAATGGCTTTTTTCTGTCCAAGTAATAACGAAGTTGTCTGCGAATGTCCAAGGAATGTAGTAGTCTCTCCCCTTTGTTCTGTGGATTTGGATAAAAGGTAGGTAAATGGATAGTCTGATTCAAAGCTACACTGGATACTACCTTTGGCATGAAGGTAGGGTTGGTTCGTAAGGAAACACTGTCCTGATGGAAAATGATGAATGGTTGCACAGCCATGAGGACCTGTAGTTCCGAAACCCTGCATGCTGAGGTAATAGCCAGAAGGAAGGCTGTTTTCCATGACAAGTATTGCAGCTCTGTTGAAGAAGCCGGCTCAAAGGGAGGCAGGGTCAGCTTTTCCAATACGAAGTTGAGGTCCCAAGCTGGGACTGGTGGTTTCCGTGGGGGTTTTATATTTTTTGCCCCTCTGAGGAACTGCCTTAATAGAGGATGTGAGAATAAAGGAGGATCTGTATTGTATTGTGCAGAAATGGCTGAAGCGTGGATCTTTATGGAGGAGAAGGAAAGGCCACTGTTTAACATCTCAGCTAGGTACTGTAAAATTTGAGGTATATTTATTACCCAAGGATTCTGGCCCTTTTCTTGATTCCAGGAACAAAATCGTTTCCATTTGGCGGAGTAGGCTTTTCTAGTAGAGGGTCTTCTGGCCTCCAAGATGACATCCTGCACCTCCTTGGAGAGGAGAGCCTGTTGGGAAATTAAGGAATTCTCCATGCAGCTAGATTTAGGGTTTTGAGCTGGCTGTGAAGGGTTTTGTAGTTGTGCTGGGACAACAGAAGGGGGACTAGAGGTCGGATCCATGGTGGGGAGTGTGTCAGGCTCTTTAGGAGAGGATACCAGTGTTGTCGTGGCCAGTCTGGAGCAATGAGAATCATATGTGGCCTCTCTACTCTGGCTTTTAATAGAACTTTGGTCAGTAGAGGGAGAGGCAGGAAGGCATAGACTGTCAATGTTGTCCAATTGAAAGAGGGTGCGTCCACTTTCCAGGCCTGTGGATGATAGGTCCTTGAACAAAATTTTTCCAACTGGTAATTTCTGTGGGTAGCAAATAGATCTATGTCTGGCTGTCCCCATGCCTGAGTTATCTTTGAGAAAACTTGAGGATGCAACTTCCATTCGTATGGGTCTGTCATATTTCTGCTTAAGTTGTCCGCCAGTGTGTTTTCCTTCCCTGGCAGGAATTGTGCCTGTAGCTGAATTTGCAATTCCAGTGCTGTGTTCCATAGGGTCATGGCTTGCCTGCACAGCGGGTATGAATGAGTTCCCCCCTGTTTGTTTATGTACCACGTGACTGTGGTGTTGTCTGTCCTTATCAATAGCTGGCCTGGATGCAGTAGGTCTTTGAAGGTCATAAGAGCATTTTGCACGGCTAGCATCTCCTTTTGGTTGATGTGTAGGTGCTTCTCTTTTTGGGACCATTTTCCCTGAATGCACTGATCTGCCATGTGTGCTCCCCAGGCGTATTCTGAGGCGTCCGTTGTGATGATTTGAGTTGCTTGAGGTACACAGAAAGGGAGACCTTTGTTTCTTTGGCATGCTTGAGCCCACCACAAAAATTCCTTTTGAAGGCATGGAATGAGTGGTATAATTGTTTCCAAGCTGTGGCTGTGTTGAGACCATAAGTTTTTTAGGTACCACTGTAGTTTCCTCATATGCAGCTTTGCACATGGTATTAGTAGGATGCAAGATGCCATGAATCCCAGAGCCTGCAGGACTTTCCTTGCAGTTAGTCTGGTGAAAGTTGCCATTTTGTTGAAGTATTGAGACAGTTGCCCTTGTTTGTCTGGCGTGAGGTAGGCCATCTGGGTGGTTGTATTTAAGCTGGCACCCAGGAAAATTATCTGTTGAGAAGGTATTAGTTTTGATTTCGTTTTGTTCACTGTGTATCCCAGGTAGTTTAACAGTTTTATTACAAATGCCAGATGCTGCAATAGAATGTCCTTGCTGTCCGCTTGGATCAGGCAGTCGTCCAGATATGGGTAGATTTGTATTCCTTGTTGTCTGCAGAAGGCAATTACTGATGAAAAGGCATTTCGTAAACACCCTGGGCGCAGTAGATAAGCCAAAGGGCAATGCAGAGAATTGGTAATGGGTTGAACCTGCAAGAAATCTGAGGTATCTTCTGCAATCTTGTCTGATAGGGACATGCAGGTATGCCTCCTTGAGGTCCAATGTTACCAGCCAAGACTCCTTGCCCAGCATGGGAAGAAGCTGCTGTAATGTGAGCATCTTGAATTTTGGCACCTGTAGATATGTGTTTAGGATGGATAGGTCTAAGATGGGTCTCCAATCTTTGTCTCTCCTTGGTACCAGGAATAGTCTGGAATAAAAACCTTGACCTTGTTCTTTTGCAGGTACCTCTTGAATCGCTTTCATATCCATGAGAGCGGAAATTTGTCTTTGTGCCTCTGCCCTTTGATTTTGTGGCAGGTTTGGCAAGCCTCTCATTTTGGAAGGGTGTGAAAGTGGAACCTGTAGCCTCTGTCTATAATGTCCAGAATCCATTTGTCTTTTGTAACAATGTGCCAGTTTTTGAAAAGAATGCCAGTTTTCCGACAAAGGTGCTGCCATTAAAGCTTTGTATGAGCACTCAACATCTACATTTATGGTAGGTACAAAACTGTACTATGTTCATCGTGCATACAGCTGCAGTCATTACAGATGGGTAGAATCCCAAAGCTAAGTAGGGTGACAGGCACTAAGTGGAACTAGGAGGGGCGAGTATGCCCTGCAGGACTGCTGTGGCTCTAGATTTTGAGTATAGTGGAAGGTGGTAGTGCTTGGAGAAAGTGTGCACTGAACTCCAAGTAGCAGCTTCCAAAATGTCCTTGGTAGGGACCCCCCTGAGGAAAGCTGCAGAGGTAGAGGTAGCTGTAGCCCTGGTGGAGTGGGATCTGATGTATACAGGCACAGATTTTCCATGAAATGAATAACAAAAAGTATGCAGTGGGCTATCCATTTTGAAATTGTCTGTTTGGAAATGGCCTTTCCTTGAGCACCTGTAGCATAGGACACAAAGAGCTGCTCAGATTTCCTGAATGGCTTTTTTCTGTCCAAGTAATAACGAAGTTGTCTGTGAATGTCCAAGGAATGTAGTAGTCTCTCCCCTTTGTTCTGTGGATTTGGATAAAAGGTAGGTAAATGGATAGTCTGATTCAAAGCTACACTGGATACTACCTTTGGCATGAAGGTAGGGTTGGTTCGTAAGGAAACACTGTCCTGATGGAAAATGATGAATGGTTGCACAGCCATGAGGGCCTGTAGTTCCGAAACCCTGCATGCTGAGGTAATAGCCAGAAGGAAGGCTGTTTTCCATGACAAGTATTGCAGCTCTGTTGAAGAAGCCGGCTCAAAGGGAGGCAGGGTCAGCTTTTTCCAATCTGAAGTTGAGGTCCCAAGCTGGGACTGGTGGTTTCCGTGGGGGTTTTATATTTTTTGCCCCTCTGAGGAACTGCCTTAATAGAGGATGTGAGAATAAAGGAGGATCTGTATTGTATTGTGCAGAAATGGCTGAAGCGTGGATCTTGATGGAGGAGAAGGAAAGGCCACTGCTTAACATCTCAGCTAGGTACTGTAAAATTTGAGGTATATTTATTACCCAAGGATTCTGGCCCTTTTCTTGATTCCAGGAACAAAATCGTTTCCATTTGGCGGAGTAGGCTTTTCTAGTAGAGGGTCTTCTGGCCTCCAAGATGACATCCTGCACCTCCTTGGAGAGGAGAGCCTGTTGGGAAATTAAGGAATTCTCCATGCAGCTAGATTTAGGGTTTTGAGCTGGCTGTGAAGGGTTTTGTAGTTGTGCTGGGACAACAGAAGGGGGACTAGAGGTCGGATCCATGGTGGGGAGTGTGTCAGGCTCTTTAGGAGAGGATACCAGTGTTGTCGTGGCCAGTCTGGAGCAATGAGAATCATATGTGGCCTCTCTACTCTGGCTTTTAATAGAACTTTGGTCAGTAGAGGGAGAGGCAGGAAGGCATAGACTGTCAATGTTGTCCAATTGAAAGAGGGTGCGTCCACTTTCCAGGCCTGTGGATGATAGGTCCTTGAACAAAATTTTTCCAACTGGTAATTTCTGTGGGTAGCAAATAGATCTATGTCTGGCTGTCCCCATGCCTGAGTTATCTTTGAGAAAACTTGAGGATGCAACTTCCCATTATATGGGTCTGTCATATTTCTGCTTAAGTTGTCCGCCAGTGTGTTTTCCTTCCCTGGCAGGAATTGTGCCTGTAGCTGAATTTGCAATTCCAGTGCTGTGTTCCATAGGGTCATGGCTTGCCTGCACAGCGGGTATGAATGAGTTCCCCCCTGTTTGTTTATGTACCACGTGACTGTGGTGTTGTCTGTCCTTATCAATAGCTGGCCTGGATGCAGTAGGTCTTTGAAGGTCATAAGAGCATTTTGCACGGCTAGCATCTCCTTTTGGTTGATGTGTAGGTGCTTCTCTTTTTGGGACCATTTTCCCTGAATGCACTGATCTGCCATGTGTGCTCCCAGGCTTATTCTGAGGCCCGTTGTGATGATTTGAGTTGCTTGAGGTACACAGAAAGGGAGACCTTTGTTTCTTTGGCATGCTTGAGCCCACCACAAAAATTCCTTTTGAAGGCATGGAATGAGTGGTATAATTGTTTCAAGCTGTGGCTGTGTTGAGACCATAAGTTTTTTAGGTACCACTGTAGTTTCCTCATATGCAGCTTTGCACATGGTATTAGTAGGATGCAAGATGCCATGAATCCCAGAGCCTGCAGGACTTTCCTTGCAGTTAGTCTGGTGAAAGTTGCCATTTTGTTGAAGTATTGAGACAGTTGCCCTTGTTTGTCTGGTGTGAGGTAGGCCATCTGGGTGGTTGTATTTAAGCTGGCACCCAGGAAAATTATCTGTTGAGAAGGTATTAGTTTTGATTTCGTTTTGTTCACTGTGTATCCCAGGTAGTTTAACAGTTTTATTACAAATGCCAGATGCTGCAATAGAATGTCCTTGCTGTCCGCTTGGATCAGGCAGTCGTCCAGATATGGGTAGATTTGTATTCCTTGTTGTCTGCAGAAGGCAATTACTGATGAAAAGGCATTTCGTAAACACCCTGGGCGCAGTAGATAAGCCAAAGGGCAATGCAGAGAATTGGTAATGGGTTGAACCTGCAAGAAATCTGAGGTATCTTCTGCAATCTTGTCTGATAGGGACATGCAGGTATGCCTCCTTGAGGTCCAATGTTACCAGCCAAGACTCCTTGCCCAGCATGGGAAGAAGCTGCTGTAATGTGAGCATCTTGAATTTTGGCACCTGTAGATATGTGTTTAGGATGGATAGGTCTAAGATGGGTCTCCAATCTTTGTCTCTCCTTGGTACCAGGAATAGTCTGGAATAAAAACCTTGACCTTGTTCTTTTGCAGGTACCTCTTGAATCGCTTTCATATCCATGAGAGCGGAAATTTGTCTTTGTGCCTCTGCCCTTTGATTTTGTGGCAGGTTTGGCAAGCCTCTCATTTTTGGAAGGGTGTGAAAGTGGAACCTGTAGCCTCTGTCTATAATGTCCAGAATCCATTTGTCTTTTGTAACAATGTGCCAGTTTTTTGAAAAGAATGCCAGTTTTCCGCACAAAGGTGCTGCCATTAAAGCTTTGTTTGGCAGGCATAGGGGGAAGTCATTGTGTCTGTTTTCTAAATTACTGTGATCTATCTTCTCCACCTCTTGGGGTTGGTGCTTGCCACTGTCTAGCTCTGTAAGATCCTAGAGGTTGTCCTCTACCCCTTGGGCGTCTGTATCTGCCCTTTTGAGGTCTGTCCGTGGCTGGAAAGGACCAATTTTTTGAAGGCCAGTTTCTGCTGAAGCGTGGAGGTTGTACCTGCAAGAAATCTTTCACCGTTTGCATAGATTTTGCTTTTTCCTCCATTTTCTTTAGTACCTCCTCAGCTTTAACACCAAACAATACATCTTTTTGAAGTGGTGCATCTAATAACTTTGCTTTGACATGATCTGGTAAGGTTTGCTCTTTGAGCCAAGCATGTCTCATATAACAGACCCGTGACAGCAGCTCTACATGAGGCCTCTAAAGCATCAAAACCACACTGCAAGGTATGTTTACCCACTTGCTCTGCTCCATGCAACAAATCCTGCAACTCTTTCAAATCTGGTTTTTCTGTTTGTGTCATTTTACTTTTCAGCTGAGATAACAAAAACTGTTGGTACTTTAACATATGAAATTGACAGTTTAATGCCCTCATGGTTAAAGTGGCAGATGTATACACCTTTTCCCCCCATCTTTCTAATGCTCTGGAATCTCTCTCTGAAGGTAAAGGGTTTTTAGCAGTAGAGGCCTTTAATCCCTTGGGACCCTGTGAAATTGTTTCTGGGTCAGCAGTATGGCTTTTATAAAGGAACTGGTGAGAATCAGGAACCCGGTAATACCCGTCTGGTTTAACAGGGGCTGGAGGTAAAGAATCTGGATTAAGGCTGGCTTCTGCGTACACATCATCCAAAATATCTAAAACAGGAGGGATAGCCAGGGGCCTATGCTGGGGGAGCAGTAGAAATTCCCTGAGCCTTTTCTTGGAATCTGAGTAATCTTGGCCTTCCCAGAGGAAGTGTTCCCTCAACGTATGCAGGGTTTTCCCACAAGAGTAGTCCTCAGGGGGGGAGACCGAGGGAATAGACTCCTCGGCATCAGAGTCTTCGAAAGGGGAATAGGCATAATCCTGGTCCTCAGAATGTTCTGAGGTAATAGAAGCCTGGTCTGAGGAAGGGTAGTCTTCCTCCAATCTGGGTCTTTTGTCAGAGGGGGGGGTTGAGAACCCCTGATGAGAGTTATCAAATCCTCAGCCATTTTAAGCATCTGCTTTTTAGGCAGGGGGCCTTGAGAGGAGGTCTGAGGACCCTGTTTTTTAGTTTTTATGGCAGCTTTAGATTTAGTGAAGGATTTAATAGAGAAGGTGGAAGGCCTGAAGACGCCTTCAGAAATGGCAGGCCTGACTACATTTTCAGTTTCCCCAAGAGTGGCGTCGGTATCTGCAGAGGGAATTCAGACCGAGGAGCCTGCGACCTCGGGTACTGAAGTCACCAGTAAAATAGTTTCATCGGTAGTCAGGGGCTGCGTAGGCGCCTCGCTGAGAACCGGAGAACCGGTAGTCAGCCTAAGTGTGGTCTCAGTACTCTGTGCAGGCTTCTGATGTCGGTCCTTGTCTTTGCGTCTTTTGCTTAAAACTGGTGTCGGTGTATCCGACGACATGATATAATTAAATTTTTTGCCAAAATAATGAAGGGCGAACTCCGCCCGGCGCTTAATAGTGCGCTTGTTGAACCTAGCACAAAAACGGCAGGCCGAGACGTCGTGGTCTGGCACTAAGCAAGGTATACAGAAAGAGTGGAAATCCTTATGTGGTATTTGCTTCCCACAAGAAATGCAATTATTAACTTTGTCTGACATCGGTCTGAGGCAAGTAAAGTTTCCCCAATGGGGTACTTAGCTTTAAAGAAGACTTCGGCTGAAATACTTTCGTAAATCTCAGGAGCTGGCCAACTGGCACTTGCGAACTGCTTCGGGCACCGCGCGGCAAGAAAGACTGAAGAAAATGGCGTCGGCTGCCTCTTTTATACCCCTGCCGCACTGACGTCAGGGAAGAAGCGACGACAACAGACGCTGGACCTAGACTTTGGAATTCGGCCGACCGAGGACCCACCTGACGGCAGGATAACCCATCTGTAATGACTGCAGCTTTATGCACAATGAACATCCAGCGACTGGCCTAGAAGAGGCTTCGTCAGTTTTGGACCTTGGATGCCTGTTCTTTTCTTTGTCTTTGCGCTTCTTATAAATTCCGGTTGTTGGTTGTTCCGACGGCATTATGTAATTAAACCTTCGGCCAAAATAATGTAAAGCAAAATCAAACAGACGTTTAATAGTGCGTTTATGGAATCTAGCACAAAACCAACAACTAGTAACGTCGTGGTCAGGGCCTAGGCAAGGAATACAGTAAGAGTGAAAGTCCTTATGAGGCATTTGCTTCCCACAAGAAATACAATTATTAACTTTTACTGACATCGGTCTGGAGCAAGAAAAAGTTTCCCCAGCGGGGTACTTGGCTTTATTGAAGACTTCGGTTCTGAAACTCAATTTTGAAAATCTCAGGAGTTGGCCGACCGGCACTTGCGAACTGCTTTTGCTTCGGGCACCGCGCGGCAAGACAGACTGAAGAAAATGGCATTGGTTGCAATTTTTATATCCCTGGCGCACAGACGTCAGGGAAGAGGCGACAGCAACCGACGTCGGACCAAGACTTTGGAACCCGGGCCCGACTGCAGGTCGCCTGCCAGCAGGATAACCCAAGTGTAATGACTGCAACAGTGAAACACGATGAACATCCTGCAATTCCTTGTTCTCTGAACATTCAGTATTTGTCAACATTTTCTGTTTAAGTAGTGACATTAAATATTGCTGATATTTAAGCATATGAAATTGACAATTTAAAGCCCTTACACAGCCAGGGTGGCAGAAGTGTAAACTCCCCCCCCCCCATCTGTCTAGAGCCCTAGAATCCCTGTCAGAGGGGACAGGTTTTTTTTTGCAGTGGAAGCTTTAACCCCCTTGGGGCCCTGAGAAATAGTTTCAGGGTCAGCAGTGGGGTTTTTATATAGGAATTTATGAGAATCCGGGACCCTGTCGTATCTGTCTGGCTTAGCAAATGCAGGGGGTAAAGAATCAGGGGACAGTCCAGACTCTGAAAATACATCATCTACAATGTCTAGAACAGGTGGAATAGCAAGGGGTCTGTGCTGAGGAAGAAGCAGGAAGTCTCTGAGCCTTTTCGTAGACTAAGAATAATCTTGGCTTTCCCAGTGGAAATGCTCCCTCATAGTATGCAGTGTTTCCCCAAAAGAATAGTCCTCAGGAGGAGAGGCTGAAGGAATGGATTCTTCAGCATCAGAATCCTCATAGGGAAGCATGGAGTAATCCTGTTCAGAAGAGGAATCAGAGGAAATAGATACCTGATCAGAAGAATCATACCCCAACGGGGTACTTAGCTTTAATGAAGACTTCGGTTCTGAAATTCAGATTTGAAAATCTCAGGAGTCGGCCGATCGGCACTTGCGAACTGCTTTTGCTTCGGGCACCGCGCGGCAAGAAAGACTGAAGAAAATGGCGTCGGCTGCATCTTTTATACCCCTGGCACAACAGACGCCAGACCTAGACTTTGGAATTCTGGCCGACTGCGGGTAGCCTGCCATCAGGATAACCCAAGAGTAATGACTGCAACAGTGAACATGGGATGTTCTTCACTAATGAAGGGAAACAGATTCTAAAGATTCTTGATGACTTAAGGTGACTAAATTTGTCAAATCAATACAAACAAGCACAACAAGGCTTTTAAGATGAAATAAAAGTTATGTACTCACCATAACTATGCATCTGTGTTGCCCATTTACATCCTTTAACGAATGGGTTCAAACCCGATACTCGGATCAGACTCTGCACTTTCTTTAGATTCTAGGATATGACTAATGAGCTCCTCCCTTACCCATAATGCCCCTGACTACTGCATCTCCTCAGATTGAGTTTGCTGCTATTACATGATATCACAACAAGGTATCTCAACAAAGCTACAACAGAAAAGTGATAGCTGAAAGACCAGGACCTCAAACAGGAACTATGTTGCTAATAACAATTCTGTTAGGTCTCTCCCAAAGACAAGGATGGGGAAGGCGAGGGGGGAAGTTGAGGAAGAATGAAAATGGACAACACAGATGCATAGCTATGGTGAGTACATAACTTTTACATCTGATGAAGCCATTTTCAATTGTTCCTCAACGAATAGAACAGAGTCCCCAGCTACAGTTACCCTGGGTGAACCTCATGGAAGGATATTCCACAAAACCGAATGCTGCTCTGTTTCTGAAGATGATATCCAATTTGCAATGAGAAAAAAAGTATGAGCATTAGACCATGTGACAGCTGCACAAACGTCATCAATGGAGATTCTAGCCCAAAATTCAGCTTATGTAGTCATAAACCTAGTTGAGTGAGGTTTTTCATTGACTTGGCAATGTTAAGCCTCTCAAGGAATAAAAGCAGGAAATACTACAATTAGTTATCCATTTGTCTAGTGTAGTTTTTGAAGCTGGTCTCCCCATCTCATTACTTGAGAAGGGGACAAAATATTGATCAGTTTTTCTAAATTCCTTAGTCCTGTGAAGGTAAAAATGAAGTTGCCTATGGACATCTAAAAGAAAAAAAAGAAGAGTATATCCTCCTTTACTGTCAAATTTGTGAAAGAAAACTGGTAAATCGATCACTTGAGTGATGTTTCATTCAAAGGCCACTTTTGGCAGAAAAAAGAAGTTATGTAATCACCATAACATTCCATCTGAGTAGTTTGTACTTCATTTGTCTTCAACCTGTGGGAATTCGGATTGGATCTGAGATTGCCACATCACTAGCATCTGATCCAAGCTCCTCCCCTTACCCATAATGCCCCTCTGTCTCCTTCCTTCCCTCAGATCAAGTTTGGTGTATCAGAAAACGTAAGCCCGACCCAACAGGACCTTACCACTAAAGGCTCTCACACACCTAAGACAAGCATAACCAGGAGAGCCACTAGCATGCACCTCTCCCATATACCAGAAAGTACAGTTGTACACACTTACCATAAATGTAGATGCTCAAGTGTATTCACTGTTGCAGTCATCACACTTGGGTTATCCTACCAGGGGTAGCCCTCAGTCCGCCCGAATACTAGAGGCTTAGTATTTCTGCGTCAGTTGCTGTTGCTCCAGGACTGACATCAGGTCTGTATAAAAACAATCAACCAACGCCATTACATCAGTTTTTCTTGCCCCAAATGTCAGGAGCCCCCAAATAGGGAGCTAAGTTATGGTGGAAAAAAACACCACCAGTAAAAAGTAAATACCAACAGCCCTGTAAGGAGTGAGGAAGAGAGAGAGGGAGATAGAGAGACAACAAGGGGGCTGAAGAGTGGGAAACCAGGACTGCAACAGTGAATACACTCGAACATCTACATTTATGGTAAGTGTACACAACTGTACTATGTTCTTTGTGTTTCACTGTTGCAGTCATCACACTTGGGTTGATTCCCAAAGCTGAAGCGCAGGTGGAGGCAGTCAAGAAGTGTCGGTGCTGGCTAGAATGCCCTGCAGGACTGCTGTTGCAAAACCCACCCTGGATTTGGATAAGACAGGCAGGTGGTAATGCTTGGTGAAGGAATGAATAGAACTAAGTAGCAGCTTCCAGAATGTCCCTGGTAGGGTCTCCTCTGAGAAAGGCTGGAGAGGTTGAAGTTGCCCTAGTGGAATACGTTCTGACCCCCAGAGGGGGTGGTTTCCCATGGTGTTTGTAACAGAAATGGATACACTGTGCTATCCATTTGGAGAGGGTTTGTTTGGATACAGCTTTGCCCTCTGCCCCTGGTGCAAAGCTGACTAGTAACTGGTCAGATTTCCTGAATGGCTTAGCCCTATCAAGGTAGAATCTGAGTTGTCTGTGCACATCTAAAGAGTGCAGGATCCTTTTCCCCCTTATTTTGAGGATTAGGGAAAAAGGTGGGCAAATGGATAGATTGGTTGAGAGCCACAATGGACACCACTTTAGGCATAAAAGTTGGGTTAGTCCTGAGGAAGACCCTGTCAGTATGAAAAATAATAAAGGGTTACACAGCCATAAGTGCTTGTAGCTCAGACACGCTTCTAGCTGAAGTGAAGGCCAGAAGCAAGGCTGTTTTCCAAGAGAGGAATTTTAACTCTGCTGACGCTGCAGGCTCAAAGGGGGGTAGTGTGAGCTTTTCCAGCACAAAAATAAGGTCCCAAGCAGGGGTGGGGGATCTTCTTGGTGGCCTTAAGTTGTTATCCCTTCTCAGGAGCTGCTTAATGAGAAGGTGGGAGAAGAGAGGTGGCTCAGTGTTGTAATGAGCAGAGATGGCAGAGGCATGGATCTTAATGGAGAAGGACAGGCCACTGTTGAGTAGGTCTGCTAGGTAATCCAGAATGAGAGGTAAGGAGGGCTGTGCTGTATTCCACTCAGACCAGTAGAGGACAATTCAAGGAATAAGCCAGGCTGCAAGGTTTAGGGTCTGCAATTGCGAGTGAAAGATCTGTCCCTCCTGAGGAGTCAGGAGGGTTGGGATCTGGGGTAGGTGCCATGATGGCAGCCAGTCTGGGGAAATCAGGATTGCCCTTGGTCTTCCCTGCCTTATCTTGAGAAATACTCTTGTAAGAAGAGGCAGAGGGGCAAATGCACAGAATGAGAGGTTTGCCCACTGGAAGAATAGGACATCCACTTTCCAGGCCTTGCTGTGAGGTACCCTGGTACAGAATTTGCTGAGCTGGTGGTTGTAGGGGGAGGCAAATAGGTCCACCTGTGGGGTACCCCATTTCTGGGTAACAAGGCTGAAGGTGTTGTGGTTTAATTGCCACCCATATGGGTCTTGGAGATTTCTGCTTAAGTGGTCTGCCAGAGAGTTTTGGCTGCCCGACAGGAATTGAGCTTGCAGGTGAATTTGCATGGCTGAGACCATGTTCCACAGGGTCATGGCTAGCCTGCAGAGTGGTTAAGAGTGGGTTTCCCCCTGCTTTTTGATGTACCACATCACTGTGGTGTTGTCTGTTTTGATTAGTAGTGGCCCCAGTAACAGTACGGATCTGAAAGCTGTCAGAGTGTGCTGAACAGCTAGCATCTCTTTTTGGCTGATGTGCAGATGAATTTGGTTTGGGCTCCAGTGGCCCTGAATGCACCTGCCGTCCAGATGTGCACCCTAGGCATAGTCTGATGCATCTGTGGTTAGGGACTGGGTGGTGTGGGGTTGTGTAAAGGGAAGTCCCTTGTTGTGGTTGCATGCTGCTGCCCATCAAAGAAACTCTTTCCTTAGACAAGTTATTATAGGTATGGTAGTTTCCAGGTCCAGAGAATGTTGGCACCAAAGACTTTTTAAGTACCACTGAAGTTTCCTCATATGCAGTCTGGCACATGGAATTAGTAGAATGCAGGAAGCCATGAACCCTAGAGCCTGCAGGAGTTTCCTTGCTGATAGCTGGGTTCTGGTGGCCATTTGATTGAAGTAGCCTGTCAGATAGGCTTGTTTTTCTGGAGTAAGGAATGCCATCTGGGATGCTGTGTCCTAGCTTGCTCCCAGGAATACGATTTTTTGACTGGGGACCAGTATGGATTTGTTTCCTTTACAAATGTCAGGTGCTGCAACAGCTTTTCCTGACTGTCTGCCTGAATCAGGCAATCATCCAAGTAGGGGTAAATTTGAATATTTCTCTGTCTGCAATAGGCAATGGCTGGAGCCAGGCATTTTGTGAAAACTCTGGGAGCAGTGGATAAGCCAAAGGGAACTGCAGATAACTGGTAATGCATAGATCCTGCCCTGAAACATAGACATTTCCTGCAGGAGTCCCTGATAGGGATGTGCAGATAGGCCTCCTTTAGGTCTAGGGTGGCTAACCAGGTATCTTTGGACAGCATAGGCAGAAGTTGGTGTAGGGTGAGCATTTTGAATTTTGGTACCACCAGGAAGGTGTTTAGAATGGATAGATCTAAGACTGGGTGCCAAGTGCCCTCTTTTCTGAATAAAAACTTGGCCTATCTTTTCTGCAGGAAAGGGCTGAATTGCCCTTATGGAGAGCAGGGATGAAACTTGATTTTGCGCCTCTGCCCACTGGTTTGGAGGACGGTCTGGGAACCCTTTTGGGGTTGGCAGGATGTGGAAATAAAATCTGTACCCCTGGGATACTACGCTGAGGACCCATCAATCGCTGGTGATGGAGGTCCAGTTTTTTGCATGGTGGGCAAGTTTTCGTCCTAGGGGCATGAGAAATTGGGCAGAGGTGAGGAGTGGAGAAGTCACTGTGAACTCTTTCCGTAAGGGGGTGGCTTAGCACTCCCTGCTTTAGAAGTGGAGGTACTCCATTGTTTAGATCTCTGCATACCCTAAGACTGTAATCTGGGTGGTCTGTTTCCCCTTGGTCGAGTCTGAGATGGTCTCAAGGGGGGCTGGAAAGGACCAATGTTTTGAGGGACAATGCCTACTGAATCTTGGAGGCTGCACTTGCAAAAAATCTTTGACTGTCTGCATAGACTTAGTCTTTTCTACCATCTTTTTTAAAACCTCTTCTGCTTTGGTGCCAAGCAGATTGCCCTTGTTCAAAGGAGCATCCAATAATTTTGATTTGACATGGTCGGGCAAGGTCTGCTCCTTAAGCCAGGCATGCCTTCTAAGTACAGAACCTGTGACTGCTGCCCTGCAAGATGCTTTTAGGGTGTCAAACCCACATTACAGGTATGCTTGCTGACTTGGCTCGCAGAAAGCATAAGCTCCTGTAATTCTTTATTTTCTGCACAGTCAGGAAAGGTTGATAATTTTTGCTTAATAAGTTCAATATTATGTTGCTGGTATTTCAGCATGTGGAATTGACAATTTAATGCTCTAATGGCGAGAGTTGCAGGGGTGTGTACTTTTTTACCCCATCTGTCTAAAGCTCGGGAATCCCTGTCTGGGGGATTCTTAGCTGTAGTTGCTTTTATTCCTTTAGGTCCTTGGGAGATGACTTCTGGGTCAGCAGTAGGACTTTTGAAGATAAATTTGTGAGAGTCAGGAACTCTGTAGTACCTGTCAGGTTTCTTTGGAGCAGGGGCAAAGTATCAAGTGTTAGACTGGATTCCATAAAGACATCATCCACAACAGGAGGGTAGCTAAGGGTCTGTGCTGTGGTAAATCTAAAAATTTCCCGAGTCTCTTTTTGGACTGAGTATAATCCTGGCATTCCCAATGGAAATGCTCTCTCAAAGTATGTAGGTTTTCAACAAAAGAAAAATTCTCTGGAGGGAAGGCAGAAGGAATGGATTCCTCTGCATCTAAATCCTCATAGGCAGATAACGGCATGTCTTCATATTCAAGAAACCTCAGAGTCGTCGGACCCTTGGTCAGATAAAGCTGCTGGGGACAAGCCTCTTTCTTTTAGCAGGGGAAGGCTAGCTTCCCCTAATCAGCATGATCAGGTCTTCTGCCATTTTAAGCATCAGAGATTGTGGCAAGGAAGTAGGCGCTTGAGTTTGGGTCATCGGTTTTTTAGGTGTAGTTCGTACTCTTGGCCTTAGAAACTCGGTCATTTTAGATAGAACTGAAGACACGAAAGTCGTCATCGGTTTGGGTCGAATATCGGCAATGAGAAGAACTTCCTCAGAAGCCGGTGCCTGCACAGCGGCTCCGGACCCATCCAAGGTAGAGGTGTCTGCATGTTCCATAGTCAAAGAAGAATCTCGCGGCATACCTGACTCCGAACAAGTCTCGGTAGCAGCCTGCGAATCTATCAAAGTGGGCATCAGGGGCTGGGAAAGCGCCTCACTGAGTACCGGGGACTAGCTTAACGGAAGTATCATTGGCAGTTTTGGACCTCTGCTGTGTTGTCTCTGTCTTTATCCTGACGTTTTTTCGGGAGATCAGTAGTTGGATGGCTTACCGAAGCCATTTCGGAACATCTGGACAATAGTGACAAGGTCAGAGGGAAGGAGGGGGGGTGGTAGAAAACAAATAAGTAAATAGCTTCTTTATCTGAAGTAGCTTACTTCATTTGGTCTTCAACCTGTGGGACAGAGTCCCCAGCTACCAACATCTGAGTGGCAGTCATGGAAGGATAGTTCGGAGCACTGCAGAGCCAAAGGATGCCCTACTCCTAGATACAATGTCCAATTTGTAATGGGATATGAAGGTATGAGAGGAGGACCAATTAGCTGCAGAACAAATGTCATCCAGTGACACTCTAGACCAGAAGGCTGCTGAAGTTGCCATAGACCTAGTGGAATGGGCTTTAATCTGACCTGAAGGGGAAATGCCTTTATCAGAATATGCCCGGATGATACATTGGGAAATCTAGTGAGCAATGGTGACTTTAAAAATTGGTTTGCCTAAGAAAGGTTTGAAATAGGACACAAACAGTTGGTCTGATTTATAGAAGGATTTCGTTCTGTGTAAATAAAACCTCAGTTGTCTATGTACATCCAACAAATGTAACTTGTATTCACCCCTGTTTTGGAAATTTGGAAAGAAAATAGGAAGATTAATTGATTGAATACTTGTTTCCGAAGCCACTTCAGGAAGAAAGGAAGGTTTAGCGCACTGGGAAACCCTATCCTTAGGAAAGACCACGTAAGGAACTTTAATGGACAAGGCTTGAAGTCCCGATACCCTCCTGGCAGAAGTGACAGCCACCAAAAAAGCAGTTTTCCAAGAAAGGAATTGTAAAGCTACTGATGCTGCTGGCTCAAAGGGAGGGGAGAATAGAGCTTGCAGAACAAAGGTAAGATCCCATGGAGGTGTCAGATCTTTCACTGGGGGGGTCGTAACAGAAAAGTTCCTTTAAGGAAGGTCTTTCAAAACCTGGAAGAAGCTAAGGAAGCTATGTTTTCCCCCACATGGAAGTTAGAGATGGCAGCCAGTTGGACTTGAACAGTAGAACTAGCACCATGGTGAAATATACCAGATAGAAATTCTAGAATAATCAGAACTGGAGCCATAAAGGGATCTAAGTTCCATTTAGAGGCCGAAATAGAGAAGCGTTTCCATTTGCAATGATATATCTTTCTGGTAGAAGACTTGTGAACCACTACCAGAATGGTTTTATCTGAAAAGGATAAATCAGGAGTCCTAATCATTACTGGAACTGGAGCAGCCAAGCTGCGGGTTTCAAACTGTCCAGGTCTGGGTGAAAAATCCCCTAGGGGTGAGAAATGAGATCCAGGACCGGATCCAAGATCCATGGTGGAACTACTAGGCGAGACCAAAGTGAGGGGAACCAGACTTGGCGAGGCCACAATTGGGCAATAAGGATTACAGTGCACCCCAGCCAGTGAGCTTTCTGAAGAAATTTTGGAATGAAAGGTAACGAGGGGTAACCATAAAAAAGACTGGGAGGCCAAGCATGAACCAGTACGCCTCTGGGGACTTCCCCCTGAGGGAGGTTCAGAAGAATTTGCTGCATTTCGCATTGGAAGGAGATGCGAAGAGATTGCAGCAAGGCCGACCCCACTGAAGGAAGATCTGTTCTGCTACTGAGGGATTCAGAAACCACTCGTATGGCATCAGAATAGTCCTGCTGAATCTGTCCTCCAGAATGCTGGACTGTCCCAGAATGTGCGCTGCCACCAGAAAGCAGCCGGTGGAAAAGAATAGTTGTGTAAAATCTTAACATAACCATAGATGCCCTTCTCTTCCATGCTGCAGTATTCTGGTACAGGATTTCCGCCTCAGGCGAGCCATACGTCAGCTCCTATACAAAAGCTTCAGCTTGGCTGTTGCAGCTGCATGGGACATCACACGTAGGGCCATAAACCAGTTGCCCTTAAATGTGACGTCCGCACGCACAGATCTCAGAACTTGAAGGCCAGCAGAAAAAGCAAAGGTCCAGCAGGAGCAGATGCCAGAGTGGGCAGTCAGAGTGGTGGCCAGTTTTTGGTTTAAGGACCCCAAGGGCCTGTAGAAGTTGTGGGGCCTAAGGGTAAAGTTGTATAGGGGTAGGTGGGTGGGAAGGAATACTGCAACATGGAAGAGAAGGACATCTATGATTATGGTAAGATTTTACACAACTATTCTATGTTCTTCTATTCCTATGTTGCAGTATCCTGGTGTGGGAGAATACCACATCTTCGTTGGAAGGACGGGTGGAGGTAGAGGAGACTGTTTCCACGAAGCCTTGCAGGATTGCTCTGGCAAATCCTGCTTGTGCCATGGAGATATTGTCTAACTTGTAGTGCTTGGTGAAGGTATGGATGGAGGACCAAGTAGTTGCTTCCAAAATGGAATTAGTGTCCATGCCTTTGATAAAGGCTTTAGAAGCTGCCATGGCTCTAGGGGAATGAGCTTTTACCCCTGATAGAAGATCTTTCCCATGGACAGAGTAACAGAAGCGGATGGTTTTCCTAATCCAGCATGCAATAGTTTGTTTGGAGACTGCCTTGTCCAGGGCTCTGGGATAGAAGGAGGCAAACAGTTGGGATGATTTTCTGATGGGTCTGGTTTTGTCCAAGTAAAATCTTTATTGTCTGTGGACATCCAAGGAGTGTAGAATCCTCTCTCCCTGATTGGTTGGAGAGGGGTAGAAAGTGGGAATGTGAATGGATTGGTTCAGAAATAAATCGTTGACCACCCTTGGCATGAAGAAAGGGCTAGTTCTAAGGGTGACCCTGTCCTTGTGGAAGGTAGTATAAGGACAGTCTGCCATTAAGGCTTGTAATTCTGAGACCCTTCTAGCTGAAGGGATGGTCACTAGGAGGACAGTTTTCCAGGTGCAAATTTTTAAAGTAGCTGTGCCAGCAGGTTCAAAAGGGTGCTGGGTTAACTTCTCCAGGATGAAATTGAAGTCCCAGGATGGTGGGATAGGACTTCTTGAGGGTCTGATGTGTAGGACCCCTTTGGGGAATAGCTTCACATCTAGTCTAGTTGAGAGTGGAAGATCAAGGGGTAGGCAAGCTGATATAGCTGAAAGGTGTACTTTTATGGAGGAAAAGGACAGTCCACCTTTCACCAGATGACACAGGTAAGCAAGAACTGGGGGGGTCTGCTTTGCATGGGTCCCTGTTCTTGTCCAGACACAATTTTGAAAACCTCTGCCATTTAGCAAGGTATGACTTTCTAGTAGTTGGTTTCCTGGCCTCCCTCAGGATTGATAGCACATCCTCTGAATAATGGTGCCTGAAAGGGATTAAATGTTTATCACCCACAAAGTCAGAGACAGCATTTGTAATTGTGGCTGTATGAGGGTTCCCTTTTGCTGTGTCAGGAGGTCCACCTTCTGAGGTATCTTGTGGTGATTGCCCTTGGCTAAGTTGAGAAGAAGGGGGAACCAGTGTTGCCTTGGCCAGCAGGGGGTCACCAACAAGATTTTTGGTTGGTCTCTTCCTATTTTCAGGAGGACATTTTGAATGAGTGGGAAGGGGGAGAAGACATACAGAAACTTACCCTTCCATGAGATGCTGAGGGTGTCTACTCTCCACATTAGGGGGAGGACATCTTGGTGCAGAAGGTCTGCAGCAGTCTGTTCTGGGGAGAGGCGAACAAGTCTATTTGAAGAGCGCCCCATCGGTGGACAATGTCTAAGAAAACAGTCCTGTCCAGCATCCACTCATGATGTGGAGAGGCTGTTCTGCTGAGGTCTACTTGCTTGTTGCCCTCTGAGGGGATGTAGGATGCCTGCAGGGACACATTGTGGAGGGAGGCTAGTTCCCAAATTAGCAGTGTCAGTCTGCACAGTTGGCATGCCTTTGTTCCTCCTTGCTTGTTGAGGTACCACATGACTGTGGTGTTGTCTCTAACTATTAGAAGAACCCCTGGATGAAGAAGTGGGATGAAGGTTTTGAGAGCCTGGAGAACAGCAGTCATCTCTCTGACATTGATGTGTTTGGCCCTTAGTGAGGGGGGCCAAGATGCTTGGACCCTATAGGATGTCATTGCGCCCCCCCCCCACCCTGAGTCTGATGCATCTGTATGCATGACTTGAGTTAGGATCGAGGGATGGAGAGGCAGCCCTGGAATGAGTTGGACCTAATGAATCCACAGCTGGTTTCTGCTTTCAGGCATGGTAGGAGCTTGATGTTCTGCTTCAGAGATTTTTGGTGGTGTGACCACACATTTTTTAGGTACCACTGAAGCATTCTCATATGCATTCTGGCTAGTGGAAGCATGGAAATGGTGGCTGCCACTAGGCCCAGGGTCCTTAGAAACTGCCTTGCTGTGATAGTTTGAGCAAGCAAGAGCTTCTTGAGGTAAGAGGTAAGGGAGGTTATTTTCTCCTGTGGCAGAAAAGCTTTCATAATGTCTGTCTGTATTCTGCACCCCAGAAAGACCTTGTTCTCCTCTGGGGTCAGGGAAGATTTCTGGATGTTGAGGGTGAAACCCAACTTTTGCAGGAGAGACATGGTGAATTTGAGATGGGTAGAGTGTTTTTCTTTGGCTTCTGCTAGAATCAGGATGTCATCCAAGTAAGGGTAAATTTGTATTCCCTGGGTTCTGCAAAGGGACAGACATTTTGTGAATAATCTGGAAGCGGTGGACAAACCAAAGGGCAAGGCAGTGAATTGATAATGTGAGGAGAGTCCACAGAAGCATAAATATTTCCTGTGGGCAGGGAGGATTGGGATGTGTAAGTAGGCCTCTTATGTTCAAAGTGATCATGTAAGCCTGGGGTGGTATGAGAGGAAGTAGGCTTCGTAGAGACAGCATCTTGAAGGAGGGCATTGTCCATCCTTTTTGGGGACCAGGAGTAATCAGGAATAAAATCCTTTTCCTTTTTGTCCTGGAGGAACTGGCTCCATGGTGCCCATCTTCAGAAGGTCTGTCAGGATCTGTGGAAGGAGGTGTCTCTGTTTTCTGGGTGGAAAGGGAATTTTTCCTAGAGGAGGTTTTTCTGTCCATGATAGGAAGTATCCCTTTTGCACAACAGCCAGGACCCAACTGTCTGATGTGATGGTTTTCCAGAAGGGAAGGCAGTGGGAGAGGTGGGATGAAAGGGCTAGGTGGGCAAGGCAGTCACACATTGTTGGGACCTCCTCTGTCCTGAAAGGACTGTTTGGGAGGCGGGTGGGAGACTGAGTTTCTAGTAGTAGGTTGTTGCCTATGACCTCTTCTCAGTCTGGAGGAGGAGGTATCAGAAGAGGCAGGGCTTCTTCTGACAAAGGTGGCTTTTGCAGGGTCATTCCTATAGTACTTAAGGAATAGTGGTCACTAACAATGGTTTAATGTCCTGCAGCTCTTTACTCTTTTCCTGTAAAAGTTTGAAGAGATCAGCTGCCTCTTTGCCTAAAAGGTGGTTTGGATCCAGGGGGGCATGTGAGATTTTTGCCTTGAAGTCCTCTGTTAAGTGTTGCAGCCTGAGCCAGGAGTATCTCCTGAGAACAGAAGCAGATGCTACAGAGCGAGCAGAGGCTTCAGCAGCATCATAACTGGATCTGATATAATGTCTAGAAACTTGGGTAGCAAGAGACAATTTGGATGCAATGTCAGTTTTGTTTGGACAGTCAGGAATGGAAGCCAGTAGGGATGAGGCTTGAGAAATAAGGTCCAGAGCATATTTGGTGATGTGCGTATGGTAGTTTATGGCCCTAAAGGCCAAAGTGGAGGATGTATAGACCTTTTTACCTATCCTGTCCATAGATTTACTATCCTTGTCTTTGGGTAGTAGGGAGGCAGATGGAATGAGTCTGGATTGACTGTCAGGAGTAGTGGCAATCACAGCTGTGTCTGCCAAAGGCAGCTTAATGAGGAATTTTTGTTCCTCAGGTACCTTGTAAAAGCTGTCTGGGCACTGGTGGCTGGGAGTCAGGTGTCTTAGATGCAGAACTAAAGACACCCAAGAAGGCAGTTATGACAGGTGGAATGGCTGAAGGAGAGGGAGAATCCATTTGGAGTAGCTCAAAATATCTCTTGCGTCTGACATTTAATACTTATCTTTCAGACATTATCATTGAGGGTGTGAAGCTGACAATGCATCGGTCTGCGGCTGAAAAGTTCTGAGATCTGTGGTGGAGATGTCACATTTAAGGGCAACTGGTTTATGGCCCTACATGTGACGTCCCCACGCAGCTGCAACAGCCAAGCTGAAGCTTTTGTATAGGAGCCGACGTACAGTTCGCCTGAGGCAGAAATCCCGCACCAGAATACTACAACATAAGAACAGAAGGACGTGTGCCCATTCCCACACTCTCATGGCTTCTCGACAAAGGGGGTAGGGATCTGGTTCTGCCCTGCTTGTTGATATACCAGGCTACTGACATGTTGTCTGACTGAACAGCAAAAGTCCCTAGAGGAAAGATGGGCATGAAGGGCCTGTAATGCTAGAAGAACTGCCCTCATCTCCAGGATGTTGACATGCAAATTGGTCTTGGAAGGGGACTACGTGCCTTGGACTGTCCTTCCCAAACAATGTCCTCCCCCAGCTGGGAGGCATCCGTGGTTACTGTGGTTGTGTGAAAGGAAGGAAGAAAGGGACGTCCCTGGACAAGTTCCGGAGAGAGAGTCCACCAGAAAAGTGCAAACCTGGGATATGCGTAATGGATGGGACAAAGGTAGGTCCAGAAGGGACCACTGAGCCGCTAACGTCCACTGAAGGACTCTCATGTGAAGACGTGCAAAGGATAAAAGACGGATAGTGGCTGCCATGGAACCCAGGGCCCGCAGAACTGTTTCCGCTGAGGGGAAGTAAGATTGAAGAATGTAAGAGATGTGAAGTTTCAGATTGTATAGCCTTTCTGGGGTGAGATAGACTTTCATTTGTATGGTGTCTAACCAGGCTCAAATGAAGTCTAAGCTCTAAAGTGGAGTCAGTGACGATTTGCTGAGGTTGACAGTAATCCCCAGTCTGCTTGCTAGAAGAAGGAAGTTATCCCTGGCATGGAATAGTAAGACACTTGGTAGTTGCAGCAAGGAGCCAATCGTCCAGGTAGGGATAGACCTGGACTCCTTGAAGCCTCAGGTGGGCCGCTACCACCACCATGACTTTGGTGAACACCCTTGGGGCTGCGGTGAGACCAAAGGGTAGGGCCCTGAATTGATAATGATTGGCCTCCAGCTGGAAGCGAAGAAACCTGCAGGAGCACCTGTTCCTTTTGATATGACAGTACACTTCCTGGAGGTTGATCAAGCACATCCAATCCTCTGCTTGCAGGTAGGCCAGAATGGACTGAAGCGTGACCATCCGGAATTTCTCCTTGGCTACTGACAGGTTCAGAGTGGAAAGATCCAGAATGGGTCTTAGGTCCTCTGTTTTCTTTGACACTAAAAAGAACCTGGAACAGGTGCCCGATCCAGATTGGTCTGGGGGGACGGGTTGGATGACTCGTTTTCTTAGTAGCTTTTCTATCTCCAGTGCTGCTTCCTCCCTTTGTGCGGGTGGAATGTCTGGGAGGAGTTTTGGTGGGGGAGGCAGATCCACAAACGGGATGGAGTAGCCTCTGGATATGATTTTCAACACCCAACAGTCTGTTGTAACGGACTCCCACTTTTTTGGATGTAAAGAAAGATGTCCCCCAACTGCTTCCAGAGATGAGCAGCTGGGCAAATCCTAAGGACTGTTGCACAAATCTATCCGAGAATGGTTCTCAAGACCTGAAGTTTTTCTGCCCCCCCGCCTCTGGGCCAGCGTCTATAGTCACCCCCTCTGCCTCTGGGGGAGAGCCCTGAGTGTCCCAGGAAAACTGAGATTTCCAGAATCACATCATCTTTGCCCCTCGCTGATTCCTTGAGAAGGATCTTTGAGGGGCAGAAAGCAGATCCCGACAGCAGATAGTGTCTTCCCGTCCTTCTCATTCTGAACTAGAGTCTCTCGCACGGACTTCCCAAACAGGGAAGAACCATCACAGGGGCATTAGCAAACGATGCCTTAAAGGGTTCCAAGAATTGACAGAACCGGAGCCAGGCATGGTGCCTCATGGCAACGCCTGACCCAGCCACCATGGAGGCTCCTTCCTTGGCATGGGAAAGGAGGTGCATGGACGTATTCGCAACCACTTTCAGAGTCGCCATGCATGCGGAAAATATCATCTTGTCTTCTGCCAACATGGGCTCTAGAGGAGACTCAGCGACTTCCTTGACTAAGTCACGCTGTAGTTGGATGACGTGCACCATGTAAATTCAGCACCCTTATGGTAAAGGTTGCTGAAGTACATACTCACTTTCCCAGACAATCCATTGTCCTCGACTCCCGGTCAGGAGGATGGACCATAGAGCTCTCCTGCACGAGCTCTTTCTTGGTGGCAGCTGCCACCACCATAGCATCTACTAGAGACCTAAGTCCTGTCTGGTGGGGGGCTAAGAACTCTGTCAGGCATTTTTGGAATAGGCTCCATGGTATCCAGTTCTTTCCATCCTCTAGAGGTGATTAGGTCCACCAATGGATCTGCTGGGTGGGGGACACCCAGCAGGTAGATGGGCCCATGCCAAATGCCTCTAGGAACACCGACTCATCCAGGGCTGGTTTCTGAGCGGACCCCCCCCCCCGCCTTTGGCATAGGAGTTCCATGATGTCTCCAAAGGAGACATCTTCGGGGGGAGACCTGGGGGAACCTTTCCCTTCCTCCAAGTCAGTGTCATCCATGAGGGACTCTGGGGAGGAGTCCAAGTGCCTCCTTTTACACGTTTGTTTGTGAGGAGCATACTCAGTGGGACTCTCTGGGGGGTGGGGGGGGGCTCGCAAACGTCTGGCTGCTCCTGGTGGGTGCTCCCTGAGGCAAAGCAAGCATGGGTTGTCCCTGAGATGACAGAAAGGCCAGAGCTGCACCCAGAACCTAGGGAGTTGGGGCGGACTCTGAAGAGGAAATGGTCAGAGGTCTCAACCCACTCGAGAGGACCCTCTCCACCTCGTCAAATGCCTAAGGAGAGCAGACATTCTGGGAAACAAGTAAGGGAGCCGCTCCTCTCGGATCCGACGGTGAAGTTGGAGCCAAGTCTGCAGGAGCTGAGATCAGAAGGAGACGGAGATCTGACGAACTCAGAGCCGAAAGAACCCCCCACATATCCGATGCCGAGGCTACGGCCCCAAGAGCTCAGATCCAATATGCCCAAGGCAATGGCTGGTGTCGAGTTACAGGGTACCGTCAGCGCAGACCCCCCCCGACTCAGAGAGCTCTCGGATCCAAAGACCCTAAAACCAAGAGTTGGATCGGAGAAGGCACTAGACTCTAAAACCAAGAGTTGGATCAGAGAAGGCGCTATGGGGGTGAAAATGGGCTGCGAGCTACCCACTCTGGAGGGAAAGGGAGCTGGCAAGACTCCCATCTGGATCTGGGTGCGGATCAACTTCTGCATCATCCTGTCCTTCTCTGACTCACTCAAGCTGTGGGTGGAACATGAAGAGGAAGCCACAGACACTGGCTGGGAGTGCCGATAAGGGGAGGCTCTGGATGGTGGCCTAGATACCTCCGGCTCCAGGGAAAAACCTAGGCGAACGGAGCTGAGGGGTGTACTGGGCCTAGGAAGGGTCCTAGATTTTGAAGGAGGCCCTGATGGAGCCAAGCGGTCCGGGGATCACTTTCTTGCTCTGTCCTTCTGATGCTTTTCCCCATCCACAGGCCTCAAGATGGGAGGTTGAGTCCCAGAGGCCTGGGAAGGGCCAGAAATGGCAGTAGACATCATAGTAGTAGAAGCAGGGACAGCCGTCCCAGAGGCAGGCAGTAGTCCTTTCATCATTAGTTTAGCCCTCTGGTCCTTGACGGCTCTAGGATTGAAGCCCGTGCAAATAGAGCAGGCTGTATCTAGGTGAGCCACTCCTAAATGCACTACACACAGAATGTGCCCATCCACTGGAGAGAGCTTATGGCCACTCCGTACATTTTCTGAAGACAGGCTTGGGGTTCTCAGCCATGTCCAGAAGGAAGCCCAACACACACAAACCCACACACACGCTTACTTACTGAAGGGGTACAGGAAGGCCAAGGAAGGGACAACACTAAACGATAAACTCTAACCTTTTTTTTTTTTTGACAACAGATGGCCAATGCGAGGTAGGGAAGGTTGGGAGAGAAAAAAAAAAAAATAAATAAATAAAAAAAGGTTGACAGGGAACCCTACTCTAAAGGGAAAAATAATCACGTACCGAAATAAATTGCCTGGAGCTCAGCAACCACGATGCTCAGCTTTTCAATGGCAAACGAGATTGGAGGAAAGGAAGGAGATAGAGTGGCATTGTGGGTAAGGGGTGGAGCTTGGAGACCAGATCAAATGCTAGTGATGCAGCCGTCTCGGATACAATCCGGATCCAAATACCCACAGGTTGAAGACCAAATGAAATAACCTACTTCAGCTCTAGTATTAGTGCGCAAGGTAACTCTATCCTTATGAGAAATCAAATATGGTGGTTTTGAAGAGAGAGTTTGGAGTTCAGATACTTGTTTTGTTGAAGTGATAGTGATCAAAAAGACAGTTTACAAGATAGAAACGTAAGGTCTACTTTAGCTGAAGGCTCAAAAGGTGAATATAACAAGGTATATAATACCAAAGTTAGGTCCCAAGGTGGAGTGGGATCTTAAATTGGAGGGCTAAGGAAAAATATGCCATTTAGAAAGGCATTGTACAACTTGGATGAAGATAAAGGAGATGCATTACCTTTGATGTGATAGTTGGAGATGGCTGCTAACTTAACTTTGATGGTGGAGAAGCTTGCCCAAGTTTGAAAGACAGAGGCAAGTAAAACTAAAACAGCTGGGAGAGGAGTTATGAAAGGATCCAACTCTCTCTGATGAGCCCAAATGGAAAACCTCTTCCATTTACTCTTACAAATCTTCCTAGTCAAAGGTTTCTGGGATGAAAAACAAAACTGCCGAACTGGGGAGGAAAGCCTGGAATGTCTAGCCATCATAGGAACTGGAGAAACCATGCAGTCAATTTCAGGCCTGCAATGTTCGGATGAATCACTCCTGACAGGTGCGACAGGAGGTCTGGACTGGGATCCAGTGTCCAAAGCGGACATACTAGGTGAGATCATAGGAAAAAAAAAAAACACTTGCCGAGGCCAGTATGGGGCAATGAGGATCACTTTCTAAAGAAACTTTGGGAACAGAGTAAGGGGAAGGTACGCATAAAGTAGACTGAAGGGCCAAACATGGACTAGAGCATCTCTAGGTGAACGTCCCTGAGAGGGAATTGCATGTTAATAGCTGCACAAAAGTAGCTGTACCCACCAGGAAGAAGT
Organism: Protopterus annectens; assembly: GCF_019279795.1. Lineage (NCBI taxonomy): Eukaryota > Metazoa > Chordata > Ceratodontiformes > Protopteridae > Protopterus > Protopterus annectens. The sequence goes on from NC_056737.1 coordinate 223,829,752, forward strand.
ACAGAACTAACTCAAAAAAACAAGCCACCCTGGTGGAATCACAAAATCAATCACCTGTATAACAGGAGGAAGAAAATCATGGCAAAAATTAGGAGGCACAGCACCCAGCAGAATAAAGGCACTCTCAAACTAAAACTCTGAGGACAAATAAAGTCTGCCAAAGACAAATTTGAGGTAAGTTTGGCCTCCCAGGCCAACGACAACCACAAAGCATTCTTTAGCTATGTCCACAACCTCAAAGGCAATACACAATTGTGTGCAGAGATCATTGTAAATGGAGCCACCCATACTGGAGCCAGAAGATACAGCAAACCTCCTGGCTGATAAATTCAGCTCCAACATTACTCCTCTTCCCCTCAACCTTCCCTCAGGAAATATCATCAAATATAACTCCCCCCCCCCCCTACTACCACAAAGGAACAGGTCCTTAATGCTCTCTCTAAGACCAAGAACACAATAAATCGGCCCAGACAATATCCCAAGATGCCTTTTAAGTAGCATGGAAAATGACCTATCAAGGCCTCTGGAATTACTATTTAACTGTAACCTGGCTTCGTGCCTCATGAATGGAGAAAGGCAACAGTCATCCATCTGCACAAAGGTGGGCCATCTACAGACCTCGGAAACTACAGACCCATAAGTCTCACTAGTCTTATATGTAAAGCCATGGCAAGAATTATCATGCAGATGATCAATAGTGATATAGTAAACTTCCAGATACTGGACCCAACCCAGTTTGAATTTGTCAAGGGAAGATCATGCCTATTCAACCTGGTGGACCTCTGAGAAAGTCGCCAAAGCAATGGACGAAGGCAAAATTGTTCACACTGCCTACCTTGACCTGGCCAAGTCATTTGACACAATATCCACTCGGGCATTGCTGACAAACTCAAAAGTTTAGGTGCAAACCCATATGTCACCCAGTGGATAGCCAACTAGCTCACAGTCAGGACCCAGGAAGTTAGAATTAGGGAGTCCACCTCTACAGAGAGGCCAGTCACAAGTGGAGTCCCTCAGGGATCAGTCTTTGGACCGCTCCTTTTTGGCATTTACTTCTCAGAAGTCAAGGCCATGTCAGTGGTCTCTGGCTAACTAAATTTGCAGATGTTTGCAAATTAGGAGCTGTCATTGAATCTCACACTGACACAAATGTTTTACAGGAGGGGCTGACACAGAAACAACTAGTGTCAGAGCCATAGACTAAAATTAAATGCCAAGAAATGCATAACAGTATCCTTTGGAAAGTCATCCATCCCTGGTAACTATCATATTGACAACACATCCCTTAGAGCTGACCCAGTAGTCAGGGACTTAGGGACACAGATGGTAATCTAGACTTTGATAAACACATGTCTGCAGTGGTGAGGAAAGCATTCTATGCTGCGCAACTTACAAAGGTATGGCATCCAAGTCCAAGGAAGTCATTGTTCCACTGTATTTGGCATTCATCAGACCTATCATTGTACAGTGCCCCCTTTGGTATGCACCTAACCAGGCATATCCAACAACTGGAATGTCCACAGAGGTTCGTCACTAAAAGAATACAGGGTGTAAGTAATATGTCCTATGCAAACCGCCTGAAGGCTCTATCCCTGTATCCTGTCTCCTACAGGCTTTTGAGGGGAGATCTATGCCTGGCATACAGGGCATTGTCAGACCCCACTCTGATGGGTCTCCTGTGTATCCACAAAACAAGCAGCACCAGAATTACCCATTCTAAAGACTTAAACCTTGCCTGTGATATAAATAGGACATGCTGGAGAGATATGTATGTATCCCAGAGATTATCCATGTGAAGCAGAGTTCCTCCCCAACCCAGTTCAATTGCAACTTGGACAATTGGATGGGAAAGTGGAAAATCATCCCTGGTTTGGCACCTACGTTTCTAATGGACACACATAACCTGTAAATGGTTCATCTCCCAGGCCCATGCTTACACATAACGAGGGTAGCAGAACTTGTCAGAGATTTGGGATGCATGGCTAGGCATGAAAAGGCCCTTGTGGTCGTTAGCCTAGTAAACACCCATGAACCTAATTAATGCAAAGAACCTGCTGCATTCGTTGTGGAGGGGAGAAGTTACTGCAGCAGCCATCGACCCTAGTGCTCTGAGTACCATTTTTGCCTGGGGAGAAGGATGAGAAAGAACCCACCTGACATGCAATTTCAATGTAAGAACTCTGTTTTGAGGCAGAAGAGTTAGATAATTGACTGTCTAGACAAGCCACTATAAACTCCAAGACTTGAACTGGTTGAAGTTGTGACTTGGCTAAGCAAACAGACTGCTGCATGGCTGACTCCATTTGTGGGTGATCATGTCTGCCACTGATTGAGAGACCACTTGTGAGGCATCAGAATGGTCCTGCTGAGCTTGTCAGCTAAGATTTTGAAATTCCCCGGTATGTGAGTTACTATAAGAAAGCGGTTGGAAGAGATTTCCCACTGCCAAACTCTTAGTGCTTCTCAGCACAAGGGATAGGATCTGGTTCCCTCATGTTTGCTGATGTACCAGACTACATGTTGTCAATTTAAATAGCAATTGTTCTGGAAGAGAGCTCTGAAGGGCCTGCAATGCTAGAAGCACCGCTCTCATATGTAGGACAATATGCAAATTGGTCTCTTCTGGGGACCACATGCCTTGAATGGTCTGTCCCAAGTAATGCACCCACCCCACCCAAACTGGGAGGTGTCTGTGGTCAACATGGTGTTTGGGGGAGGAAGGACAAAAGGACCCCCTAGAGAAATCTCTTCAGAGTGTATTCACCACAGCAGGGATCTTCTGTAAACCAAGGACAACTTTTATCAGCTGTCATAAGGGACATCGATGAAAAAAACATTGGCTAGAGAACATTGAAGAATTCTCATATGAAGATGAACAGGGGATATTAAAGTTATTGTAGCAGCCATCGACCCTAATGCTTTGAGTACCATTTTTGCCTGGGGAGAAGGATGAGAAAGAACCCACCTGACATGCAATTTCAATGTAAGAATTCTGTTTTGAGGCAGAAGAGTTAGATAATGGACTGTCTAGACAAACCACTATAAACTCCAAGACTTGAACTGGTTGAAGTTGTGACTTAGCTAAACTGATAGTAATTCCCAGAGTGTGAGATAATTGGAGCAAATAATTCCTGTCTCTTTCCAGAAGATGCCTGGTCGGTGCGGTATGGAGCCAGTTGTCTAAGTATGGAAACACTCTGAATCCAAGCAGTCGTACTTGAGTTGCTACCACTGCCATGCATTTGGTGAACATGGGGGTTGTGGTGAGACCAAAGGGCAGAACTATGAGCTGGTACTGACTGGCTCCCAGCTGGAAGCATAGGTATTTCTCTGAGAGAGCCTGTTCATGACACGTACTATCATCAAAATGAAGATCGATAGAGAGTATCCAGTCATCCTTCTCTAAGATGAGCAAAATGGACTAAACCGTGACCATCCAGAATTTGGCTTTCTTTAAAAATTGGTTCAAATAACAGAGATCCAAAATGGGTCTAGGGTCCCCTGTTTTCTTTGGTAATAAAAAGAACCTAGAGTAAATTCCAGATCCTCTTTTGTCTCAGGGGAACCTCTTAGATGACCCTTTTGTCCAGTAGTTTTTGAATCTCTAAAACTGCTAACTCCCTGTGAGTGGAACATCTGGGAGACATATCCTTTTCCTTTGGGGAACTTGTAAAAAGGGAATTAAACATCCCCTGGATATGAACTTTGCACCCATGAATCTTTTGCGATGGATATTCAGGCTTTTATGTGCAAAGGCAAGGGGCCCCAACTGCCTCCAGGACCTCTGAAAGGATCTGTCTACGATGGAATCTAGAGATCCTCGTCTCTGTGGACCTCCTGTGCCATGTGGGCATTGGCATTCATTGTAACTATTTCCCCCTATAGCCTCTGGGGGAAAAGTCTCCGTGTGACTCTTGGAAATATCCTTGAGATTTCCAGAACCACAACTTCTTACCACTGCATTGATTCCTAGAAAAAGGTCTCTGTGGGGTAGAAAAGTGAATTCCCATGGCAGACAAGGTCTTTCCATACTTTCCACTGTGGGAGAGTCTCTAACTGCTGGCCCAAACAAAAGATCCATCAAAAGCAGCATTCATAAATGATACCTTAAAGGACTAAAAAAAAATCTCACAACTGCATCCAGGCATGTCGCTTAATGGCTATGCCTGAACAGACAGATTTTGAAGAACCTTCAGCTGTGTGTGAGATTAACCACATGGATGCGTTAGTAATGGACTGCAGGGTGGCCAGCTGTGAAGAAAAGCACTTCTGTTCCTCTGCAGACATGGACCAAGTGATAGAGTTAGACAGTTCCTAGACTAAGTCACTCTAGTGAAATGTGCAGATAATTCAGAGACCATAATGCAAAGGTCGCTGGCACATACACTCACTCCCCAAACCTGTCCAATGCCCTAGACTCCCTATTATGGGGCTCCACAGAGGAGCTCTGTTCAGCCACCTCCTTTTTAATGGCTGCCGCAAATACCATGGCATCTACAGGAATTCCCTTAGGCCAGTGTCAAAAAAATCTTGTCCAGATGGTTGATCGGTTCTATGGAGTCAGGTTCCTTACATGCCCTGCAGGAGACAGGGTCTATAAACTCATCCGCAGGTGGGGGATCCCAAGATGTGCATGGCCCAGACCCAAAGGCTTCCAAGAACACGGATTCCTCCTGGGAAGGGTTTTGAGAAGACCAACCACCTTTCTGGTGAAGGATCTCTAAGACGTCTCCAAGCTATTCCTCCTCAGCTGAAGATCTAGGGGACCCTTTCTCCTTCACAAAAATCAGTGTCTTCTGTAAGGGATTCCTGCAGGAAATCCAAGTGCCTCCTCTTGCATGACCTCTTCCAAGCAACCTCCCCAGTGGGATGCTCTGGGGAGGTGTCAGAAGAAGTGGGAAGTTCCCTGGTAGGAATTGCTTGAAAGCTCATAAGGGCTGGCTGCCCCTGAGGTGCAGGAAGAATAGACTCAGAAAAAGGATCCAACGAAGGAACAGGAATTGGAATTGGATCCGAAGACCCAAGAGTTGAAACTGCTCTGGGGTGAGAGAAAACCCTCTCCACCACCTCAAAGGCAGAAAGACCAGGAGAAGCAGAGACTCTCGGCGCAGACAATCCCAGGCCCTTCCTGACCCATCGCTTTGAGGGAAGAGTCAGAACTAACCTGTCCAATGCTGAAGCTCCAAGGGGAAGTGCCGCCTCTGAAAAATTCAGAGTCAAAGTCATCCCCTCAGATCAAACGCTGTTGCTTCGACTCCGAAAACTGCTACAAGGGTCTGAGAAGAGATCAGATCGGGGAGGGTCACCTGGGTGGAAGAAAGAAGAATTTTTGGATCCAATGTTTCAACTCCAGGTGGTCTCGGATGCAAGAGCTCTGAAACAGCAGTTCAGATAGCAGAAGGAGTAACAACTAGCTGGAAAGGAAGGTTTAAGGCTCACGGATCCAATGGGAGATGGAACCAAGAAGACAGCCCTCTGGATTAGTGTTCTGAGAAATTTTCACATTATCAGATCCACCTCAGACTCTGAAAGACTTCAGGAGGACCTAACTGAGGAATACGTGGACGGTGGCCTGGAAGACTTTAGGAGTCTCCTAAAGAAAGGGAGACCTCAGCTGTGTAAAATCGTACCATAACGGTAAATGTCCCTCTCTTCACTGTTGCAGTATTCATTACATTAGGGATCCCCTGCCAAGGACAGATCGATGTCCAGCCAGTATACCAAAGCCTTTAGGTTGCCTTAAAGTAAAACAAACGCCACATGTAGCCTCCTTACGTAGTGTAGGGCATAAACATGATGTCTAGATGTACCATCCTCAGAACTTAGAAGCCCAGTAGGAGTCCCAGTCCAAGGAAAGATAAACAGTACATACAGAAGAGAAATGGACCAGGGGGTAGAGGGAGGGAATGAATACTGCATCAGTGAAGAGACTGACATCTACCGTTATGGTAAGATTTTACACAACTGTACTATATCCTTCCATTTCACTGCTGCAGTATTCATTATATTAGAGAGCATGCCAAAGCTCAGGAAGAAACTTGGGAGTAGGAAGGACCAGCAGAGACCTCTAAGAAGCCATGAAGGATGGTCCTACAAAACCAGCTTGAGTTCTGGAGATTCTATCCAACTTGTAGTGATTGGTAAAGGTATGCACAGAAGTCCAGGTAGCTGCCTCAAAAATAGAGAGAATCCAAACCCTTAAAAAAAAAAGCACCAGAAAAAGCCGTGGCCCTAGTAGAATGAACCTTTACAGAATAAGGAAGGCTCTTACCATGAAAGGAACAACAAAAATAACCAGTTTTTTCAGATCCAAGAAGAAACAGTCTGCTTGGATATATCTAATCCTAAAGACCAAGAATGAAAGGAAACAAAGAGCTGATCAGATTTCTTAATAGTCTTACCCAAATAAAATGTGAGTGTCTATGAACATCCAACATGTGCACCACCTTCTCATTGATAGTCTGCTGAGAAGGGAAAAAAAGTAGACAAATTAACAGACTGAATAAGGGAACACTCATTCACTGCCTTGCGCATAAAAGAAAGATTAGTATGCAAGGATGCCCTGTCCTTATGAAACACCAAATAATAAGGACAAACCATAAGGGCTTGAAGCTCAGACACCCATCTGGCAGAAGTAAGGGCTAATAAAAGTACAGTCTTCCCAGAGCAGTGTTGCAAGGAAGCTGAAGCTGCAGGCTCAAGAAGAGCCAGAGTCATTTTTTCAAAAACAAAATTAAGATTCCAGGGAGGAGGAACAAGCTTCCTTGGGAGGTTTGACATGAAGGATGCCTTTTAGGAATTGTTTAGCCTCGAATCAAGAAGCTACAGTATGAGATAAAGGCAGACAAGCAGAGATAGCTGATAAGTGGGCCTTAACATAAGAATAAGCCAACCTAGCACTGAGCAATTCACACAGATAACAGAGAACCAAAGGAACAGCCACAGAAAGTGGATCCAGGTTACCAGATAAACACCAAACAGAAAACCTCTTCCATTTGGATAAGTAGGATTTCCTGGCCTCCTGCAGGACCTTAAGCATGCCCTCAAAATACAGGTGTCTATGTGGAATCAAAATCCTGTCAGCTGAAGAGTGGACAGGTGGTGATGGAAGAGAGAGATCTCTTGTCTTGTGTGAGGAGGTCCACCCTGTAAGGTAACTTGTGGTGACTGCCCTTGATTAAATGCAAAAGAAGAGGGAACCAATGTTGTCTTGGCCAAGAGAGTCACCCAAGATTTTGGGAGCATCCTGTTGAATTTTGAACAGGACTTTTGGAATGAGGGGAAGGGAAGGGAAAGTTTAAAGAAACATCCCCTCCAAAGAAAAAAATATGGCAGCTACCTTCCAAACCAGAGGACCTGGGACTCTGGCCACAAAATACAGGAAGTTGCCTGTTCAGAGGAAAGGTAAAAAAAAAAAATCCATTTGAAGAGTACCCCACTGGCAGACAATGTCCAGAAATGCATCCCTGTGAAGCATCCATTCATGGGATTGAATTAAGGACCTGCTCAGAGTGTCTGCCATAATGTTTTGGCCTGAGGGAATGAAAACTGCCTGAAGAAACACTCAATACTGGATAGCAAGATTCTACAGTAGGAGTGCCAACCAGCAAAGAAGACAAGATCTTGCCCCCCCCCCCCCCTTAGGAGCAGGAGAAATATATTTAGTCTTTTGCTTTTTCTTCAAAGGGATGTCCACCTTATAAATTATGGAAAGCTCTGACCTACGATGGTGTTCAATAATAGTAACAGGGACTTCTCCTCTGACTAATGTTTGAGGAACCCCCCATGCCCCTCAGAGAGATAATCAGTTGTGGTTCCCTTAAACATCTGAAACGGACATCTGCAATACCTCCTTGGACATGCTTAAAGTCAGATCCCCGACCGGAATCCAACTCTGTTGAGGCAGAGGAATCCTACGATAAGGCCAGGCGAATCTCCAGGCATTCACTCGCCTTGGGAGAATCACCTGGTGGAGGCTGATAAGAAGATTCCAGCCTAGGTTTCTTGGCCTTCTTCATCACGGAGAGCTGCCCCTCTGAGCAGGAAGTTCCCTCCATCGTGTCTTTTGCAAGAAGCTTAAGATGCTGGTTTTCAAGATAAAGTGCCAAAAAAGAATGTCTGCTATGAAGTGTTTTAGGTACAAAGGCCTGACAGATGGAATAGGATGTATGGTCGTGCAAGGCACCAAGGCAAAACAGACACTGTTCATGGTGGTCTTTATGGGAAATCTGCCTCCCACACTGGCAGTTACCCTTCTTGGATGACATGAAACCCCACAAGTAACAATAAAAGAAGATAAGTAAAAAAAAAAAAACCCAATGGGACACTTGTCTGCAATGGCTTGGTGAAACAGCAACAGAACAGGCATTCAGACCAACGATCAAGCAATGGAATTCAGACTGGTGGCAAAGAAGTTCTGGGGACGGTACTTCTGGACTTCACCTTTATGCTCTACATTACACAAGGAGCATACATGTGATGTACGGCGTACCTTAAAGCAACCTGAAGGCTTTGGTATACTGGCCGGATGTTGGGCTGCCCTTGCCAGGGGATCCTTAAGATGATGAATACTGCAACAATGAAATGGAAGGACATCAGTAGATGCCTGAGCTGTTAGAAACCTTCTTAGGAGGTTCAGAAGGTGCTGAATGGGGAGACCGCAGAGGGGAGCATTTTTGGTGCTCCCTGGGTTCCTTTGATTTTTGAGAGGGGTTTGAGCCTCTGATGAAGTACCGGTGGAAGGAGGCCTTTTAATACAAGTTTGTTTCTCCTGTCGCTAATGGCTCTGGCATTAACTGCCGCACAAATGGAGCAGGTGTCATCCAAGTGTACCAGACTCAGACAATAAACACACTCCCTGTGCTTATCAGAGCAGCAGATCTTATGCCCACAGGAAGTGCACTTTTTGAACTCAGTAGGCTTATAAGCAATACTGAAAAGTCGCAAAAAAGGTAGTGCCCAGAAAGAAGGAAAAAGAGGGATTTTTTTTTTTTTTTTTTTTTTTTTTTACAACTATAACAATAAAGTAGGAAAGGAGAAAGTCTGAATACCATCTCTGGTAAAAAAAGAGCTACCTCAGAACAAGGTAATAAAGGGTGAAGTTACACCAAGAAACGTACCTCTAAGAAAAGTATGGAAAGGTGGTAAGGGAGACATTACTAACTGTAACAAAGAAGAAAAATTAAGGAGAAGAAAAATAGTTGAATTTACTCACTAAACTCACTACAAGCTTGAGAAACTGCAATCCTGACTAATCTTTAAGAGAGAAAAACAAGATCTGAGGTAATACACTGGTCAGGGGCATTATAAGTGCAGCTACAAAGTCGGATCCTAGAATCTAAAGAATATGGCTGAGTTAGATCAGTGGATCATATCCGAACCCATTCATCGAGGAACGAATGAAAATGACATCAGATCCATGGTTAAAACTTCAGACTTATCAAAGAAAGGCATGAATGACTGAAAACAATGCTGCATGCACTTCAGTGAAGCATGCCAAATACACCATTACCATATGATAAAAATGATTACACCACTACTATATGATAAAAATGATTACACCAATCAACAAATATGAAACAGATTCTGCTACTATCCTTATAAGCCACTTGTAATTCTTCTACTCAAAGAAATGACTAAAAATAAAAACACTTGGTACAGGACAGTTTCTATTAAGACACGGGTGCTTATTCTATTTGAGGGTGGAGGCAGAGTAAGCAGATTACCTGGAATGGTTCCTTTTAACGATCTATATTCTCTTAAAATAAGCACATGTTTTAGCAGCTGAACAGTTAAAGTGCAATTATGGAAACTTATTTCTAAATTAATAATGTTACACTGACATGACTAAAGTTTACAAAAGGGCTGCATACCAAACTCGTCCTGTAAACTGATTCCGCCTACTGCAGACACGCTGTCATGGGAAGCTTCTAGGTGAATACTTCCATTTCTCACTAGCACAGAGGCACTAGTGCTAAGCATGGCAGCTTCGGAAGGGGGTCGGGATTGGACTTTGCACTGGGATGCACACTGTTGTCCTTGCTGACCATCTTGAAGGCTACAGAAAAAACACAGTCAAGAAATTAGAAAACATGTAATTTTAAGGGAAAAAAAAAATCACTGCCCATCCAATAGCCATAGAAAAATGTGCATCACTAGGAACACAAACTGTTAACCATAACACAAGAAAACAATGCCTTGAAACAAATTTTTAAGGAAAAGTAAAGTTGCTAATACCACCATTTATGTACCTGTCCTCTTCTATACTTTCTACCCTGGGTCATTGCAATCATGATGCACATTATTCCAAACTAAAATACTGCCAGTGTGGAGATGTGAAAGGAAGATGACGAAGTGTGAGCAAAAAGTAGAGTTGTGCAAGTTACAGTTACCATAGCAGTAGATATTCTAAAACATCACTGATGCAGTAGCCTTTAGCTATTTAGGATGTATCCTGCCCTGTGAAAGACTCATTGCCAGTTATCGCAAATGCTTGATTCCAGTTGTTGCTCTTAAGGGTGGCACAACCGGTTATTAGATTTAGGGGGCAATTACATTTTTCACATAGGGCCATGTAGGTTTGGATAGTTTTTTTTCCTTACATAAAATCATCACTTAAAAACTGCATTTTGTGTTTACCTGGGTTATCTTAGTCTAATATTTAGATTTGTTTGATAATCTGAAACATTTAAGTGTGCCGAACATGCAAAAAAATAAGAAATCAGGAAGGGGGCAAATACTTTTTCATTGCACTGTATGTATCACGACATCTCTCCAACTCTGTTCCCAACCACCTATCCAACTTCCTCTTTACACACACTACACATTGCACCAAACATATTGTTCCTCACCTTTAGGCTGCTTAATTGCACTTCAACTATAACAAAAACAAAATTAAGTGCAAAATCCTCTCCAAACAACAAGTATGCATAACTCCCCGCTATACTAAAATCCTTCTAGGAGGAAATATACACCCTAAACCTGGCCACACCTACCACAATGAACACAAAGATAATTCTCTCCGACACACTTCTGTAATCCAACAAAAGCCAATACCCAACCCTGGTGATCTAATTTTTGCTGCAATAAATGTCAGAAGTACAAGAAATAAAACTGCTGAACTACATGTCCAGATTACCCAACATAAGCCTGATGTTCTTGCTGTAACTGAAACTTGGCTTAAATCCAGGATAAACGGCTCTGAAGTTATACTTCCTGCCTATATCATCCACAATGGCCGTATAAGAGGAAAGACAGTGGTATTGCTTTAATATTTTTCAATACCTACCACATTTCCTCTTACAGTACACACACCAAAATTCAGTTCATCAGAGCTTCTGTTTGCTTTCCTCAAAATAAACAATTACAAATATGTATTACTGTTCTTTATATCTCTCCTAGCGGCAATACAGCTATGCTGGAAGATATCCTACATTGGATACATTTCCACAAGAAAAAATATTACTAGGTGATGTTAATGTCAACTGGTTGGACAAACTCTAACTTCCCTACATCTAGTATGAACCTGTATGGTTTCACACGACTAATTAATAACCCCACACATTATAGTAAGACATTAAATTCCCTATTAGACTGGATTTCTGTATCAGACCCTAGCAAATACACCGCCACAGGTGCAATGTTAGACTTTTTCAGTGATCATCTCAATCTATTCTACTAGACATCTCAATCATCCAGTTAAACTGCATATTTATAAAACACGTAACCTTTCCAAGTTGAAACCAGAAATGTTCATTACTACACTATCATCTAGTAATTGGAACTTCCCAAAAAGTCTCCCCTTAAACTATGCTGTAATTGAATTTAATACAAATTTCCTAGATAGCCATCACCTCCTAGAAGGAGCTGACTGAAAAATAATGCAACTTGGCTATCCAGAGAAGAGAATGCTAACACAGAACAGAGAAAAACCATGGAAAGAATGGCAAAAATATAAAACGCCCCATTATCATGAAAACGTAAGAATGCTTTGCAGTTGTACTGAAAAGCAAATGAATGAAGACAAAAAAACTATACTATTATAACTTTCAGAATAATACTAAAAACAACCCTAAAAAATCTGGACATCCATTAAAGAAGTCTCTTATATACCCGTTCAAAAATTCAACCCAATCCCCTCTTCCCAATAACTCATCACTCAAACTGCAATACAATTCTACAATTCAACTCTTTATTTTACAGATGGTATAGCATCTCTAACTAAAGATTCCTCAACATCTAATCCCAACCCTGCTCAACAGCCACAAATCATCACAACCACCTTCACCTTCAAACCTGTGCCCACATCCAATATAAAACTATTTTTAAACTTAAAAACTGTGTTCTTCTTCACCTGATGATCTTCCAAGCCAGTAACTAAAAACAGCAGACTATAGCATTGCTTATCCTGTCTCAATCACTATAAATAGGTCAGTCCAGGAATTCCATTTTCCCTCTCTCTGGAAAAATTCGGCCATTATCCCTCTGAACAAAAGGAAATTCAACAGACATTAATAACTTTAAAACTACAGCAATCTTAGCTCCCCTTGCCAAAATACTTGAAAAATGTATTCAAAATCAATTGCTAGACTACCTCCTGCAGGAAGAACTTCTAAGCCCTACACAACACGGCTTCCTTCCTTCCCAAAGTACTAGCACTGCCCTTCTAACCTATATAGATACTGTCAATAAAGCTACAGAAAGTGGCAAACTAGTCTCTTCCTTATTTCTAGACTTGTCTAAAGCCTTCAACACAATTTGTCACAGCAAACTTCCACTTCAAATGTCCTGACTAGGTATTTCTCAGCCCACCCTTCTGTGGTTCAAAAACTACCTGCCCAATAGGTAACAGCCAATAAAATGGCACTCCATGCTCTCTCCTTAACTCCCAGTCACCACCAGTGAACCATAAGGCTTTATATTGGCCCCTCTCCACTAACATTTTCATCAACACCCTCTATACTTCCACACAACAGGCTACCCTAATACAAAACGCAGATGATTCCACTCTCATTTGCACATCTGACAAGATCATTTACCTCCAATAAATTACTCCAGAAGCTTTAACAGCCACTGAAACATGGCTTTGTAACTCATAACCAGGGTTGGGACAAAATTAGAATGTCCCTCTTAAACCTATATTGAAAGCACGCAGGTTGTTTAGGTGAATATTTTAAATGCCTTTGTTATATATGAATGCTTTTTACAATATGTCTTTGGTTGTATGTATCTACCTTTAAATGAAAAAGGGTGTGTGAGTCAATTTAGCTCATGACTTGTGGGGTACGTAGTATTTAAGCTGCTTCTGTTGTGAATATGGTGGATCTGATGAAGCAGAGTTTTCATTTTCTGTGAAAGTGCTTATCCTTGTTTACTTGTGGAATAAACTACAACAGATTTTACCTGCCCGTGTCATTCCTGGTGCAACGCTTTTGTGGACTGTGAAGAAATAAAAATAAACTATATTAGCATTTATTCATCAGTGGGTAGATTCTTGTTAATCTCCACAGATGCATTTAATAAATACTTTCCTGAACAGGCAGTTGACGTACTTGCCAGTTCACAAAGAGAGTATAAACAAGATATATGTATTAAAGGGCTTGTTATTAAACACGCGTAAGTATCTGAAGGAACAAGACTAGCATTTCTTTAAAAATTAACTACTGACACTGTAGTAAAGGAAGAGACAGAGAACTTGAACAATATATGGTATGCAAAGTTAACTATTCCACAAATTATAAGACACTAGAAACTCTAGCGAGTACAAAAACACTACCCAATGGAAGGATAGGGAGAAAAAAGGTTGAAATGTTTAAGAAAAGTAGGCTTAAGTGGGAACAGAAAATACAAGCTATTACACAAGATAGCATGATGCTACATATAGTGGGAAAGAAATACAGGTGGATCATACAGGACAAAGTGAGTAGAATAACTGTGTTTAGCAGCAGATGAAGGATAAGTAAGAGATATGCATATCAATGATCAAAGGATGAAAGGGAAGATGCTGGAACCCACAGTACACGGCTGGGAATAATAAAGTAACTAGACAGAAAACTACAAGGCTGAGACTGTCCGGGGAAAGAAGACAGTTATTACTGTAAAAAGATGTTACTTGATTAGATTCTCAAAACGGAACATAAATGAATATTTTTCAAATACACGCGAGATGTGTAATTTATGGTTTTGAAACCAAAAATAAGTACCACGTCTGTCAAATACAAAGTAAAGTCACATGTCAGACACTGCAACAGCGTTTGGGTTATATCCACCATCTTAACTGTACCTTACTCTGGCTTCAAATTCTAAAATCAGTGGTTTCTTTCTTTGCATGTACCAAAGCAAAGTCTAGCAATGGAATGTGTTTTAGCAGGGTGGGAGGTTGGCATAATGGTCAAGGTGTTTACCTTATAAACACAAGGTGCAAGGTTTGAATCTTACATGGGAAGTTGACTAGGCTTAAAATGGCCTACAAGGGCAGTTAGCCTACTACTAACCTATGAAGTAGTATGTACATCTTCTCTCACATATCCAACACTGATACTTGTTCTCTTATTCTTCAAGACAGAATGCCCAGAGAAGGAATGACTGATATGGTAGACAAACTGCTCTACTTGCAACTGATCAAAAATATGGACAACACTTTGCATACACAGTGTAAAACACAGCAACTTATCATAAATGTAAGGCCCTTAACTGCGAGTCCTACACCCAATCATCTCCCTTTGTGTTATATCAAGAGTAAATTAACCTACCCTGTTTTGTTATAACCCCTTCATCTGCACTGGCCAATATGGACTTTGTCAGCTTTTGCTCCTTCTGTAGCCACCATGACAAGACTAGATATTTTGAGGCAGTGTATAAAATGTCACATGCATGCAGAAAATTCTTTATTGCTACCTCACGAAAGTTTGTGAGAGGTGCAACATTTACATAACTTGCAGGCTACCCTCTCACCTCTCTGGTTTGTTTCTGTGTGTGTTTGTTGTGCCTATCAAGTGTGTTCTGAGTTAAGAGGGTAGCCTGCAAGTTATGTAAATGTTTCACCTCTCACAGACTACCCTCTTACCTCAGAAAACACTTGGAAGGCACAACAAACACACACACAAACAAACCAGAGAGCAATTCCAAAAAACACTCCCCAAGTCTTCCAGGCTAAATACTAAAATCTCAAAAATTAGTTCACACAGCAACACACCCATAGTCAGTACACAGGAGTCACAAAATGATACACTTCAAGCCCTTACAGCCCACTGAAACTGCATTGATATATGACAGTGTTTTAGTAATACGCAATTCTGTTGTCAGGCATAAACCCCTCTTTCACCAGGCTGGATAAAAAATGGTGATAGCTGCCACTCTGAAGCCAGCATGTTGGACACAAGAACTCTTACATCCCTCCATCCTGACAAACATAATTATGACCTGACATCGCTCTACATTGGTGGGGGGAGGGGTGTGGTGGAGAATGAACTTAGGTGTTCTACCCAGAAGGACGTGAAGAAGGATATGAAAGAGCTTGCTATGCATGTCTGAAGAAGCAAGGAAGACATAGGTCGAGTGGCATTTTGCCATCAAGAATGACACAGAAATTCAATGAAAAGATAACTGACTTTAGTTATTGGTTATGTAACTGGGGTCATTCTAGGGGGATCCCAACTTTGGTTGACAAGGTCAACAAGCCCTTCTGCTTTGCCAATAATGGCATGCAGTTTTTTTTTTTTTGCAAAGGCATTCACATTCAGGCTAAATAGGTTTCATAGGTATGTACTAGGTTAATGACCACCAGGGCCTTTATAAGCCTAACCGCAGGACCCAACCCAATGTGTCCCTAAGCATCATGGGCATTTATTAGAAGAGGATACATTAGCTAGGAAGTTTCTAAAGGTTATGTGAGGGTGGGTATGTTTGGAAATAGTTACTGCTGCCTCTTCTCTCTGAGATATGGAGGCCAGATGTAGGGTAAATATGCAATTTCCCATTCATTTGTCAAGGTTACTCTTAAATAGAGTTAGGGATGGACTCTGTTCCAGAGCATGGGGATCCTCTCAGACACATCTGTCTTGCCAACATGTCCTACTTATTTTGCAAGCAAAATTTAAATACTTGGATCTAGTGGTTCTGATGCTGTTCTTTTTGTGGATGTGCAAAAAGTCCATCAGAGCTAAGAACCAGGATGCAATGTATGCCGGGCATAGATTGCCTCGTATATGACTTTAGGAGACAGGGTATGGAGCTATGACTAAAGCGATCCATATAGGACAAGATCTTTATACCATGGGATATCCTGGTAGGGAACCTTTGTGGGTATTTCAGCTATTGCATATGTCTGGTCAGGTACATGCCAAAGTGAGAATTATACTCAATGATGGGTCTGAAAAGGGCTGAAAAAATTGGGACTTCGACTTCCTTGGACTTGGATGCCATGCACTTACTTATAAGTTGGGCAACATATAATGATTTTCTACTACATTTTGGCAAGTGTTGGTCAAAGGCCAGATTACTGTTATACTTATGTTCCCAAATCCCTTGCTACCAGGTCAACTCATAGGGGTGCCTTGTCAATGGATTAATCAATCAGTCTTGGCGGCAGTTATCCCAAAAGGTAGTATAATGCATTTCTTGGTGTTGAATTTTAATCCATGACTTTGGCACCAGTCATTTGTTAGTATTAAACCCACTTGTAAGATTTTTGTGTTGTGGGGACAATCTAAGATACAAGTAATAAGCAAAAAAAGCCAACCAGTGCTAAAAGTCCACAAATCACTCGACCAAGAAGGCACTGCTACTGCACATGGATTCACAAACCATTAATTTATTACTAAAATCTCCAGATATTTTTCAAAACAGTTGACTGAGCGCTTTCTTTCCTCTAAAGCAGGGATTTCATCAGAATCAATCTTTTCCCTCCAAAATTTCCCCTTAAA
This sequence comes from Protopterus annectens, assembly GCF_019279795.1. NCBI lineage: Eukaryota > Metazoa > Chordata > Ceratodontiformes > Protopteridae > Protopterus > Protopterus annectens. The sequence goes on from NC_056737.1 coordinate 223,846,674, forward strand.
TACTTAATTACATCATTGAAAAAATGACATCATCCTATTAATTATATTGTAAAAACAATTACTAAAATTTTTTTAAACTTTAAAATACAAAAATAATCAATATAAAATACATGTCCTAAAGAAACACATAAATATATAAAGAGAAAATAAGTATGTATATTTAAAATTATAAGATATATATATATATATATATATATATATATATATATATATATATATATATATATATATAAATATATAAATATATATATAAATATATATATAAATATATATATAAATATATATATATATATATATATATAAATATATATATATATATATATATACACTTCTCCATAACTTTTATTTCATTAAATCCACTTTTTTGTATAACAAGGGCTTAATAGAAATAACATCATTTAGCCCAGGGACTTGACTTGCTTGCAACATAATTTGCCATCTTAGCTGTCTTTCTTCTATATGGCTTCTAAAATTGCCCCCTCTAGGGTTTTTTAACACCCTTTCTAAAATGGCAAACTCAAAACCTGAAAAAACAGAACAACCTGTGGAATGCTTAAACAAGGCATTATTTAGATTTTTAGTGAGTATTTGGTATGTGTGCTCATAAATCCTGTCTCTTAATCGTCTTTCTGTCTTTCTGAAGTAAAAACTAGGGCAGGTTTTGCACAAAGCCAAATAAATCACACCTATAGTTTGACAATTACCCCTTTCAAATCTTATCTCTGTCCTTAGGGAATTGTTTAGAGTAGTACTCTCTTTGGTACAAATATATTTACACTGAGAACAATTCCCACACTTGAACGTACCATACCTTTCCTTAGTTTTAAGTTCACTTTCAAAATATTTTTTCAAGTTAGGTCCTACTCTATAAACAAAATTTGATCTGCAACCCACTACTGTCCATAACTTCGAGTTATTTCTCAACATAGCCCAGTTATTATTCATAATTTTCTCTACCTCATATGCTTTACTTCCAAAGGGAATGACCATAGATTTTTCAAAGTCCTTATTTTCTTCATGCCCTTTGTCTGTGTCTTCACTCATGTTATATGGGTTACCTAAAAGGGGCTTGTATTTCTTTCCCCATTCTTCCCTTACGTATTTGACATATTCGTTGATGTTTTTAGTGGGATACCCTCTTTCTTTGAATAATTTAGCTACTATCGCTAATTCTTCATCTATGTTCATAGGTTCATACTAGGCTATCTGCCCTAGGGCATTTATAAGCCTAGCCAGAATGTGTTTGGCTTTCGCCACCCATTTTAAATTTATTTTGCTATGCCCTTTTTCGAGGTTAGTATACTATGCCTCTATCTAACAGTGACACAGAAGTGATACCCGGAGTAAACCTACGATCTCCCATCCACTCATCAAGATTCCTCTTGGAGAGTCAATGTGGGACTCTGCCTAACCTGGACTGGGATTTTATTCCAGAGTGAAGGGAGCCTCTGGGTTATGAATCTGTCCCTCCAGCATGTCCTATTTATTTCAGTGCTGAGGTTCAAGTCTCTCGAGCCCGTAGCTCGATGGGATTTGGATTTTCTGAGGTGCAGCATGTCCATTAATTCCGAGTTGGACATGGCTTTATACGTCAGGCACAGATCTCCTCTGAACAGGCGGTATGCCACTGAGTAGAGCTGGAGTTTCTTTAACCGGGCAGCATATGGCATCTGTTTGAGCCCTTTGATCCTCTTGGTGAGGTACTTTTGGGGTCTTTCCAGTTGCTGCAGGTGTCTGGTAAGGTACATCCCAAAAGGGCATTGTACTCAATTATGGGCCTGATGAGGGATGAGTAAAGAGGCACGATGACCTCCCCTGATCTAGATGTGAATCCCTTCATGATTAGGTGGGCTATATAAAATGTTTTTCTAACCACTTTGGCCACGTGGTTGTCAAATGAGAGATTGCTATCAACTTGGGTCCCCAGGTCCTTAATTACTTCTTCTGTACTTAATGGATTTCCACCTATGTGGTAATTTGTGGGCACTTTGTTTTGCCAAAGGGGATGACTATACACTTTTGGCATTTAGCTTGAGACCATGGCTCTGGCACCAGTTGTCTGTTTCTATGAGGCCCTTTTGGAGGATGCTTGTGTCGGCTGGAGAGTCGATTATGGCACCCAGTTTGCAGTCATCTGCGAACTTGGTCAGCCACAGTCCTTCCGTGTTGGCCTGTACCTCCGAGAAATATATACCGAACAAGAGAGGTCCCAGGACTGAGCCTTGTGGGACACCACTTGTAACTGGTTTGGAGTCTGACATGGCTCCAGCAATTCTAACCATGTGGGTTCTGTCCTTGAGCCAGTTTGCAATCCATCTAGTGACATAGGGGTTTATATTTAAGCTGGTGAGCTAATCTATAATGCCCGAGTGGGGTATTGTATCGAAGACTTTTGCGAGGTCCAGGTAGGCTGTGTGGACCACCTTCCCCTCGTCAATGGCCTTGGTGACTGTTTCAAAGAAATCAACCAGGTTTAAGAGGCAGGATCTGCCGTTAAAGCCGAACTGGGTAGGATCCAGTGTTTGTAGGTCCCCAATATCTTTACTTATGAGGTCCATGATGATCCTTTCCATAGCTTTGCAGACCAAGCTAGTCAGGCTTATGGGGCGATAGTTTCCAGGATCCGCTGAGGCACCACCTTTATGGAGAGGGACCACTGTTGCTGTACGCCACCCTATGGGCACATATCCTGTAGTAAGGCTGAGATTGAACAGTAGTTTTATGTTTGGGTTTAGCTCTTCTTTGAGTTCATGTAGGACGCAGCCCGGGACACCATCTGGTCCCATTGATGCTGTGTTTTTTGCTTTGGAGAGGGCGGCTCTTACCTGAGCATCTGAGATGTCAGGGGGGCAGCACTCTGCTGGGATAGATATTTGCCCTTTTGGTGGGGGGGGGGAGAAGTTTGCACTGAACCTGTCAGCTAGGATGTTGGCAATGTCTGTGGGTTTGGTGTATTTTTTGTCATTTTGGACTAATTCTGAGCATATCTGGGAATTACCACCCAGGTTCCTAACATAACTAAAGAAAGCCTTGTGATTATCCTTAGTGTCCTGTGCAATTTTTCTCTCAAAGCTGGCCTTAGACAATTTTATGTGTGCCCGTAGTTTTTTGCTAATACTGATCAGTGATGCCTTCCCTTTTTGGGATTTTGCTTTATCATTTAGTAGCTTCCTCCTCCTATTTTATAGTTTGTTTATGGCTGGGGTCCACCAGACAGGACGTCTGCCTTTGGAGGATTGGGTCTTGGTTTTATTTGGGATCGCATGATCCATGCATTCCTGAAGGTGTTCATAGAATGCGTTTATAAAGGATTCTGCGGTCTGGGCTGTATTTTCCACAGGCCCGGGGGCTTTGAAGGATTCCACCTCAGTTTTGAGGAGTGTAAAATTTGCTTTAGAGAAGTTTTTCACTGTGGTTTTCTGGGCAGGGGGTGGGGTTGGGATGTGAATATCCAGTGAGATTAGTTTATGGTCTGATCTTACCAGTGAGGGATACACTTCTGGTCTGGAGCATAGAGTCCCCATGTTGGTGATGATCAGGTCCAGTATGTTTTCCCCTCTTGTGGGAGTGATAACAAGTTGTTCCATAGCATTTGAGTTTATAAATTCTAGGAACCTTTGGGCTAGGGTGTTGGAGCTAGAGTAATGCTCCCAGTCTATGTTTGGGTAGTTGAAGTCGCCCAATATAATGGTGTTTGGAGAGACCTTCATATTTTCCAGTCTTCTCAGGAAGGCCGAGTGGGGTTCCTGATTTTGGGAGGGTGGTCTGTAGCAGGCTATAAACTGGAAGGCAGTTTTACCCACTGTTAGTTGCACATGGATAGTCTCTGATGCTTCGTGCTTTGCCACCAACCTGGAGGTGTGGGTATCTTTGATGAATATCGATACTCCTCCTCCTTTTGTGGTTCGGTCCAAGTTTTGGGGCCGAAAAGCATGGTATGAGGTATAACCTGGTAGTGCTGGGGTGCACTCGGGAGCCCTGAACCAGGTTTCTGTTACTGCACAGATATCGATGTTCTCCATGCTAAGGAGAGTTTCGAGTGCGTGCATCTTGAGGTTTAGACTTCTGGCGTTGAGTAGCATTACTATTAGTTTCTTATCCCTTGTGATACCTATGGAGGTGGGTTTGTCTTTTGAGCCTTGCCTAAAAAAGGCACTATGGGGGTAGCAAGAGCCTTTGCCAATATCCGAAAGACCAGGGTGACAGGTGCAAGCCGTCCCTAGCGAAGCATCGTGGCTTGTCGAGCATATCATCCCAAGCTGACAGGCATTGGATCCCCTTTGAATGACACCAGTACTTAAGCCAATTGTTGAAATTGATCATCTTGTCTTCATATTGTGGCATCATTCTTGGTGAGGGTAAGATGCTACTCAAGGTCAGGGTCATACCGGCCTGGGCTACATGTTCAGAGAGCTCCTTTATGTCTCTTTTCATGTAGTCCAGGAGGTACGTCTCAGGTCATTCACACCAGCATGGACAATGACTGAGTCATATTTGTACTTGCCTTGGAGTGACCTGAGTGCTTGTGTTATGTGGCGGATCCTAGCACCCGACAGGCTGCTCACCGTGACCCTCTCCTTGTTCAGCCTGGTGAGCGGGACGTCAGTGTGCCTGACGATAGAGTCACCTATTACAAGTGTATCAGGTGTGTTGTTTAGTCTTAAGGGCTGTGACTGTTTGGCACACTGGCTTTGTGAGATATGTGTTGCACGTGTTTTGTTTTGGGGTAGCGGCTGCTTGGGTGTCTGCTTTGGAGGTCTCTGCTGCTTGGCAGATCTTTATTTAGAGCCTCCGAGTATGTTTTGTGTGATTATGTGTTTGGTTTGCTGTCGTGGTAGGTCTATGTGAGACTGGAATTGTAGTGAGTATGGTTTCCTTCTCCTCCTGACTGGTTATGCCAGTACTGAGTTGAGAGAGCTTAGCCTCCAGTTTGGCTATATGGTTGCATCTCTCACATGTGTTGGAATTTGTTGGGAGGAGGAGAGGGTTGTCTGTGTACATGAGGCAGTTGTAACATTGCCTCAAGATTCCCAGATTCACCAGCTGGACCAGAGAGGAGATTGACAACTGACCTTTGGACATGCTAGAATAATATTGGGAATTCCTTAATAATTGAAAACCAGGGCCAGTGGGGAGTGAGGGTGTAGTGCTTTTAATTTTTAGTGCTGACTTATATAATTGCTTTAGTGAGCAAGTGCCAGGTAACTTAAGTGCAATGTCTTCCTCATTAGATGTCATTCTTGCTATCCTAATGAGTTGCCCTTTCACAACACTGTTTTTTTGTTTTATAGGGTGATTGCTAGAGTATTGCAGGTATGAGTTACTAAAAAATGGTTTTCTATAAGCCTTAGATTTAAATGACTCTTTGTCCTTTTGAATATTTACATCTAAATAGTTTGTAACATTCTCTTTGTATTCATACGTGAATCTTAAAAATTCTGCACTATCATTAAAGTATTTCATCATTTCTTGAATCTTAATCTTCAGACCCTTCCATAAAATAAAGATATTGTCTAAAAATCTAACATATAGTTTCATGTACTGAAAAAAATCACTTTTGAACACAATATTTTGTTCCCATTCCAACAACGCAAGGCTGGCATATATGGGGGCACATGATGTCCCCATAGCTACCCCCTTGTGTTGCCTGAAGTACTCTCCTTCAAAAGATATATAGTTGTGGTCCAAGACAATCTCCATAAATTCCATAATCAATTCTAAGATACAGTTCTCAATTTGTAGACATTTGTGAACCTGGTTATCCAAAGGCCCTTGACATTAGACATTACCCCCAAGACGTAGATGCCAAACAGAAGTAGTCCCAGCATGAAGCATCAGTTCTTCCTGCAGTGCCTTTTACAGACATTCCAACCTAATAAACACTAATTTGGAGCACATTAATCTGATTCAACTAAATACCAAAAGTCTTAACAAAAAGGGGCAAACTTGAGGCTTTCCTGTAATGTCAACACATTCATATACAAGTACTTAGAGAAATGGTTTCATAGCAATGAAAGTGCTTAGTTTATTCCTGGGTACAGTGTTCATCGCATCATCAGACCTACAGCGAATTGTAGAAGAGTAGTCATTACTTGTCAAAAGTCACATCACCTCACCACAGATCCCTCAGGGCATGACATATGAACTCCTAGATGTTCAACTCCTCATAAACAATACTAATTACCACTTCACTTCTAGCTGCAGAGCACCCTCTATGCCCCCCCTCCTGAGCATGACAGTTATATTAACACTAACTGAAATCCCCCTTAAGCACATCATCTTTCTACTGGAGGACTTTATCAATATACTGGCCAGCCTACACTGCCAGTGGTTGGCATGCCCAATGCTTCCTAAGTTTTTTATATGCTATCACATTTTTACAAACGGTTAACTATTCTACTGGGGTCCCAGTATCCTTGCTCTAGCTCTCACAAATATGGCCACTTCTTTCACATCTTCATATGTATCGTTCTGCCTTGTTAAACCAGACCATAAATTAGGGACCTTTGCCTTTAAAACCATGTATTAGGGACTTCTCAAAAGCAAGCAGTCTTCACTGACTTGTTGACCTAATCAAATTCCACTGTAATCCTCCTCCAATGGCTCCCACTGTTAATGCTACTAATTATGCCTCTGACCTCTATTCCCACTTTAACTGTACTGATGAGGCAGCCTCTATCTACCAAAGAAGTGGATAGTGGTTATGAATTCTATACAATGTACATGGTCCTGAACAAGGCCTTTGACACTATTCCCTATGCAAACATTAAAGACAGATTTGTAAATCTAAATATAAACCTTTTGTTATGCAATGGATAGCTAAATGAATCTCTACCAGAACCCTCGTGGTTACAATCACAGGTGTTACCTCTAAAAGCAAGTGTTACCACTGGTGTACCACAGTGCTCACTGCTGGGCACTCTATTTGGCAAATATTTCAGACTTTCAGGTCAAAACTCCTGGCCAATGGTCAAGTCTGCAGATGACTATAAATTAAGTGCTGTTGTTCAATCTTTGACCGACTTATAATTGTTCCTCCATGGGTTAGACTGTGTTAACAATTGGTGTGAGGACAATGGTCTCTAAATGTGGAAAATGTAGTGAAGGTCATTTCTGGTAAAGGAAACATTCACATACCATAGAGGTCATACACCCCCTTCAATCAGACACTATCGTAAGGGATCTAGACACTACTGTTAATTCATTACAGTTTGACAATCATTTCTCCATAGTGGTTTGAAAAGCCAGCTATCTGGCAAATCTATTACACACTACTCTGTGAAGATCTGCATCTAGCCTTTCAAGCCATGAATGAACCAACCATCTTTGACTACCTATTCCTTCACAGAATAAAGAGTACATCTAACACCCAACTGAAGGACCTAAACCATCACCAGATAAATAAGACATGTTGGCATGATAGTCATATGCTAATGTACACCCTACCTTTGAAACAAATTTCCACCACACCTCAAAGCAGACCAGCATTCCTGCCACCTTCAAGGTAAACCTAGATAATGGGATGGGCCACCTCAATTTCTCCCATGATTTATCATGTCTTGCTCTCCTTGAAGCTGGAGGGAACTTTTAAATACAGTTTTCTGGCTAGGTTTATAATGGTCTGCAGACTAATTGTCTGGTACTTACCTAAAACAGGACTGCAAAAGCAGAACAGCTAATACTGAAGCTTGTTGCAAAGCCACTGTTATTACCGAATATGTGTGTGTGTGTGTGTGTGTGTGTGTGTGTGTGTGTGTGTGTGTGTGTGTGTGTGTGTGTGTGTATGCTTTGAGTAGCTTGGTATGTTAGTGCATCTTGTCTAATTGGCTTCTTGTGTTTTATGGACAATAATTTGAGTTATGATGAACATTCTCAATGAATGCCATTTTAGGTGAGATGTGTCTGCCTAGTTTATGCTCAAGAATCTGAGCATTCAACAAGTTCATATGGATCTAAAAGAAATATACACAAAGAAATTATGTTTTTTTCCGCACTGCAAACCACTGGCTCACATCCCATTTAAAACTAGTGAAATCTGTCCAAGCAAAAACACATGGACAGGTTTTAACAAAGGTACTGGGGTCTGTCTTTACCAGCAGTAACAGTTGATGTACCTTAGGTTGATAAGCTTGTTTTATTTATGGTGTGTTTTATCAATATCAATCTACTGGTAACAGTTTATAATAATTACTACAAAACAACTGCCAGGGAAATAATCGTATATATCGCATAAACCAACAACCATGTGTATGCTCTTCCTATACATAACAAGTAAACAATCATGATGGTCAAGGACCACAAAGGTTTTTACAAATTATATACCAGTTAAGCATAAAGTCCATGAAAAAAATAACAATGTAAAGATTCTATAGTAAAAGGAAAACAAACAAGAGTAAAGTACAGTTTTGCAACTACCATAAATGTAGATGTTCGAGTGTTCACACTGCTGTAGTCATTACACTTGGGTTATCCTGCCGTCAGGTGGTCCCGCAGTCGGCCTGAGTTCCAAAGTCTTGGTCCGGCATCGGTTGCTGTCGCTTCTTCCCTGACGTCAGTGCGCCAGGGGTATACAAGATGCACCAGACACCATTTTCTTCAGTTTTTCTTGCCCCAGATGTCAGGTGCCCCCAAAGGAGGAAGGCAATACATATTGCTAATCAAAAATATACATGTAAAATACGAAGAATAACTTCAGTTACCAGCAAATACACCCCAAAGGTTGTATAGGATAGAAAGGTATTTATAAGTCCAGCTAGTTCAGAGGGGATGGAGGGAGGGAGGCAGTGTGAACACTAACATCTACATTTATGGTAGGTACAAAACTGTACTATGTTCATCATGTTACACTGCTGCAGTCATTACACTTGGATAGAATCCCAAAGCAGAGGTTGGGTGGTTGGTCTATAAAGAGTTTGGCTTGGCTATGAGGCCCTGCAGAACTGCAGTGGTAAAGCCTGCTCTGGATTTAGAGTAAAGAGGCAGGTGGTAATGTTTGGTAAAGGTGTGCACTGAACTCCAAGTTGCAGCCTCCAAAATTTCCTTGGTAGGTACTCCTCTGAGAAAGGCTGTTGAAGTGGCTGTTGCCCTGGTGGAATGTGGCCTAATGTTATTTGGGATTTTCCATGCTGTGTGTAGCAGTACCGAATAGTGTCCTATCCATTTGGATATAGTCTGCTTTGAGATAGCCTTGCCCTGTGATCCTGCAGCATATGCTACAAACAATTGCTCAGTTTTCCTGAAAGCCTTTGTTTTGTCCAAGTAGAAGCGTAGCTGCCTGTGTATGTCCAAATAATGCAAAAGTTTCTCCCCTTTATTCTGGGGGTTTGGATAAAAAGTTGGCAAATGGATGGTTTGGTTAAGAGCCACACTAGATACCACCGTTGGCATAAAGGTGGGGTTTGTCCTTAAAGATACCCTGTCCTGATGAAAAATTATAAAAGGTTCCACTGCCATTAGTGCCTGTAGCTCTGAGACTCTTCGTGCTGAAGTTACTGCCAGGAACAGAGCTGTTTTCCATGATAAAAGTTTTAGATCGGCTGTATTGGCTGGCTCAAAAGGTGGTAGTGTAAGTTTTTCCAAAACAAAGTTGAGGTCCCAAGTTGGTGTTGGTGCTCTCCGGGGCGGTCTTATGTTTTTAGCCCCTCTGAGGTACTGCTTTAACAAGGGATGTGAGAATAAAGGAGGATCCGTGTTGTAATGTGCTGAAATGGCAGAGGCATGGATATTAATTGATGAGAAGGCTAGGCCTCTGTCCAGCATCTCAGTTAAGTATTGTAAAATCTGAGGAATGTTTGGAACAAGAGGGTCAAGGTTTTGAGCCTGGTTCCAGGCGCAGAATCTTTTCCATTTTTCTGAGTAAGCTTTCCTGCTGCTAGGCCTCCTGGCCTCCAAAATGACATCCATAACAGCTTTAGAGAGAGGTGTTGCCTGATTGACTAATGTATCTGCCATGCAGCCAGGTTCAGGGTTTTGAGCTGACCGTGCAGGATCTGATCGTTTTGTTGAGTCAGAAGGTGTGGAATTTGAGGAAAAATCCATGGTGGGCCTTGAGCCAAGTTCCTTAAGACAGGGTACCAGTATTGGCGTGGCCAGTCTGGAGCAATTAGGATCATCTGTGTTTTTTCTTGTCTGGCTTTTAGGAGTACCTTTGAAAGGAGAGGTAGTGGTGGGCAGGCATAAACTTTTAGGTTTTCCCAGCTGAACAGAACAGCATCCACTTTCCATGCTTGTTTGTGATAAGTCCTTGTGCAGAATTTTTGTAGTTGGCAATTCAGTGGGGAGGCAAAAAAGATCTATGTCTGAGCATCCCCATTTTTGTGTTACCATGCTGAAGATTTGTGGATTCAATTTCCATTCGTGAGGGTCCATGATATTTCTGCTTAGATTGTCTGCCAGAGTATTTTTCTTTCCTGGCAGGAATTGTGCTTGCAGGTGAACTTGATACGTTAGAGCTGTGTTCCACAAGGTCATGGCTTGCCTGCATAGGGGATAAGAATGTGTGCCCCCTTGTTTGTTTATGTACCACATTACTGTGGTGTTGTCTGTCTTTAGTAATAACTGTCCTGGATGTAGAAGGTCCTTGAAAGCTGTTAGGGCATTTTGAACAGCTAACATCTCTTTTTGATTGATGTGAAGCTGCATCTGGTCTGTGGTCCACTTGCCCTGAATGCATTTTCCTGCCATGTGTGCTCCCCAGGTGTAATCCAAAGCATCTGTTGTTAGAGTTTGCCTGGCTGTGAGTCGGGTAAAAGGCTGACTCTTGTTTAGGTGACATGCCTGTGCCCACCATCGAAGCTCCTGTCGTTGGCAGGGAATCATTGGTATTGCTGCTTCTAAACTGTGAGAGTGTTGACTCCAAACACTTTTCAGGTACCATTGTAATTTCCTCATATGCAGTCTGGCATATGGTATTAGTAGTATGCAGGATATGCCATGAATCCCAGGGCCTGCAGAATTTTTCTTGCAGGGAGATGGGACTTTCTTGCCAGTAATTGAAAATATTGAGTTAGTTGAACTTGTTTGTCTGGCGTGAGGTAAGCCATCTGGGCCGTTGTATTTAAGCTGGCACCCAGGAATATAATCTGTTGTGAGGGCACTAGTTTTGACTTCTTTTCGTTTACTGTGTACCCTAGAGAAATTAGCAACCTTTTTACACACGCCAGATGCTGTAGTAGAATGTCCTTTGTCTCTACTTGAATGAGGCAGTCGTCCAGGTATGGATATATTTGAATTCCTTTTTGTCTGCAAAATGCAATTACTGGTGCCAGGCACTTTGTGAAGACCCTGGGCGCAGTAGATAAGCCAAAGGGCAGTGCAGAGAATTGGTTGTGCATTGTACCAGCTTTGAATCTGAGGTATCCTCTGCAATTATGTCTGATAGGGACATGCAGGTATGCCTCTTTGAGGTCCAGAGTAACAAGCCAAGCCTTCTTGCCCAGCATGGGTAGAAGCTGCTGTAATGTCAACATTTTGAATTTTGGAATATCCAAGTAAGCATTCAGAATTGAAAGGTCTAGTATGGGCCTCCAGGCCTTATCCTTTCTGGGGACCTGGATGAGTCTTGAGTAAAATCATTGTCCTTGTTCCTGTTGTGGTACTTTTTGAATAGCTCTCATGTCCATGAGGGCTGAAATTTGTTTTTGTGCCTCTGCCCATTGATTTTGTGGCAGGTCTGGCATTCCTTTTAGCCTTGGTAACGTATGAAAGTGGAATCTGTAACCTTGTGACACAATATTCAGTACCCATTTGTCTTGGGTGACTGTTTGCCAGTTTTGAGAAAAAAGTGCTAGTTTTCCCCCTAAGGGGGCTTCCAAAAGGGACGTGCTTGGCGTACGAAGGGGAAAGTCATTGTGGCCGTTTCCTGTAAGGTTGAGACTTGTCCTCACAGCCTTTTGGGGTTGAGGTGCCCCACTGTCGCTGTCTGTTCGAACCTTGGGGTTGAGATCTGCCCCTTGGGCGTCTGTATCTGCCTCTCTGTGGCCTGTCTGACACTGGAAAGGACCAGTTCGTTGTTGGTCAATTTCTGCTAAACCGAGGTGGCTGTACCTGTAAGAAATCCTTGACTGTTTGCATATATTTAGCTTTATCCTCCATTTTCTTTAACACCTCTTCTGCCTTAAAACCAAACAAAGTATCATGCTGTAAAGGAGCATCCAATAATTTTGCCTTAACATGATCAGGTAAACTTTGTTCTTTTAACCAAGCATGTCTTCGAATCACAGAGCCTGTAACTGCGACTCTACAAGAGGCCTCTAAAGAATCAAAACCACATTGCAGAGTATGTTTTCCCACCTGTTCAACTGCATGCAATAAATCCTGCATTTCTTTACAATCAGGAGCTTCTGAGGTTGCAAGCATTTTCTGTTTTAACTGAGCCATTAAATATTGTTAGTATTTAAGCATGTGAAACTGGCAATTTAAAGCTCTTACTACTAAAGTTGCAGAAGTGTATACTTTCTTCCCCCATCTATCCAAAGCTCTGGAATCTCTGTCAGAGGGTACTGGATTTTTTGCAATGGAAGCCTTAACCCCTTTTGGACCCTGGGAAATAGTTTCTGGATCAGCAGAAGGGTTTTTGTAAAGAAACTTGTGAGAGTCAGGGACTCTGTAATACCTATCTGGCTTGGCTGGAGCAGGGGTAAAGAGTCAGGAGATAAACTGGATTCAGAGAACACATCATCCACAATATCTAGCACAGGTGGAATAGCCAGGGGCCTGTGCTGAGGCAATAAGAGGAAATCCCTGAGCCTTTTCTTGGATTCTGAGTAATCTTGACTTTCCCAATGGAAATGCTCCCTCATGGTATGTAATGTTTCCCCAAAAGAATAATCCTCAGGAGGAGAGGCTGAAGGGATAGATTCTTCAGCATCAGAGTCCTCATAGGGGGGTAGAGAGTATCCCTGGTCTGAAGAGGAATCAGAGGAAATGGAAACCTGATCAGAGGTGTCATAGTCTGTATCCTGCCTAGGCCTTTTCTCAGGAGGGGGATGGGAACCCCTGATTAGAGTAATGAGGTCTTCGGCCATTTTGAGCATGTTTCTTAGGCATGGAGGACTGTCCAGGAGAATGCTGTACTTATTTCTTTGTCTTTAATGGTACCTTTGTCTTTGCTGTTGTCTTAATGGTAAGTTGTGAAGGTCTGAAAACACCCTCAGAAGCCGATGCCTGCTCAGTGGCTCCGGACCCATCTGAGGGATTAGTTTCCGTAAGCCCAATACCTTGAGTTTCCAGAGGCCAAGATGTCTCCACGTGGGAGTGGCCTGTGGCTCTGAGGTAGTGGGTGTCAGGGGCTGCGCAAGCGCCTCACTGAGAACCGGTGACTGGCCTAGAAGAGGTTTTGTCATCGGTTTTGGACCTCGGATGCCTGTCTATCCTTGTCTTTGCGTTCTTTCGGTATTGAGGTCGTCGGCTGATCCGATGGCATCGTATAATTGAACCTTCGGCCAAAGTAGTGCAAAGCAAAATCAAAACGTCTTTTTATAGTGCGTTTGTTAAATCTAGCACAAAACCGACAACTAGTGACGTCATGATCAGGGCCTAGGCATGGAATACAGTAAGAGTGGAAGTCCTTAGGAGGTATTTGCTTCCCACAAGAAATACAATTATTAACTTTTTCTGACATCGGTCTGAGGCAAGAAAAATGTTTCCCCAACGGGGTACTTAGCTTTATTGAAGACTTCGGATCTGAAATTCGACTTCGAAAATGTCAGGAGTTGGCCGACCGGCACTTGCGAACTGCTTCTGCTTTGGGCACCGTGCGGCAAGAAAGACTGAAGAAAATGGCGTTGGGTGCATCTTATATACCCCTGGCGCACTGACGTCAGGGAAGAAGCGACAGCAACCGACGCTGGACCAAGACTTTGGAACTCAGGCCGACTGTGGGACCGCCTGACGGCAAGATAACCCAAGTGTAATGACTGCAGCAGTGTAACACGATGAACATCTTAAAACTAACTTCTACACTGACACTGCATGACTATGTTGGCCCACAAGAAACATTTACTGTTGTAGTAGAGTAAATTGTTATTATGCTTCCCACCACGACAGTACCACAGCATCATGGGAAAAATCTCCTTGAAACAAAAAATTAGTAAAACATTACAAGAGTCACCAAGTAAATACATGGGAAATGGGGGCAGGTTAACTTTACTGTTACAGTGACATCTTGAAGACTATTATTACGGTAAATGTACTTGTACAACTGTACCATCTTATCTGGAGACCACTGTCAACAGCAAATCACAACACTTAGTAAGAAAACCAAGAAGCAGCCTTTTCACTAAGGAAGTGACAAAAAGAAAATTAGCATGAGAACCAGTAGCAAAACTGATAGAAAGTGTGGGTGATGTCTGTTAAAGTGCACAAAACCATACAACCTGGGATTCTTGCTGAAATTCTACAGCAAAGAAGGGCAAGCCCAGATCAGGGAGTCTAAACACTGACCATGCATAGCAAGTCTGAGGTTGCAATATTTAGGAATACACCCCCTCCCACACTCCCAGGTACAGCAATCTCGAAGTTAGTATTTTTAAGCAGACCTGTAGGGTATGAAGAGGCAAAGCTGTGGCTTCCCAGTAAGCACTGTAATCTCTTCATCTCAGTAGTAGTGCAACCTCAGACTAAGGATATTTTTACTGGCTGCATTACTATGCAATCGCACAGTTAATATATGTAGAGATGTGGACAACTGCGCGATTTCCACCTTAATATGTTTACAGGTTTCTGCCCCCAGCTAAACCACTTTTTCTGGACTACTGATAAATGTAGCAGGTGTGGCAAACCTTTTGTTCAAACAGGTTCTGATGAAAGTTACTTTTACCTAACTGATGTAAATTCTTATTCCAATCATCATACCCTACACCTTACATACTAAACAGTGTTCAAAGATTAGATGAGAGTACAATTCCCTCTTTGCTGGCAATACAAAAAAATCCTTGTGTGCTCATTGTGTCACTGAAGAAAGGTCTCTTGCTTTTCCTAAGAGTTGGATTAAATCAGTCTGGAGTCTTCATGAACTACTTAATGTTAGAATACAGAATAATGCTAGTTTATTTATCCAGCAGAAGTTGGCATTCTGAAGCTGTAGGCTTCATAGCAAATAAAGATAACTGGGGAAAAAAAGGCAAAAATGCCATTCAATGACTAAAAAGGTAAGGAGCTGGTTATTTCAGACACATTCCAGAGGTCTTTAACAATCATATGTAACAACAACTGTAACCTTGCATGAGAAGAAAAAAAAAAAAAAAAATCGCCTGAATTTCCTTATGTTCTGACTGTGCTTCTCAAACATTTTGGAAATATAGAGTATATTTTAGAGCATTTATTATAACTCTAACTGCCTTAATATTGCTACAACTCAAGTACTCTAGGTTGCTCTGCATCTGAAGGGTTTGTGTGTTTTAGCTGCTTTTCTGTATATATAGACTAGCTACTTATTCTGCTGTATTACTGCCACTTAAATCGTTTTTCAGTTGTGCACTTGCCTTGCTTCATTTAAAAAGTTTTAAATTGCTAATTTTGTAGAGTTTTAATTGCATTTACTGTTTAGGACTACACGCTAGTGTGTGTTACTTTTCTGTGTTTATTCACTGTATTATTGCATTGTTTAGCCTGTCTCAACAACAAAAAAATATATATACTATCTTGTTTGCTTGTTTCCCACCTTTTCTAGTCAGTCCATATCCCAGGCCTTGCTTGTCTCAGGACTTTATTTTCTGTGCTCAGAGCTATCCAGACCTTGCTGTGGCAGAGGGAAGTCCTACCGCCTACCAGTGGGACTGGTGAGCATTGTACTGCCTATCTAACGCTAGAGGAGTGGTTTCCAGCTCTGAAATTGTAATTTTATTAGCCTTTTTGGGCTGATTTCTATCCCTTTCAACTTTCTGGCTTAAAAACGCGTGTGTTTGCACATTTTTCACATCGTGCAGCACTACAAGGCTACAGTTAAACTATTCCAGGTGCCAGAAAGTGTGATCTTCAAAATTTCCCTTAAAACTAGCTGGTTTCTCAGTAGTAGCACTAAAATCTGAACCCCTGTGACTAGCACTTGCTCTAGAACCTGCTGTAAAGCACTAGGAAGCTTGAAACTGATACAAGCACTCAGCTCTCATTGTCAATAAGGAGAAATTAATCATAGGCACTAAACAGCCTACAATTGCAAAGTACCTTGCAAAGGTACGGGAAAACAGCTCTTAAACCTCACAAAAAAGCACCTAAACATGCATGTCCAAGGGTCAGCTTCCGGTGATTTCTCCTGTCCATCTGGTGAATCTGGGCATACTGGGGCAATGCGGCAACTGCCTCATGTACACAGACAATCCTCTCCTCCTACCACCCAACACTACAACCTGCGAGAGATGCACTTACATAGCCAAACTGGAAGCAAAGCTCTCTCCGGTCAAGACTGTGCTAGACAGTCAAGAGGAGAAGGCTAATGCCTGCATTACACCTCTAGCAACTCATAGCCCTTCGAAACCCACACCATCAACTCCCACACATAGCAACACTAAACCACATATGTGGAGGCCCTTAACATTAACCTGCCCAAGCAACAAGGACCTCCGAAGCCGAAACGCAAACAAACACCAGTCACAACCAAAGTGACACACAGCTCACAACACCAGTGTGCCATCCAACAGCAGCCCCTACGGCAAGACAATGTACCCAACACTTTAGTCATAGGTGACTATAGTCAGGCACACTGATGTCCCACTCACCAGGCTGAACAAGGAGAAAATTACAGTCAGCTGCCTGTCGGGTGCCAGGATCTGCCACATAATGCATGCACTCAAGTCACTCCACAACAAGTACAAATACAACTCTGTCATTGTCCATGCTGGAGTAAATGACTTGAGATGTACCTCCCTGGACTACATGAAAAGAGACATGGAAGAGCTCTTGGATCCTGTGACCCAGGCAGGTATGACCCTAGCCCTGAGTAGCATCCTGCCTTCGCCCAGAATACCACAGTATAGGGACAAAATGATTGACTTCGACAATTGGCTAAGCTTCTGGTGTCATTCAAAGGGGATCCAGTTTTTGTCTGCCTGGGAAGACATGCTCGACAAACCACGATGCTTTGCCAGAGATGGTCTGCTTTGTCACCCCTGGGATTCAGGTTACTGGCTAAAGCTCTTGCCACCACTATAGTGCCTTTTTTAGGCAAGGTTCAAAGGATAAAACCACCACAGTAACAGATGCTACTCAATGCTAGAAGTCTAAACCATAAAATGCACTTTCTCGAGGCACTCCTAAAAATGGAGAACATAGACATCTGTGCAGTGACTGAGACCTGGTTCAAAGCTCGAGAGAGCACCCCTGCAATACCAGGTTACAATTCTTACCACACTTTTCGGCCACAAAACCAAGACCGAAATACTAAAGGTGGAGGAGTGTCCATATTCACCAAGGATATTCACACCTCCAGGCTAGCTGTCCAACACAATGCATCTGAAATTCTCCAGGTGCAACTAACACTAGGTAAGACTGCAATCCAAATTGTAGCTTGCTACAGATCCCCCACCATACCACAAGATTCTCACTACACCTTCCTAAACATACTGGAAAATATTAAGATACAGCTAAACACCCTAATACTAGGTGATTTCAACTACCCTGCCATTAATTGGGAAAACTACTCTGGTACCAACTACTTTTACCAACGGTTCTTGGAATTCATAAATTCCAACGCCCTGGATCAACTAATCCATTGTCCCACCAGGGGCTCCAATATCCTAGACCTGGTCATTACCAACATGGGAGATAGATGCTCCACACCAGTGGTCACCCCCTCACTGGTCAGGTCTGACCATAAGCAAATCACCCTCGACATCCACATCCCACCACCACCCCCCAGTAAGGAAACCTCCTTAAAAAACTTCTCCAAAGCCAACTTCATGCTACTGAAGTCAGAAGTGACAAACTTCACAACACCCACGCAGACAGGATCTGGAAGTTCAACTGCACAATCCTACACTAAGGCACTGTACGAGCACATCCACTCGTGCATGAATCGTGCCATCCCAAATAGAACCAAGATGCTCTTCTCCAAAAAAAGGAAGCCAATCTGGTGGTTCCCTGCTATAAACAAACTATACAACAGAAGGAAGAAACTGTTGCAGAAAAGAGGAAAATCCCAGGATTCAAAAAACTCCCTCACCAGCCTCAGTAAGAAGCTGAGATCCCTCAAAATCCTCAAAAGCTAGTTACGAAAATAAAATTGCCAAAGATTCCAAAGACAACCACAAGGCATTCTATAGTTATGTCAAGAATCTAAATGGCAATGCTCTGATCTGCTCTGAGCTACAACAGAATGGCATTAAATATACTGATCCCAAGGATATTGCCAATATCCTGGCAGATCGATTTAGTGCCAACTTCACTCCCCTCTCACCCCCTAGAGGGCCCATCTCAATACCAAAAGATTACCAAATTCCGATAATCACAGCCACACAGGTAGAAACAGCACTCTCCAAAGCTAAGAATACAGCATCCATGGGACCAAATGACATCCCAGGCTGTGTACTACATGAACTACAAAATGAACTGGCACCCCACCTAAGTGTCATGTTTAATCATAGCCTCACCTCAGGCTTCGTGCCCACTGAGTGGTGCACAGCTACAGTTATCCTGCTCCACAAGGGAGGATCCACCTTGGATCCCGGGAACTACCATCCCATCAGTCTGACAAGCCTGATCTGCAAGGGCATGGAACGCTTTATCATGGAAATTATAAACAAAGGCATTGGCAACCTCCAGACACTGGACCCCACCCAGTTTGGGTTTGTAAAGGGACGATCTTGTCTCCTGAATCTGATTGACTTCTTCGAATTGGTCTCCAGAGCTGTGGACGAGGGTAAGGAGGTCCACACAGCCTATCTGGACCTCGCCAAGGCCTTCGACACCATCCCCTACTCTGGAATCATAGATAAACTTATTAAGCTGGGCATAAATCCCTATGTCACTCGATGGGTTGCCAACTGGCTTACTAACAGAACCCAGACTGTAAAAGTAGCAGACTCCAAATCCAGCTCCAGACAAGTGACAAGTGGAGTACCTCAGGGTTCAGTCCTGGGACCACTCTTGCTTGGCATCTACTTCCCTGAAGTACAGGCCAACACAAAGGGACTCTGGCTAACAAAGTTTGCAGATGACTGCAAACTGGGAACCATTATTGAATCCCCAAATGATGTGGATATTCTACAAAAGGGCCTTACAGAAACAGATGCCTGGTGCCAGAGCCATGGGCTCAAGCTTAATGCCAAGAAATGTATAGTCATCCCCTTTGGAAAAATAAATGTACCCATGAACTACCACATAGGTGGCAGGACACTAAACATCGAAAGTGTGATGAGAGACTTAGGGACACAAGTGGACAGTGGTCTCATTTTCGATAACCACTTCGCCACAACAGTCAGGAAATCCTTCTATGTGGAACACCTTATCACCAAGGGCTTTTCATCCAGAAAAAAGGAGGTCATTGTCCCACTGTACCCATCCCTCATTAGACCCATTATAGAGTACAATGCCCCATTTGGTATGTACCTCACAAGACATCTGCAACAGCTGGAAAGGCCACAGAAATACCTCACTAAAAGAATCACAGGCCTAAAGCAGATGCCATATGCTGACCATCTAAAAAAACTCCAGCTATACTCTGTGGCATACCGTCTACTCAGAGGCGATCTCTGCTTAACATACAAGGCCATGCCAAACCCTGAGCTGTTGGACATGCTCCACTTAAAGAAATCCCAATCCCTCAGAGTCACACGCTCCAGGGATCTAAACCTTATCACAATGAACAAAACATGCTGGAGGGATAGGTTCCTGACCCAGAGACTCCCCATACTCTGGAATAGACTGCCCATACATGTCAAGCAGAGCACCTCAGTGGCCCTCTTCAAAAGGAACCTTGATGATTGGATGGGAGATTGGAAATTCACACCGGGGATCATGTCAGTCACCCTGCTAGACAGGGGCCCAGAGAAGTAAATATTGTGGGAAAAAATTTCCAGGGAATTGTTATGACTAGGCTTGCATAGGCATTAGGGCCGATAGCCTAGTACCAACCTATGAACCTATGAGGACTGTTAACTGAAACCTTTAACTGCTGAAAAAAGCAGAGGCCATAAATGCAAAACCTGAAGATACAAAAAGTATAGCTGTGTATTTAAACTTACAACAGTAGATGCTGTAATAATCTCTGCTGCAGCAGCCTTAGCTATTTGGGTTATATCCTTCTCAGGATATAATAACTAGACAGTTTCAGGGCACCTTCAACTCACTCAAACTGACAAGCAGTCTAAAAAGACAAATTTGAGTGTCAAGACCTTCAATGTTTTCATGTCAAATGAGAGAGGGAGGGTGAGCTCTGAGAGGGCATAGTTAGGAGTGAAAAAAAAAAAATATATATATATATATATATATATATAAACTATATTGATATAGATGCACAAAATATTATTTTATATATAGACAGAAAGAGAGAGAGCTTATAAATGGATATACACACTGGCAAAACACACAAAAAAACAAGGGGGATGGAGGGAGGGAGCAGTTACTGCAGCAGTGATCATTCAGACGTACTGTTACAGAAAGTTTTCTCACAACTGTACTATGTTCATCATATTGATCATTGCTGCAGTAGTCTTAGCTACATGGGTAGATTAACCTAGCTAACATTTGGGTAAAGATGTAGGAGTCCTTTGGAAAATAGCCCTAGCAAACCCTGAACCAGACCTAGAAAAAGAATTGAGCCTGTAGTGCTTTGAAAATGTATGAGCAGAGGACCAGGCAACAGCGTCTACAAGATTTCTAGAATTCAACCCCTTCCAAAAATGCACAGATGAAGCCAAGGCCTTGACACAGCAGGCTTTTACACCCTGCCTGGAATAGTTTTGTTGTGGTGAGACAAACAAAACGTAACAGCCTGAGACAACCATTTGGAAATAGTCTGTTTAGAGACTGAATGTCCCTTCTTACCTTCCCAAGAAGTGAAAAACTGATGTGAAAGATTACACCCAAAGTGTCTGAGCAAAACAAAATATGGCATATCCTTGTCCCTCATCTTTAGGTTCAGAAAAGGAAAGAATACATGGAGTTGGATAGTTTGACTTATGACTTTAGGCATAAAAAAAGATTAGTACTTAAAGAAACCCTGTCTCTGTTCATTATAAAGGCTTGGAACTCAGATTCTCTTCTTGCAGAGGGCACAGCAACCAGTAAAACAGTTTCCAATGTTAAGAATCTCAAGCTGGCATGACAAGCTGGTTCAAAATGGCACAAGTGTTAGGTTCTCTAACGCAAAATTAATATCTCAAGGAGAAGCATCTGGTTTTCTTGGAGCTCTCTTATGCAAAGCGACCTTCAAAATCATTTTCATACGAGACTGCATCGAAAATGGGGGATCCATGGGCAGACATGCTGAAATGGCAGACAAAAACTCTGATGGAGGAGTAAGACAGGCCACAAGATAGTAACTCACACAAATAGTATAATACTAGAGAAACACTAGGCCTAAATATGTGCAGGTTATGTTATTGGCATCAACCTTTTCCATTTACTAATATATGATTTTCTAGCATTAGTAATTCCTGCAAGTCCTTAGTAAACAAGTGCCTAAAGGGAAATAAGACTCCATCATCCAGGCAGTAAGCCGAAGATGAAGGGGGTTGGGTTATATCAAGCACCCCTGTTCTTCTACAAACAGATCCATTCTCTGATGAAGCTTGTGGTAATTGCCCTTGGCCATTTGGAGAAAAAAATTATGTCTTATAACATTCCATCTGTGTTGTCAATCTTCACTAATCCTCGACTGTGGGCTCGGTTCCAAGCCTCAGAAAGTACAGTTGTGTACACTTACCATAAATGTAGATGTTTGAGTGTTATTCACTGTTGCAGTCATCACACTTGGGTTTTCCTGCCAGAGGTAGCTCTCACGGCCCGAATACCAGAGGCTTCGTATTTCTGTGTCAGTTGCTGTCGCTCCAGGACTGACGTCAGGTCGTCAGTGGTATAAAAACAGGCAGCCGACGCCATTACATCAGTTTTTCTTGCCCCAAATGTCAGGAGCCCCAAAATAAGGAGCTAGGTTATGGTGGAATAACACCACCAGTAGAAAGTAAATACCAAACAGCACTGTAAGGAGAGAGAGAGAGAGAGACTGACAAGGGGGATGGAGGGTGGGAAACCAGGACTGCAACAGTAAATACATTCGAACATCTACATTTATGGTAAGTGTACAGAACTGTACTATGTTCTTTGTGTTTCACTGTTGCAGTCATCACACTTGGGTTGATTCCCAAAGCTGAAGAAACGGATGGAGGCAGTCAAGAAGAGCTGGGGGTGGCAAGTATGCCCTGCAGGACTGCGGTTGCAAAGCCTGCCCTGGATTTGGAAAAGATAGGCAGGTGGTAATGCCTGGTGAAGATATGAACATGTTGCAGCTTCCAGGATGTCCCTGGTAGGGACCCCTCTGAGAAAAGCTGTAGAGGTGAAAGTTGCCCTAGTGGGATGTGTTCTGACCCCCCTGTGGGGGTGGTTTCCCGTGGTGTTTGTAACAGAAATGGGTACAGTGTGCTATCCATTTGGAAATGGTTTGTTTTGATATGGCCTTGCCCTCTGCACCTGCTGCAAAGCTGACTAGTAACTGGTCAAATTTCCTAAATGGCTTAGTTCTATCCAGGTAGAATCTGAGCTGTCTGTGAACATCTAAAGATCCTTTCCCCCTTAGTTTGAGGTTTAGGGAAAAAGGTGGGCAAGTTAACAGATTGGTTGAGAGCCACACTGGACTCCACTTTAGGCATGAAAGTTTGGTTAGTCCTGAGGGAGACACTGTCAGCATGAAAAATGATGGAAGGGTTCCACAGCCATGAGTGCTTGTAGCTCAGACACTCTTCTAGCTGAAGTGATGGCCAGAAGCAAGGCTGTTTTCCAAGAGAGGAATTTTAACTCTGCTGAAGCTGCAAGCTCAAAGGGGGGTAGGGTGAGCTTTTCAAACACAAAGTTAAGGTTCCAAGCAGGGGTAGGGGCTCTTCTGGGTGGCCCCTCTAAGGAGCTGCTTGATGAGGGGGTGTGAAAAAAGAGGTGGCTCTGTGCTGTAATGAGCAGAGATGGCAGAAGCATGTATTTTAATTGAAGAGAAGGATATGCCTCTGTGAAGGTGGTCTGCTAGGTAATCCAAAAAAAAGAGGTAAGGAGGGCTGCACTAGTTGAGCTCCTTTATCCTGGATCCAGGAGCAATACCATTTCCACTTGTCAGCATAGGATTTTCTAGTGCTGGGTCATCTGGCTTCACGTATAACGTCCAGAACTTGCTTGCTTGCGCTGGTCACTGGAGGAGAGGTCAAGGAATAAGCCAGGCTGCCAGGGTCAGGGTCTGCAATTGTGTCAGGAGAGTTGGAATCTGAGGGAGGTGCCATGGAGGCAACAGTGACAGACTGTGCAGTAATGGGTACCAGTGTTGGCGTGTCCATTCTGGAGCAATCAGGACTGCCCTTGGTCTTTCCTCCCTTATTTTGAGTAACATCCTTGTAAGGAGAGGTAGAGGGGGAAATGCACAGATCAAGAGGTTTACCCACTGGAAGGATAGGGCATCCACTTTCCAGGCCTTGCTGTGAGGTGCCCTGGTGCAGAATTTGCTGAGCTGGTGGTTGTTGTGGGAGGCAAGTAGGTCCACCTTCTGGGTACCCCATTTCTGGGTTACGAGGCTGAAGGTGTTGTGGTTTAATCGCCACTCGTGTGGGTCCAGGAGATTTCTGCTTAAGGTGTCTGCCAGATAGTTTTGGTTGTCTGGCAGGAATTGTACTAGCAGGTGAATCTGCATGGCTGAAGCCATGTGCCAAAGGGTCATGGATCATGGCTAGCCTGCATAGTGGGTAAGAGTGGGTTCCTCCATGCTTGTTGATGTACCACATCACTGTGGTGTTGTCTGTTTTGATTAGTAGAGACCCCGGAGAGAGTAGGGGTCTGAAAGCTGTCAGAATGTGCTGAACAGCTAGCATCTCTTTTTGGTTGATGTGCAGATGAATGTGATTTGGGCTCCAGTGGCTGTGAATGCACCTGCCGTCCAGGTGTGCACCCCAAGCATAGTCTGATGCGTCTGTGGTTAGGGTCTGGTGGCATGGGGTTGTGAAAAGTGAAGTCCCTTGTTGTGGTTGCAAGCTTCTGCCCACCAAAGAAAGTCTTTCCTTAGACAGGTTATCATAGGTATAATAGTTTCCAAGTCCTGAGAATGCTGACACCAAAGGCTTTTTAAGTACCAGTGAAGTATCCTCATATGCAGTCTGGCATATGGAATTAGTAGAATGCAGGAGGCCATGAACCCTAGAGCTTGCAGGATTTTCCTTGCGGATAACTGGGTTCTAGTGGCCAGAGAGAAGTAGCCTGTCAGATAGGCTTGTTTTTCTGGAGTACAGAATGGCATCTGGGATGCTGTGTCCAGGCTTGCTCCCAGGAATACAATTTTCTGACTGGGGACTAGTTTGGATTTCTTTTTGTTTATAGTGTACCCCAATGAGGTCAGTAGGACTTCTGCAAATGTCAGGTGCTGTAACAGCTTTTCCTGACTGACTGCATGAATCAGGCAGTCGTCCAAGTAGGGATAAATTTGAAAATTTCTTTGTCTGCAAAAAGCAATGACTGGAGCCAGGCATTTTGTGAAAACTCAGAGCAGTGGATAAGCCAAAGGGAAGTGCAGAGAACTGATGATGCATAAATCCTGCCCTGAAATGTAGACATTTCCTGCAAGAGTCTCTGACTGGGATGTGCAGATAGGCCTCTTTTAGATCTAGAGTAGCTAACCAGGCATCTCTGGACAGCATAGGAAGAAGCTGCTGGAGTGTGAGCACTTTGAATTTTGGTACCACCAGGAAGGTGTTTAGAATGGATAGATCTAGGATTGGGTGCCAGGTGCCCTCTTTTCTGGGTACCAAAAAAAGTCTGGAATAGAAACCTTGGCCTATCTTGTCTGTAGGAACAGGCTGAATTGCCCTCATGAAGAGCAGGGAATGAACATGGTTTTGTGCCTCTGCCACTGGTTTGGAGGAAGATCTGGGAACCCTTTTGAGGTTGGCAGTGTGTGGAAATATAAAT
This sequence comes from Protopterus annectens, assembly GCF_019279795.1. Taxonomy (NCBI): domain Eukaryota; kingdom Metazoa; phylum Chordata; order Ceratodontiformes; family Protopteridae; genus Protopterus; species Protopterus annectens. The sequence goes on from NC_056737.1 coordinate 223,871,763, forward strand.
TTGTACCCCTGAGACACTACTATGTTGAGGACCCATCGATTGTTGGTGATGGAGACCCAGGCTTCTGCATGGGAGGCAAGTTTTTCTTCTAAGGGCACAAGCAGGTGGGCAGAGGTAAGAGGTGGAGTTGAAAAGTCATTATTAATTCTTTCCATAAGGGGGGTGGCTTAGCACTCCCTGTTTTAGAAGTGGAGGTACTCCACTGCTTATATCTCTGCATTCCCTGGGCCTGCTGTCTGTGGGGTCTACTTCCCCTACATCTAGTCTGAGACGGCCTAGAGGGGGTTGGAAAGGACCAGTGTTTTGCGGGGCAATGCCTACTGAATCTTGGAGGCTGGACTTGCAAAAAGTCATAACTGTCTGCATAGATTTAGCTTTTTCTTCCATCTTTTTTAAAACCTCTTCTGCCTTGGTGCCAAACAGGTAGCCTTTGTTCAGTGGTGCATCCAATAGTTTTGATTTGACATGGTCTGGCGAGGTCTGTTCCTTAAGCCAAGCATGCCTTCTAAGCACAGAACCTGTGACTGCGGCCCTGCAGGATGCTTCTAGGGCATCAAACCCACACTGCAGGGTATGCTTTGTAACTTGGCTTGAAAAATGCATAAGCTCCTGTAAATCTTTATTTTCTGCATAGTCTGGAAAGGTAGATAATTTTTGTTTAATAAGTTCCACAGTATGTTGCTGGTATTTCAGCATGTGGAACTGACAATTTAATGCTCTAATGGCAAGAGTTGCAGAGGTGTATACTTTTTTACCCCATCTGTCTAAAGCTCGGGAATCCCCGTCCGAAGGGGTGGGAGTCTTAGCTGTGGTTGCTTTTATTCCTTTAGGTCCTTGGGAGAAGACCTCTGGGTCAGCAGTAGGATTTTTGAAAAGAAATTTGTGCGAGTCAGAGACTCTAATACCTGTCAGGTTCCCTGGGAGCAGGAGATAGAGTATCAGGAGTTAAACTGGATTCCATGAAAACATAATCCACAACATCCAGAACAGGAGGAATATCTAAGGGTCTATGTTGTGGCAAATCTAAAAATTCTCCGAGTCTCTTTTTGGACTGAGGGTAATCCGGGCATTCCCAAATGCTCTCTCAAGGTATGTAGGGTTTCACCAAAAGAAAAATCCTCTGGAGGAGAGGCAGAAGGGATTCTTCTGCATCTGAATCCTCATAAGCAGATAAGGACGTGTTTTCATAATCAAAAACCTCAGAGTCATCGGACACTTGGTCAGATAAGGCTGCTGGGGACAAGTCTCTTTCTTTTAGAAGGGGTAGGCTGGTTTCCCCTGATCAGCATGATAAGGTCTTCCAGTTTTAAGCATTTGAGATTGAGGCATGGAAGCAGGTGCTTGAGCTTGGGTCATCATTTTTTTAGGCATAGTTCATACCCTGGGCCTTAGAAACTCTGTAGTTTTAGAAAGAACTGAAGACGCAAAATAAGTCGTCGGTTTGTTGAATATTGGTAGTGTGAAGAACTTCCTGGGAAGCCAGTGCCTTCACAGAGGCTCCGGACCCATCCAAGGTAGAGACATATGCAGGTTCTGTAGTCAAAGAAGAGTCTCGCAGCATACTGGACTCCAAACGGGTCTCAGTAGCGGCCTGCAAATCCATAGAAGCAGGCATCAGGGGCTGCAAAAGTGCCTCAATGAGTACTGGCGAACTGGCAACTAGCTTAACAGAAGCATCATCGGCAGTTCTGGACCTGTGCAGTCTGTCTCTGCCTTTATCCTTACGTTTTTTCGGAAGATTGGTAGTCAGATGGCTTACCGAAGGCATCTCGGAATACGGAGATTGAGAGCGAAAGTATTTAGCTACGATAAGGGCCAGACGACGTGTAGCACAAAATCAACAGCGATGAACATCGTGGTCTGGGCCTAAACAGATGAAGCAGTAAGAATAGAAATATCTGTGTGGTATTTGCTTTCCACAGGCGTTGACTGTCTTCCTTTCAAAAAACTGCCCACCCTAGAAGGGATGTGTTGTAGTCACTACCACCACGAGGGGGGGGGGGGGTCTGTAAGGAATGGGCAACCCTTCTATCACTGAATGAGATGTTATCCACCAGGGTATGTTTTGCCTGCCAATTTGCATGAGCTGAAACTTGGCATGAAGTGAATGGTAAAACTGAGACCATTGCACTATTAAAGTCAACTGAAGCACTCATGTAAAACCTGGCCACAGGTGCAATGAGGATCATGGAAGCCATAAGGCCTAGCACGCAAAGAATTAGTCTTGCCAGCAGGGAGGGGTGATAAAGGAACTGAGTGTCAGCGAGACACAGGGAGAGTACCCTGGAGTTGGGAATTTGAGCAATCTGCATATCTGTGTCCAGGTGGCATCCAATAAATTCTATCTGTTGAGTAGGTATAAGATGACTTTTGGTTAGAATGACAGTGATCTATAGATCCTCCATCATCTGGAGCAAAATGTCCCAAAGACGCGATAACAGACTGCTTGAAGTAGCGGTTGTTAGCCAATTGACGAGGTATGGGAAAACGAGGATCCCTAGCAAGTGAAGACGTACTGTCACTGGTGCCATCATTTTGGTGAGAACCCTGGGGGATGTGGCGATACTGAACTTCAAGGTTCTGAATTGTTAATTATTGGCTCCCAGCTGGAAATGACAAAATCTCCAAGAATGCTCATCTATCTTCACATGGTAGAACAGGTCTTTGGCATCTATGGAACACATCCCTTTATCCTTCCTCAGTAGAGGCAAAACAGATTAAAGTGTGACCATATGGAATTTTGTCTTTTTGACAATCATTTAAATGGCTCAGATCTAGGTTAGGTCTGAGGTCCCCTGTTTTCTTGGTAGTAAGAAGAACCTCGAGTGAACTCAGAATTCTAACTGGTCTTTGGGTCTGGTTGGATGACTCTTTCTAGCAGCTCAAATACCTCTGCTGCTGATAAGTTCCCACTGACTGGGTGGAACATCAGGAACTTTTTTCTCCTTGACAAGACAAAGATAAAATGGTATGGAGTAGCCCCTAGAAAATATGTTTAGCACCCAAGAATCTGTACTTATCTTTTTCCAAGTTGCTTGGTGCAGAGATAAGTGCCCACAGCTGTCTCCAGAGTGCAGCAGCTGGGTAACCCATCAAGGGCACTGGAAAGGCTCGTCATTGAAGGGACCATGAGAGTCCTGGTTATGCAGCCTGCTTCTGCCTCAAGGACAACATCCATTACAGTTACCTCTCCTCCTATGCCACGAGGTCTATTGCCAGGAGTGTCACAGAGCTTTGTGATTTTTTAAAACTACATCTTCCAAGCCCGCTGATCCCTAGAGTAGGGTAGCTCTCTAAAGGCAAAGGTCACTGAACTGTAATATCTATTTCCCAAAATGGTTGACAGCCCTAGACTCTCTGTTAGGGAGATGGACTGAGAGTTTCTACAGATGGTTCCTTCTTCGTGGCTGCCGCTACTAACATTGCATCCACTGGTGGACCTTTGCTTTGCTGTATCCAGTCTATTGGTGCTGCTAGAATCCTGTTAGGCTTCTTAGGGATGGGTTCCACCATGTCAGGGTCCTTTTCCATGCATGCTCAGTGATCAAATCAATGACTGGGTTAATAGGTGGTACCACAAAGGTGTAAGATGAGCTGGAACCACAGGCTTCCAGGAGCATGGACTCATCTAGAGAAGGGTTATCTGTGGACTGTCACCCTCTCTGCTTCATCAATTCAAGGATCTCACCAAAGGTGAAGTCTTCAGAGGGGTTTCTAGGGGATCCTTCACCTTCAAAGTCTGTGCCTTCAGTGACGGACTCTGGGGAAGAGTACAAATGTTTTCTCTTTCATATCTGTTGCCCGCGAACAGATTCCAGGGAAGGGTCAGAAGGTTCAGAATCAGACTAGGAGCTTATGCAGCAGGTAGCCTAAGAAGCCTGTGGAGCCAACTGCTCCTATCTGACAGGATTGGAAGTAGAAGTCGATTCTAGTCAGGGTTCAGATGGAACTGAACTGGATGGCTACACCTTTCCTTTGGCATTGAAAGGACCTGTTCAAAAGCCTTGAAGGCTGAGGATGCTACTGGCTCAACCAGAGCCCTCCTGTCCTCAGACAGAAAAGAAACCTCAAAACAGAGAGGCTTCACCCAGAAGCAGAATTTGTTGCAGAGCTATCAAGAGCCAAGGCACCGAGGGGAAGAGATTGCACAGACAGCTTTCTGTGTTGGCCCATCCCCCGGAGCCATGGCAATGAAGCTTTGGCTCTGAGACCCTTCGAGATCCAAACATGTTGAGGTTGAAAGAGGAAAGGAACCTATTTGAGTTGAAATCACTTTTACTGCCCTTTCAAATGAGGTGTCTAACACATTCCAAGAACACAATCCTGCGTTATGAACTAACCCATTATGGGTTTAGTATAATGGTTAAGGTTTTCACCTCAAAACATTAGGTACAGTTTGATTCTGACACTGGATATTTGGCTAGGCTTAAAACAGCTCTTCAGGGTAGCTAGCCTAGTATTCACATATAAACCTATGAACCTATGAATGTTGTATCTTTCGGCTTTTCCCGGTTAGGGGTCGCCACAGCAGAACTCCGGTCCGCTACTGATTGGCAGCAGATTTTTACTTACCGAGTTGCCAGCCTTGACGCACATCCTTCAACGAAGGTATGCCTATTCACGCATGTCGCCACACAGAAGACGCTTTAGCTGAGAATCGAACAGGACAAAGTCTTACTGTGAGGCAACAACGCTACTGCAGCACCACCACCGCAGTGTTCTCCTGGAATCCCAGCTTGTGTAAGAAATCTCACACCCTAGAGAGATACCCACATTATGAAAAAGACTCTGGAAAAGGCAAGCAAGTCCTCTAAATATGGAAAATGTGGATATCTTGTAGCCTGCAATGAACAGTCTTGGGGCAGTCGACAGTCCAATGTGTAAGGCAGAAAACTGATAATGTGATTCACACATATCCTCAAGAAACTTCTGAAGTCTGGATGAAGGGATGTGATAAGCATCTTTTACATCTAGTGTTACTTGGAAACTTGAATGAGGAAGTAATAGTAGTAACAAGTTGTGAGCTGACAGCATTTTGAACTTGGGCACTATCACAAACAGGATTAGGAAAGAAAGATAGATCCAGTACTAGTCTACAAGCATTTTCTTTCTTTAGTGCTAAGAACATGAATATTTTATTTATTTACTTACATTTGTTGACCGGGAGTGTCCGACTAGATGTAGGTCCACTTTCAGTGGAGGCCCGGGGAGAAAAGCTCCACAGTTAAAATAGACAGTAGTTACATTGAATTACATAGTGATTAACAATATAACATAGCAATTACTTACAACATATTTACAGATGAAGAACATAGTACATCAGTAGACAACTAGAATCTTTATCTGTGAAGTACATAACAGACATTAACAAATGTTACAATAAGATGTTCCTGCTGTATAATAAGTACTAGGCTTATGAGCATCTGAGCTTGCTATAATCAAGGTAGTTAGTGAAGTGGAAAGAAAGGTAGTGGTTGGATGGGGTGGGTGATTTTAGAGTGGGAGTTGCAAGGGCATAGCCAGCATGTTTTTAGGTGCGCTTTTAGTAAAGTTTTGAAGTGGGTGCATGATGGTACGGAGGTAACTGTGGGTGGGAGGGAGTGCCATAATTTGGCTATGGTGCAAGAGAATAGTGCTTCACCAGCAGAGTTACTGGCTTTAGTGATCTGCAAGTGATTTTTGTTGAGGGATCTTAGTGGTCTGGTGGTGCAACAGGGTTGGAGTAAATTCTGGAGGGATGGGACATTTAGTGGATGGTTTAAATACCAAATAAAAACCTTTTCCCATCTAGAAAGAAGGAACCGGTTCTATCAATCCCTAGGACAGCATGTGATGGACACGTAGAAATGAGAGAGCTTGGTCCAATAAGTTAAACCTGTCCAAGGAAATTTAAGGCGTACTAGATAAGTGTTTAGTTTTCAGTTTCTTTTTCATAGGAAAAATGGGGTCAGCAGTGATATTAATGGCAGCAGCAGCTTCCCCAGGGATGGGCATAACATTGCGGCAAAACAGAAGATGGTACAGTTGTGGGGGACAGTACAGAGGGAGGGAAACAGGACTGCAACAGTGAATACACTCGAACATCTACATTTATGTAAGTGTACACAACTGTACTATGTTCTTTGTGTTTCACTGTTACAGTCATCACTTGTGGGAAGATTCCCAAAGCTGAAAGGTAGGGTGGAAGGAAGGAAGGAAGGGACTGAGTCGGAGAATAGGCTTGCACTGCTCTAAGTGGAAGCCACTATGCCCTGCAGGACTGCTGAAGCAAAGCCTGCCCGGGATATGGAGTAAAGGGGCAGTTGGTAGTGTTTTGTGAAGGTATGAACAGATGTCCAGATGGCAGCTTCTAGAATATCCTTGGTAGGGACGTCTCTGAAGAAGGCAGTGGAAGTTGATGCTGGCCTAGAGAAATGGCTTCGGACAGGTTTGGGAGGTATTTTCCCATGGGATGAGTAGCAGAAATGGATGCAGTGTGATATTCATTTAGAAATGGTCTGCTTGGATATAGGTTTCACCTCTGCCCCTAGGGTGAAGTTGGCCAGCAGCTAGTCAGTTTTTCTGAAAGACTTGGTCCTATCCAGATAGTATCTAAGCTGTCTGTGCACATCTAATGTATGTAGAATCCTTCCCTTCCTATTTCATGGGTTTGGGAAGAAGGTAGGGAAATGGATAGCCTGATTAAGCGTCACGCCAGATACCACCCAAGGCATAAAGGAGGGACTAGTTCTAAGAGACACCCTGTCTGCATGTAAGATAATGAAGGGTTCAATGACCATGAAAGTCTGTAGCTTGGAAACCCTCCTAGCGGACGTTATAGCCAGCAGGAAGGCAGTCTTACAAGAGAGGTGCTTCATTTCTGCTGAAGCAGCTGGTTCAAAAGGAGATAATACATAGTTCAGGTCCCACACTGGAGTGGGTGGCCTTCTATGTGGTCTGTGTGACACCCCTCTAAGGAAATGTTTTAACAGGGGGTTGGAGAACATAGGTTGTTCTGTGGGGCAATGAGCAGAGTTAGCTGAGGCACGAATTTTGATGGAAGAGTGATAATCCCTTTTGCACAAGCTCCGCCAGGTAATATAGAACCAAAGTGAGAGTGGCATAAGAGCAGCTTGTACCCTTAGCTTGGCACCAGGCGGTAAATCTTTACCATTTTGTGGAGTAGGATTTCTGGGTGTTGGGCCTCCTGAATGATATCCAAAACCTGCTTGCTCAAAGGGGGCCTGGTATCCGGGTCTTTATTAGAACATCGAATGTTCTAAATAGCAAATGCTCACATGACCAAGAATGCAGGACCTCGAAAACTTTATTGTGGGGGGCTGTGCCCCCCCCCCGCTAAATATATACTCAAACTCAGAGATCGCACTACAGTGAGGAAAAGGCAAATATTCCGATCTTCACTGTACTGCGATAAAAAATAAAAACTTTGAAGTCCTGCATTTTCACTCATGTGAGCATTCACTACTTAGAATATTCAATGTTCTAATATACACCCAGATATCTGCCTCTGGGGTATAAGCCATGCAGATAGGCTGAGTGTTTGAAAATTTGGATGCAGTACTGACCCTTTTTCTAGGGTTAGCAGTTTGTCTGTGAGAGGCAGGCCTTTGTCAGGCTGAGGAGCAAGGGGTACCAGTGCTGCCTGGGCCAGTTCAGGGCAATGAGGATAGCCCTTCCCCCCTGATCTTTAGAAGTATCCCTTGGAATCACTGGCAAGGGAAGGAAGGCATACATAAACAGGTGGCCCCAGTGGAAGGAGAAAGCATCCACCTTCCAAGCTCGTGGGTGGAACTCCCTGGTGCAGAACCTGGTCAACTGTCTGTTTTCTATAGATGAAAAAAGAGGTCTACCTCTGGTGTCCCTCAGAGGCATATAATACTGAGGAAGGTCTCCTTTTGTAGCTGCCATTCATGGGGGTTCAGGACACTTCTGCTGAGGTGGTCTGCTAGGGTGTTGTACTCCCTTGGGATGTACTGGGCTATCAGATGGAGTCCCAACATTGAGGCTGTCTGCCAGATTAGCATGGCTAGACGACAAAGGGGGTAGGAGTGAGTCCCCCCCCTGCTTGGTGATGTACTACATGACCATGGTGGTGTTTGTTTTGATCCATGCAGGCTCTTGAATGAAATGCTGAGGAAGCTGCTATGGATCTTGTAGAATGAACACACAATCAGTTAAGACCAAACTCAATTTACCGTAAATGAAAAAAATGCAATTAGTGAGCCATTTGACTAGGGAATCTCTTGACAGTGGCTTGCCCAATTTCTTTCCTGCAAAGGAAATAACTGATCTGAAGTCCTTAGTTCTGTGCAAGTTGAAATGCAATCGTCTATGCACATTAAGTGAATGCAACAAATATTCACCTTTATTTGTATAAATCGGGAACAAAACTGAAAGGTTGATAGATTGGTTAATCTTGGATTCTGATACAACAAAAAAAAAAAAAAGAAAGAAAGAAAATACATTAGTTCTCACTGTAGCGCTATCTTTATGAAAAATTAGGTATGGAGATTTCATTGATGAAGCCTGAATTTCTGAAATGCATCTGGCTGAAGTAATGGCCACCAAAAAGTCTTCCAAGAGAGAAATTTGAGATTGCAAGTATTTGCAGGTTTGAAAGGTGGAACCAAAGCTTGCAGTACCAGAGATAAATCCCACGGTGTAGTAGGATCTTTAACTAGAGGTCTCAACAGAAGTGTTCCACGTGGAAAGTTCTTAAGGTTTATGCAAAGCAAAGGAAGAACCATGAAGACCAACATGGAAATTGCAGCTAAATGAACCTTTAGTGTAGAAAACCTGGTTCCTTGATCAAAAAGCAATGACAAAAATTCCAGGATAGTTTGAATTGGTGCAGAAAAGGGATCCACATCATTTTCAAGTGCCCAACGCAAAACTATTTTCCATTTCCTAGCACAAGTTTTCTCACAGATGGTTTGAGGGATAACAGAATTCTGTGAACAGGGGAGGAGAGCATAGGTTGTCTGGCTATTACCAGAAATGGAGAAATGAAGCTGTCAGCTTGGGCTGTGGAATATCCGGATTAACCATTTCTGTCAGGTGAGAGAGAATGCCTAGAACTGGATCTAGAAACAAGTGTTGATGGATCAAATGAGGCCACAGGAAGGGGAACCAAATAAGTCGAGGTCAAAAGGGAGAAAGGAGAATGACTCCGCCTGTGGAAGGTATAAGGGCACAGTAGCTGCTGCACTTGCTTAGAATAGATGTAAAAAGATTGCCACTCGTGGAAAATCAAGTCCACTACCTTCTGGTCGAGGGACCATTCGAGAGGTAACAATACACCTGCTCACTTTGTCTGCGAGTACATTGGTCTTTCCCAGAATATGCGTCGTTAAAAGAAAGCAGTTGGAACAGATTGCCCACTGCAAAACTCATAATGCTTCTCAACACAGGGGGTATTGCTCTGGTTCTCCCTTGTTTGTTGCTATACCAAAACCACTAACGCGTTGTCTGTTTCTATAGCAATCGTTCCCTGCAGGAGAGCGCCCAGAAAGGTTTGCAACACTGAAAGCACTGCTCTCAACTCCAGAACATTGATATGCAAACTGGCCTCTTGGAGGGACCACATGCCTTAGACAGTCCTTCTCCAGAAATGTCCCTCCCCACCCCAGCTGGGAAGCACCCGTGGACACTACAGTCTTGGGCTGAGAAGGGACAAATACACAACCATGTACTAGTGTTCCAGCTGGGTCAACCACATCAGGTCTTTTTTGCACAAGTTGATGATTCAAATTGGGGCTGATAGGGGAAGCTGAAGAATCCACCACTGAGACGTTAACATTCACTGAAGAATCCTTGTGTGGAATCTGGCTAGCAGAACAAGGGATATCGCTGCCATTGCTGATCCCAGTGCTTGTAGGACGAGATAAGTGGGGATTATGGTACTGCACAGTCATTTGTTGACTTGCGATCTTAAGGTCTGAACTCTGGAAAGGGGTAGACAGTCAACTGTTGACCATGTGTCGAGTAGCGGCCCTATGAACTCTAAAGCTCGAGATGGTTGCAGATGTGACTTTTTTGAAATTTATGGTTATGCCTGACTGAGCACATATCTGCATTACTTTTTCTCTTGCCATGATGAGCTGATGCCTGGTCAGGGCGCAGATGAGCCAGTTGTCTAAGTAAGGAAACACCTGGCAATCCGTGCAGACTCAAGTGAGCTGCTACTACTGCCATAAATTTGGTGAATACCCAAGGCAGCTGCGGTGAGACCAAAGGGCAGTGCTCTGAATTGGTAATGACTGGCCTCTAGCCAGAAGCTTAAGAATTTTCTGGATCGTCTGTTCATTTTTATGGGATAGTATGCATCCTGGAGATGTATCGAGCATATTCAGCCATCTTTCTCCAGAAATGGAAGAATCGACTGAACCATGACCATCTAGAACTTTGTCTTCCGAACAAAGTTGTTCAGATTGCAGAGATCCAGAACTGGTCTCCAGTCCCTTGTTTTCTTTGGCACTAAAATAAATCTTGAGCAAATTCCGGACCCTTTCTGGAATGGGGGAAACTCTTGGATGGCTCCTTTATTTAGTAGCTACTATATGTGAATTGCTGCTTATTCCATCTGACTGGGTGGAACATCAGTGATTTTCTTGGAATTTAGAGGACAAAGGGAAAATGGAATAAAATAACCTCTGGATACAATCCTCTGCGCCCAAGTATCTTATTTCTAGCCAGGCTCTCCAGTGTAGGGACAAATGACCCCTGACTGCCTTCAGAGGGGGACAATTGGGCCCTTCTCTCAAGAGGGCTGGAAGGGTTTGCCAAAGAAATTCTCTGGACCCCTCTGATGTCGTGGGCCTCTTCTGCGGCGAGGGTGACATCTACCATTCGAACTTCCCCCTCCGCTACTGTGGTAGGACCTACATGTGTGTCCTGGAAGGGGCCTTGTGATTTTCTGAACCACATTTTCCTATCACCAAGATGATTAATCAAAAAGGGTCTTTGGGGGGGGGGGGACTTGCACCCATGGCAGAAAGGGTCTTTTCATCCTTTTCACACCTGGACAACATATCTTTTACTTTGAGGCAAAAAAGAGAGGTGCCTTCAAAGGGAGCACTCACACAAACATTTAGCACGTTCCAAAAGGTCACACAAGCCCATCCAGGGGTGTCTCCTGATGGAAATGACTGAACCTGCTGCTCTAGAGATTCCTTCTGTGATAAAATAAAGCCTGAAAGAAGAATTGTGTATCAATTGTAGGGTAGTCAACTGAGAATTGACAGTAGTCTGCACCTCTTCCAAAATAGATCCTGAGAGGGTGCCTGACAGCTCCTTAATCAGATCCTTCTGAAGTCTCTTGAAATATGCCAAACAGTTCAGTGACCTTACAGCAAAGTTCACTGAAGCACAGGCACGTTTTCCGAATCTGTCCATCATCCGCACCTCTGAAAGTTCCTTTTTAAGTGGCTGCAGCCACGACCATAGTAGCAACTGGCACACCCTTGGACCACAATTGTTCATCCTCTGGAGTTATGATTAATTGGGCTTCCTAGGAATTGGCTCAATAGTGTCGGGATTCTTCCACATCTGATGATAGACCAAGTTAATGAGCTTGGTCGGTAAGAGGAATCACCCAAGACGTAGACGGGCCAGTACCGAAAGCCTCCAGGAGTACAAATTCTTCAGTAGAAGGGTTGCTGGACTTTCGGCACTTCTCTGATTCAGGACTAAAAGAAAGTCTGCAAATGAGGCATTAGGAGGCAACCTTGGAGACCCTTCACCTTCATCAAAATCTGTATCTTCTGTGACAGATTCTGCGGAATCTAAGTGCTTCCTCTTGGAAATGTTCTTCTTAGGGACCCCCTCAGTGGGATTCTGTTAGGAAGTTTATGGACTCGGTACCAGCTGTCCCTGTAGTGCAGAGAGGTGAGAGACTCTGCACAGAGACGGTAAGGTTATTGGTTCAGGATCCAAGGGGGTAGAAACCATCTGTGTCAGAGAAGCAGACAAAGCTCTTGCCATAACCTCAAAGGCTGACTGTCCCAAAGAAGAATAGGAACCAAGATCTGAGAGGTAAGCTTCTGGACAGTGGCCCCCCCCTGCTCCAAAGACACTCCTCCTGAGGCAGGAATCAGAGCCGAACTGACCAGTGTCGAATCCAGAGGCGTAGAGATGGCTCAAAAAAACCTGGGAGTCTACTTCAACACCTCAGATCCAACAGGGTAGTCTTGGCTTCGACTGAACCGAAGTGCTCATGCAAACTTCTGATCTGAAGATAAAGCAGTTCTTGGATCGGGGGCGGACAGAGCCAGGCAAGCTCAGACTCAAGGGCTCTCAGACTTAAAGTCAGAGGAGGAACTATTAAGGTTGATGTAGCTGATGATCGGACCTCCAGACAAGAGATCTTGAAAAATATTAATTGGACTGACACTGCAGGCACACTGAATACCAGAGACTTAGTATTTCTGCGACGGTTGCTGTCGCTCCAGGACTGATGTCAGGTCATCAGGGGGTATAAAAACAGGCAGCAGACACCATTACATCAGTTTTTATTGCCCCAAATGTCAGGAGCCCCCCAAATAGGCAGCAAAGTTATGGTGGAAAAAAATAACCACCACCTAGTAAAAAGTAAATACCAATAGCCCTGTAAAGGCAAAGTAATAGAGAGAGAGAGAGAGAGAGACAAGGGGGCTGGAGGGTGGGAAACCAGGACTGCAACAGTGAATACACTGGAACATCTACATTTATGGTAAGCGTACACAACTGTGCTATGTTCGTGTTTCACTGTTACAGTCATCACACTTGGGTTGATTCCCAAAGCTGAAGAATGGCTGGAGGCAGTCAAGAAGAGTTAGGGCTGGTTAGCATGCCCTGCAGGACTGCTGTTGCAAGACCCGCCCTGGATTTGGAAAAGATAGGCAGGTGGTAATGCTTGAAGGTATGGGCAGAAATCCAAGTAGCAGCTTCCAGAATGCCCCTGGTAAGGACTCCCATGAGAAATGCTGTAGAGGTAGAAGTTGCCCTAGTGGAATGCGTTCTGACCTACTAAGGGGTTGGTTTCCCATGGTGTTTGTAACAGAAATGGATAGAGCACGCTATCTATTTGGAAATAGTTTAGATATGACCTTGCCCTCTGCCCCTCATGCAAAGCTGACTAGTAACTGGTCAGACTTCCTGAAGAGCTTAGTCCTGTCAAGGTAAAATCTGAGCTGTATGCGCACATCTAGAGTGCAGGATCCTTTCCCCCTTTATTTTGAGGATTAGGAAAGAAGGTTGGCAAATGGATAGATTGGTCGAGAGCTACACTGGACACCACTTTAGGCATAAAAGTAGGGTTTGTTCTGAGGGAGACCCTGTCAGCGTGAAAAATAATGAAGGGTTCCACAGCCATAAGTGCTTGTAGCTCAGACACTCTTCTAGCTGAAGTGATTGCCAGAAGCAAGGCTGATTTCCAAGAGAGGAATTTTAACTCTGCTGATGCTGCAGGCTCAAAGGGGGGGGGGAGTGAGCTTTTCCAGTACAAAGTTAAGGTCCCAAGCAGGGGTGGGTGCTCTCCTTGGTGACCTTAAGTTGTTGGCCCCTCTCAGGAACTGTTTGATGAGAGGGTGAGAGAAGAGAGGTGGCTCAGTGTTGTAATAAGCCGAGACGGCAGAGCCATGGATCTTAATGGAAGAGAAGGAAAGGCCTCTGTGGAGTAGATCTGCTAGGTAATCCAGGATTAAAGGTAAGGAAGGCAGTGCTGTGTCCGATTCTTTAAATTGAACCCAGGAACAATACCTTTTCCACTTATCAGCATAGGATTTCCTTGTACTGGGTCTTCTGGCTTCAAGAATGATGTCCAGTACCTGCTTGCTTAGGCTGGTCACTGGGGAAGAATTCAAGGAATAAGCCAGGCTGCAAGGGTCAGGGTTTGCAGTTGCAAGATCTGCCCCTCCTGCTGAGTGAGGAGGGTTGGGATCTGAGGTAGGTGCCATGGCGGCACTGGTGACAGGCTGCACAGTAGTGGGTACCAGTGTTGGCGTGGCCAGTCTGGGGCAATCAGGATTGCCCTTGGGCTGTCCTGTCTTATCTTGAGTAATACTCTTGTAAGAGGCAGAGGGGTAAAAGCATAGATTGAGAGGTTTACCCACTGGAAGGATAGGGCATCCACATTCCAGGACCTGCTGTGGTGTCCTGGTGCAAAATTTGCTGATCTGGTGATTGTAGGAGGAGGCAAAAAGGTCCACCTCCAGGATCCCCCATTTCTGGGTTAGCAGGCTGAAAGTGCTGGGGTCGAATTGCCACTCGTGTGGGTCTAGGAGATTTTTGCTTAAGTCCTCTGACAGACAGTTTTGTTTGCCTGGCAGGAATTGAGCTTGCAGATGAATATGCATGTCCAAGGCCGTGTTCCACAGTGTCATGGCTAGCCTGCAGAGTGGGTAAGAGTGGGTTCCCCCCTGCTTATTGGTGTGCCAAATAACTGTGGTGTTGTCTGTTTTTATTAGCAGGAGTCCTGGTGAGAGTAGGGATCTGAAAGCTGTCAGAGCATGCTGAACAGCTAGCTTCTCTTTTTGGTTGATGTGCAAATTAATATGACTTGGGCTCTAGTGGCCCTGAATGCACTTGTCACCCAGATGTGCCCCCCCCCCCCGGCATAGTCTGATGCGTCTGTGGTTAGGGTCTGGGTGGCATGGGGTTGTGTAAAGGGAAGCCCCTTGTTGAGGTTGCATGCTGCTGCCCACCAAAGAAACTGTCCTTAGACAAGGTATGATGGTTTCCAGATCCTGAGAATGTTGGCACCAAAGACTTTTTAAGTACCACTGAAGTTCCCTCATATGCAGTCTGGCATATGGAAGTAGTAGAATGCAAGAGGCCATGAACCATAGAGCCTGCAGGATTTTCCTTGTGGATAGCTGGGTTCTGGTGGCCATTTTAGTGAAGTAGCCCGTTAGGTAGGCTTGTTTTTCTAGAGTAAGGAATGCCATCTGGGATGCTGTATCCAAGCTTGCTCCCATGAATACAATCTTTTGACTGGGGGCTACATTTGATTTCTTTTCGTTGACAGTGTACCCCAAGAAGGTTAGAAGGTTCTTTACAAATGTCAGGTGCTGCAACAGCTTTTCCTATCTACCTGAATCAGGCAATCGTCCAAGTAAGGGCATGTTTGAATCTTTCTCTGTCTGCAATAGGCATGGCTGGAGCCAGGGATTTTGTGAAGACTCTAGAAGCAGTGGATAAGCAAAAGGGAAGTGCAGAGAACTGATAATCCACAGATCTTGCCCTGAAACGTAGATACTTCCTGCATGCTTCCCTGAAAGGGATGTGCAGATAGGCTTCTTTTAGGTCTAGGGTGGCTAACAAGGCCTCTTTGCACAGCATTGGAAGAAGTTGCTGAAGGGTGAGCATTTTGAATTTTGGTACCACCAGGAAGGTGTTTAGAATGGAAAGACCTAGGGTTGGGCGTCAAGTGCCCTCTTTTCCGGGTACCAGGAAAAGTCTGGAATAAAACCCTTGACCTATCTGTTCGCAGGAACAGGATGAATTGCCCTTATGGAGAGCAGGGATTGAACTTGGTTTTGTGCCTCTGCCCACTGGTTTGGAGGAAAGTCTAGGAACCCTTTCGGGGTTAGCAGTGTGTGGAAGTAAAATTTGTACCCCTGGGATACAATGTTGAGGACCCATCGGTCTTTGGTGATGTAGGTCCAGTATTTTGCATGCTGGGCAAGCTTTCCTCCTAGGGGCATGAGCAACTGAGCAGAGGTGAGGAGTGGAGTTGAGAAGTCATTGTGAATTCTTTCCATAAGGGGGTGGCTTATCACTCAGTGTTATAAAAGTGGAGGTACTCCATTGCTTAGATCTATGCATACCCTGAGACTGTAATCTGGGGGGGGGATCTGTTTCCCCTAGGTCTAATTTGAGATGGCCTTGAGGGGGCTGGAAAGGACCAATGTTTCAAGGGGCAATGTCTACTGAATCTTGGAGGCTGCACCTGCAAAAAAAATCTTCGACTGTCTGCATAGACTTAGCTTTTTCTTCCATCTTTTTTAGAACCTCTTCTGCTTCTGTGCCAAACAAATTATCCTTCTTCAAAGGAGTGTCTAGTAATTTTGATTTGACATGGTCTGGCAAGGTCTGTTCCTTAAGCCAAGCATGCCTTCTCAGTATAGAACCAGTGACTGCCATTCTGCAAGATGCTTCTAGGGTGTCAAACCCACGCTGCAAGGTATGCTTGCTGACTTGGCTTGCACAATGCACAAGCTCCTGTAATTCTTTATTTTCTGCACAGTCTGTAAAGGTAGATCATTTTTGCTTAATAAGTTTCATAATATGTTGATGGTATTTCAGCATGTGAAACTGGCAATTCAATGCCTTAACGGCTAGAGTTGCAGAGGTGTACACTTTTTTACCCCATTTGTCTAAAGCTCAGGAATCCCTGTCCGAAGGGGTGGGATTCTTAGCTGTAGTTGCTTTTATACCTTTAGGCCCTTGGGAAATGACCTCTGGGTCAGCAGTAGGATTTTTGAAAAAGAAATGAGAGTGTCAGGGACTCTGTAGTACTGGTCTGGTTTCCTTGGAGCAGGGGGTAAAGTATCAGGAGTCAGACTGGATTCCACAAAGACATCATCCACAACATCCAGACTAGCAGGGATAGCTAAAGGTCTATGCTGTGGCAAATCTAAAAATTCTCAGAGTCTCTTTTTGGACTGAGGATAATCCTGGCATTCCCAGTGGAAATGCTCTCAAAGTATGAAGGGTTTCACCAAAAGAAAAATCTTCTGGAGGGGAAGCAGAGGGAATGGATTCCTCTGCATCTGAATCCTCATAAGCAGATAAAGGCATTACTTCAGTTTCAGAAACGTCAGAGTCGTTGACTCTTGGTCAGTTAAAGCTGCTGGGGACAGGTCTCTTTCTTTTAGCAGGGGAAGGCTGGCTTCCCCTAATCAGCATGATCAGGTCTTCTGCCATTTTTAATCATAGGAGACTGTGGAAAGGAAGCAGGTGCTTGAGATTGGCTTGTCGTTTTTTTAGGCGTAGCTCGTACTCTTGGCCTTAGAAACTCATAGTTCTAGACAAAACTGAAGACGCGAAAGAAGTCGTCGGTTTGTGTCTAGTACTGGTAATGCGAAGAAATTCCTCAGAAGCCAGTGCATGCACAGTGGCTCCGAACCCATCCAAGGTAGAGACATCCGCAGGTTCCGTAGTCAAAGAAGAGTCTCGCAGCATATCGGACTATGAATGGGTCTCAGTAGCGGCCTGCGAATCCATCAAAGCGGGTATCAGGGGCTGCGAAAGTGCCTCATTAAGTACTGGCGAACTGGTGACTAGCTAAACAGAAGCATCGCCAGCCGTTTTGGACCTGTGCGGTTTGTTCCTGTCTTTATCCTTACTTTTTTTGGAAGATCGGTAGTCCAATGGCTAACCAAAGTCATTTCAGAATATGGAGATAAAAACTTTAAGTATTTAGCGACAATAAGGGCCCGGTGACAAATAGTTCGGGAGTCGAACAAAGCACAAAACTGACAGCTAGGAACGTTGTGGTCTGGGCCTAAACAGGTGACGCAGTAAGAATGGAAATCTCAGTGTGGTATTTGCTTTCCACAGGCGAGACCATTAACTTTTTCTGATATCGGTTAGAGCAAGAAAAAAAGGATCCTCAACAGCGTACTTAAGACTTCAGGATGACTCAATTCGGAAACTAAAACTCAGTTAGCGGCTGACCGGCATTCGTGCAAACTGCTTCTGCTTCGGGGTCCTCAGCAAGAAAGACTGAAGTAATGGCATTGGCTGCCTGTTTTTATACCCCTGATGACCTGCCATCAGTCCTGGAGCGACAGCAACTGACGCAGAAATAATAAGTGTCTGGTATCCGGGACAACTGAGGGCTACCTGTAGGCAGATAACTCAAGTGTGATGACTGCAAAAGTGAAACACAAAGAACATCTAGGGGCTGGCTAGGCTGCCCTGTAAGACTGCAGAGGCAAACCCTGCCCTGCATTTGGAGAAGATCAGCAGGTGGTAATGTTTGGTGAAGGTCTTAACAGATGTCCAGGTGGCAGCCTCCAGGATGTCCCTGGTGGGGACTCCTCTGAGGAAAGCTGCAGTGGTGGAGGCTGTTCTGGTGGAGTGCATCCTAATCCACTTGTGGGGAGGCTTTCCGTGTTGTTCGTAGCAGAAAAGGATGCAGTGTGCTATCCATTTGGAGATGGCTTTGCCCTCTGCCCCTGCAGCAAAGCTAACCAGCAATTGATCAGACTTTCTGAAGGATTTAGTCCTGTCTAGACAGGATCTGAGCCAAGCAGTTTGTGCACATCTGGAGAGTGCAGGATCCTTTCCCCATTGTTCTGTGGGTTAGGGAAAAAGGTGGGTAAATGAATGGCTTGGTTGAGAACCACACTGGACACCACCTTGGGCATGAAGGATGGGTTAGTCCTGAGGGATACCCTGTCAGCATGGAAGATGATGAAGGGTTGCAGAGCCATGAGTGCTTGCAGCTCAGAGACCCTTTTGGCTGAAGTGATGGCCAGAAGGAAAGCTGTCTTCCAGGAGAGAACTTTTAGCTCTGCTGAAGAGGCAAGTTCGAAGGAAGGGGAGGGTGAGCTTTTCCAACACAAAGTTAAGGTCCCAAGTTGGTGTTGGCGCTCTTCTGGGTGGCCCCAAGTTGCTAGCCCCTCTTAGGAACTGTTTGATCAGAGGGTGTGAAAAAAGGGGCTGCTCGGTGGGAAAATGAGCAGAGATAGCAGAGGCATGAATTTTAATAGAGGAAAAGGGGAGTCCACTGTGTAGCAGGTCAGATAAGTAATCCAGGATAAGAGGGAGGGAGGGCTGTGCCATACTGGCTCCCTTAGCCTGAATCCAGGTGCACAACCTTTTCCATTTGTCAGCATAAGACTTCCTAGTGCTAAGGCATCTGGCCTCACGTATAACATCTAGAACCTGTTTGCTGAGGTTGGCAGATTGATAGGGAGTTGGCAGATTGATCGGGGGTTAGGGAATAAGCCAAGCTGTCAAATTGAGGGTCTGCAACTGGGGATGCATGAATTCCCCTTCCCTCTGGGTCAGGAGGTTTGGAAACTGAGGGAGATGCCAAGGTGGCAGAGGGGACAGGCTGCGCAGCAAGGGGTACCAGTGCTGGTGAGGCCAGTCTGGAGCTATAAGGACTGTCCTTGTTTTTTCCTCCTTTATTTTGAGCAGCACCCTGGGGATGAGAGGTAGTGGAGGGAAGGCATAGACCGACAGATTGACCCAGGGGAAGGACAGGGCATCTACTTTCCAAGCCATGCAGTGATGCTCCCTGGTGCAGAAGTTGCTGAGCTGATAGTTGGTGTGGGAGGCAAAGAGGTCAACCTTCAGGGTGCCCCATTTCTTAGTTATTAGGGCGAAGGTTCTTATGTTGAGCTGCCACTCGTGTGGGTCCAGAAGATTTCTGCTTAAGTGGTCCGCCAGAGAGTTGAGAGAACCCAGTAGGAATTGTGCTAACAGGTGGAGTTGCATGGCAGAGGCTGTGTGCCAAAGGGTCATGGCCAGCCTGCATAGAGGGTAGGTAGGACTGAGTTCATCCCTGCTTGCTGATATACCACATCACAGTTGTGTTGTCTGTTTGATCAGGAGAGCCCTTGGGTAGAGAATGGGCTTGAAAGCTATCAAGGCGTGCTGGACAGCTATCATCACTTTTTGGTTGATGTGCAGATGGATTTGCTGTGGGCTCCATTGGCCCTGTATGCACCTGCCGTCCAGGTGTGCACCCCAGGCATAATCTGATGCGTCTGTGGTGAGGGTCTGGGTGGTGTGGGGTGGTGAGAAAGGTAGTCCTTTGTTGAGGGAGCATGCTTTTGCCCACCAAAGAAAATCTTTGAGGTAAGGTATTACAGGTGTAAGAGTCTCCAGGTCTGGACAGTGCTGACACCAAAGGCTTTTTAGGTACCACTGAAGTTTCCTCATATGCAGTCTGGCATATGGAAGGAATAGAAAGCAAGATGCCATGAACCCCAGAGCTTGCAGGATTTTCCTTGCAGATAATTAGGGTCTGGTGGCTAGTAGAGAGAAATAGGCTGTCAGGAAGGTTTGCTTTTCTGGTGTAAGGAATGCCAATCTGGGATATGCTGTGTCCAGGCTTGCTCCCAGGTATATAATCCTTTGGGTGGGTACCTGTTTGGATTTTTTTTGTTGATTGTGTACCCTAGGGAGGTTAGTAGGGACTTCACAAAGGCCAGGTGCTTGAGTAGCTTTCTCTGGCTGTCTGCCTGAATAAGACAGTTGTCTAAGTATGGGTAAATCTGGATATTCCTTTGTCTGCAAAAGGCAATGGCCGGAGCCAGACATTTTGTGAAAACTCTGGGAGCAGCAGATAAGCCAAAGGGAAGCGCAGAGAACTGAAAGTGCTGAGATCTTGCCCTGAAACGGAGATATTTTCTGCATGATTCCCTGATAGGGATGTGGAGGTAGGACTCCTTTAGGTCTATGGTGGCTAGCCAAGCATCCTTGGAGAGCATGGGTAGCAACTGCTGGTGGGTGAGCATTTTGAATTTTGGGATCACCAGGAAGGTGTTTAGAATGGCTAGATCGAGGATGGAGCGCCAGGTGCCCTCTTTCCTGGGTACCAGAAATTGTTTGAAATAGAAACCTCGGCCTTTCTGTTCTGCAGGAACCTGCTCTACTGCCCTCATGGAGAGCAAGGAAAGGACTTACTTTTGCACCTCTGCCCACTGGTTTTGAGGTAGATCTGAGAACCCTTTTGGAGTTGGAAGGGTGTGGAAAGAAAATTTGTATCCCTGGGACACTATGTTGAGAACCCAGCGGTCGTTGGTAATGGTGGCCCAGCTGTTTGCAAGAAAGGAGAGTTCTCCTCCGAGGGGTAAGTGGAGGTGGGCTGAGGGTGAGGGGGGAGTCATTGTGAGTTCTTGCCATAATGGGGTGGCTTAGAACTCCCTGGTTTTGAAGTGGAGGTAGTCCACTGCTTAGATCTCTGCATTCCCTGTGGCTGCTGTCTGTGGGGTCTGGGCTGAACTGACCTGGTGGGAGCAGGAAAGGACCAGTGCTTGGAGGGACAATGCCTGCGGAACCTGGTGGCTGGACCTTTAAGAAATCCTTAACTGTCTGCATAGATTTTGCTTTTTCTTCCATCTTTTTTAAGACCTCTTCTGCCTTAGTGCCAAATAAGTTGTCTTTGTGCAAGGGGGCATCCAACAATTTAGATTTAACATGGTCTGGCAAGGGCTGTTCCTTAAGCCATGCATGCCTTCTAAGGACAGAACCAATGACTGCTCCCCTGCAAGAAGCTTCTAGGCCAGCAAAACCACAGTGCAAGGTGTGTTTAGTTACTTGACTTGCAGAATGCATTAACTCTTGTAACTCTTTAGATTCTGCACAAGCAGGAAAGGAAGACATTTTTTTGTTTGAGGAGTTCTAAGGTATGCTGCTGAAGTTTTAGCATATGGAACTGACAATTTACTGCTCTGATAGCAACAGTAGCAGAGGTGTATACTTTTTCACCCCATCTGTCTAGTGCTCGGGAATCTCTATCTGAGGGGGTATGATTCTTAGCAGAGGTTGCTTTAATTCCTTTAGGCCTTTGAGAAATTACTTCAGGGTCAGCAGTAGGATTTTTAAAAATAAATTTGTGCGAGTCAGGGACTCAAATACCTGTCTGGTTTTCTAATTGCAGGAGGGAAGGAGTCAGGAGTCAAGCTGGATTCCAGAAAAACATCCTCCACAACATCCAGGACTGGGGGGATTGGCCAGGGGTCTGTGCTGTGGAAGATCTAAGAATTCCCCGAGTCTCTTTTTAGACTGAGGGTAGTCCTGAGTTTCCCACTGGAAATGCTCCCTTAATGTGTGAAGGGTTTCCCCAAACAAAAAATCCTCTGGGGGGAGAGGCTGACTGAATGGAATCCTCTGCATCAGAATCCTCATAAGCAGAGAGGGGTTGCATGTCTTCATACTCAGATGCATCACAGTCATCGGATTCCTGTTCAGACAAAACTACAGCGGACAGATCTCTTTTTCTTTTGGAAGTGGTAGTTTGGCTTCCCGTGATCAGCATGACAAGGTTTTCCGCCATTTTATGCACTTGAGACTGAAGCAAGGAAGCAGGTGCCGGAGATTGGGTCGTTGGTTTCTTGGGTGTGGTTCGTAACCTGGGCCTAAGAAAAGTACAGTTTTGTACCTACCATAAATGTAGATGTTCGAGTGTTCACACTGCTGCAGTCATTACACATGGGTTATCCTGCTGTCAGGCGGTCCCCATAGTCAGCCAGAGTTCCAAAGTCTTGGTCCTGCGTCGGCTGCTGTCGCTTCTTCCCTGACTTCAGTGCGCCAGGGGTATATAACATGCATCCAACGCCATTTTCTTCAGTTTCTCTTGCCCCAGACGTCAGGTGCCCCCAAGTAGGTAGGCAATACATATTGCTAGTAAAAAATATACATAGAAAATAAAAACAATACCTTCAGTTACAAGCAAATACACCACAAAGGTTGTATAGGATAGAAAGGTATAGATAGGTCCAGTTAGTTCAGAAGGGATGGAGGGAGGGTAACCTGGACTGCAGCAGTGTGAACACTCGAACATCTACATTTATGGTAGGTACAAAACTGTACTATGTTCATTGTGTTACACTGCTGCAGTCATTACACTTGGGTAGAATCCCAAAGCTAAGGTTGGGTGGCTGGTCTATAAGGAGTTAGGATTGGCTATGAGGCCCTGCAGAACTGCAGTGGCAAATCCTGCTCTGGATTTAGAATAAAGAGGCAAGTGGTAATGCTTGGTAAAGCTGTGCACTGAACTCCAAGTTGCAGCCTCCAAAATGTCCTTGGTAGGTACTCCTCTGAGAAAGGCTGCTGAAGTGGCTGTTGCCCTGGTGGAATGTGGCCTGATGTTATTAGGGACTGATTTTCCATGCTGTGTGTAGCAGTAACGAATACAGTGTCCTATCCATTTGGATATAGTCTGCTTTGAGATAGCCTTGCCCTGTGATCCTGCAGCATATGCTACAAACAGTTGCTCAGTTTTCCTGAAAGCTTTTGTTTTGTCCAAGTAGAAGTGTAGCTGCCTGTGTATGTCCAAAGAGTGTAGAAGTTTCTCCCCTTTATTCTGGGGGTTTGGATAAAAAGTTGGCAAATGGATGGTTTGGTTAAGAGCCACACTAGATACCACCTTTGGCATAAAGGTAGGGTTTGTCCTTAACGAAACCCTGTCCTGATGAAAAATTATAAAAGGTTCCACTGCCATTAATGCCTGTAGCTCTGAGACTCTTCGTGCTGAAGTTACTGCCAGGAGCAGAGCTGTTTTCCATGATAAAAATTTTAGATCGGCTGTATTGGCTGGCTCAAAAGGTGGCAGGGTCAGTTTTTCCAAAACGAAATTGAGGTCCCAAGTTGGTGTTGGTGCTCTCCGGGGCGGTCTTATGTTTTTAGCCCCTCTGAAGTACTGCTTTATCAAGGGATGAGAGAATAAAGGAGGATCTGTGCTGAAATGGCAGAGGCGTGGATCATAATTGATGAGAAGGATAGGCCTTTGTCCAGCATCTCAGTTAAGTATTGTAAATTCTGAGGAATGTTTGGGACAAGAGGGTCAAGGCTTCGAGCCTGGTTCCAGGCGCAGAATCTCTTCCATTTTTCTGAGTAAGCTTTCTTGGTGCTAGGCCTCCTGACCTCCAAAATGACATCCATAACAGCTTTAGAGAGAGGTGTTGCCTGTTTGACTAATGAATCTGCCATGCAGCCAGGTTTAGGGTTTTGAGCTGACCATGAAGGATCTGATTGTTTTGTTGAGTCAGAAGGTGTGGAATTTGAGGCAAAATCCATGGTGGGCCTTGAGCTAAGTTCTTTACGACTGGGTACCAGTGCTGGCGTGGCCAGTCTGGAGCAATCAGGATCATCTGTGCTTTTTCTTGTCTGGCTTTTAGGAGTACCTTTGAGAGGAGAGGCAGTGGTGGGAAGGCATAAACTTTTAGGCTTTTCCAGCTGAACGAGAGAGCATCCACTTTCCATAATTGTGTGTGATAAATCCTTGTGCAGAATTTTTGTAGTTGGCAATTCAGTGGGGAGGCAAAAAGATCTATGTCTGGGCATCCCCATTTTTGCGTTACCATGCTGAAGATTTGTGGATTAAATTTCCATTGGTGTGGGCCCATGATATTTCTGCTGAGATCGTCTGCCAGAGTATTTTTCTTTCCTGGCAGGAATTGGGCTTGCAGATTAACTTGATACGTTACAGCGGTGTTCCACAAGGTCATGGCTTGCCTGCATAGGGGATAAGAATGAGTGCCCCCTTGCTTGTTTATGTACCACATTATTGTGGTGTTGTCTGTCTTTAATAATAATTGTCCTGGATGCAGACGGTCCTTGAAAGCTGTTAGGGCATTTTGAACAGCCAACATCTCTTTTTGATTGATGTGAAGATGTATCTGGTCTGTGGTCCACTGGCCCTGAATGCATTTTCCTGCCATGTGTGCTCCCCAGGCGTAATCCGAAGCATCTGTTATTAGAGTCTGCCTGGCTGTAGGTAGGGTAAAAGGCTGACCCTTGTTTAGGTGACATGCCTGTGCCCACCATCGAAACTCCTGTTGTAGGCAGGGAATCATTGGTATTACTGCTTCTAAACTGTAAGAGTGTTGAGTCCAAACACTTTTAGGTACCATTGTAATTTCCTCATATGCAGTCTGGCATATGGTATTAGTAGTATGCAGGATGCCATGAATCTCAGGGCCTGCAGAATTTTTCTTGCAGGGAGATGGGACTTTTTTGCCAGTAATTGAAAATATTGAGTTAGTTGAACTGGCGTGAGATAAGCCATCTGGGCCGTTGTATTTAAGCTGGCACCCAGGAATATAATCTGTTGTGAGGGCACTAGTTTTGACTTCTTTTCGTTTACTGTGTACCCCAGAGAAATTAGCAACCTTTTTACAAATGCCAGATGCTGTAGAAGAATGTCCTTTGTTTCTGCTTGAATGAGGCAGTCATCCAGGTATGGATATATTTGAATTCCTTTTTGTCTGCAAAATGAAATGCAATTACTGGTGCCAGGCACTTTGTAAAGACCCTGGGCGCAGTAGATAAGCCAAAGGGCAGTGCAGAGAATTGGTAGTGCATTGTACCAGCTTTGAATCTGAGGTATCTTCTGCAATTTTGTCTGATAGGGACATGCAGGTATGCCTCTTTGAGGTCCAGAGTCACAAGCCAAGCCTTCTTGCCCAGCATGGGTAGAAGCTGCTGTAATGTCAACATTTTGAATTTTGGAATATCCAGGTAAGTATTTAGAATTGAAAGGTCTAGTATGGGCCTCCAGGCCTTGTCCTTTCTGGGGACCAGGAAGAGTCTTGAGTAAAATCCTTGTCCTTGTTCCTGCTGTGGTACGTTTTGAATAGCTCTCATGTCCACGAGAGCTGAAATTAGTTTTTGTGCCTCTGCCCATTGATTTTGTGGCAGGTCTGGCATTCCTTTTAGCCTTGGTAAAGTATGAAAGTGGAACCTGTAACCTTGAGACACAATATTCAGAACCCATTTGTCTTGGGTGATTATTTGCCAGTTTTGAGAAAAAAGTGCTAGTTTTCCGCCTAAGGGGGCTGCCAAAAGCGAAGTGCTTGGCGTACGAAGGGGAAAGTCATTGTGGCCGTTTCCTGTAAGGTTGAGACTTGTCCTCACCGCCTTTTGGGGTTTAGGTGCCCCACTGTCGTTGTCTGTTTGAGCCTTGGGGTTGAGATCTGCCTCTTGGGCGTCTGTATCTGCCTCTCTGTGGCCTGTCTGACACTGGAAAGGACCAATTCTTTGTTGGCCAATTTCTGCTAAATCAAGGTGGCTGTACCTGTAAGAAATCCTTGACTGTGTGCATAGATTTACCTTTAGCCTCCATTTTCTTTAACACATCTTCTGCCTTAACACCAAACAAGGTATCATGCTGTAAAGGAGCATCCAATAATTTTGCCTTAACATGATCAGGTAAACTCTGTTCTTTTAACCAAGTATGTCTTCGAATCACAGAACCCATAACTGCGGCTCTACAAGAGGCCTCTAAAGAATCAAAACCACATTGCAGAGTATGTTTTCCCACCTGTTCAACTGCATGCAATAAATCCTGCATTTCTTTACAGTCAGGAGTTTCTGAGCTTGCAAGCATTTTCTGTTTTAACTGGGCCATTAAATATTGTTGGTACTTAAGCATGTGAAACTGTCAATTTAAAGCCCTTACTGCTAAAGTTGCAGAAGTGTAAACTTTCTTCCCCCATCTATCCAAAGCTCTGGAATCTCTGTCAGAGGGTACTGGATTTTTTGCAATGGAAGCCTTAACTCCTTTTGGACCCTGGGAAATAGTTTCTGGATCAGCAGAAGTGTTTTTAATAAGAAACGTGAGAGAGTCAGGGACTCTATAATACCTATCTGGCTTAGCTAGTGCAGGGGGCAAAGAATCAGGAGATAAGCTGGATTCAGAGAACACATCATCCACAATATCTAGCACAGGTGGAATAGCCAGGGGCCTGTGTTGAGGAAATAAAAGAAAATCCCTGAGCCTTTTCTTGGATTCTGAATAATCCTGACTTTCCCAATGGAAATGCTCCCTCATGGTATGTAAAGTTTCCCCAAAAGAATAATCCTCAGGAGGAGAGGCTGAAGGGATAGATTCTTCAGCATCAGAGTCCTTATAGGGGGGTAGAGAGTATCCCTGGTCAGAAGAGGAATCAGAGGAAATGGAAACCTGATCAGAGGAATCTTAGTCTGTATCCTGCCTAGGCCTTTTCTCAGGAGGGGGATGGGAACCCCTTATTAGAGTAATGAGGTCTTTGGCCATTTTAAGCATCTGTTTCATAGGCATGGAGGACTGTCCAGGAGAATGCTGTACTTGCTTCTTTGTCTTTAATGGTACTTTTGTCTTGGCTGTTGCTTTAATGGTAAGTTGTGAAGGTCTGAAAACACCCTCAGAAGCCAATGCCTGCTCAGCAGCTCCGGACCCATCTGAGGGATTAGTTTCCGTAGGCCCAATACCTTGAGTTTCCAGAGGCCTAGTTGTCCCAACGTGGGAGTCTGAGGCGGCCTGTGGCTCTGAGGTAGCGGGTGTCAGGGGCTGCAAAAGCGCCTCACTGAGAACCGGCGACTGGCCTAGAAGAGGTTTCGTCAGTTTTGGACCTCGGATGCCTGTCTTTATCCTAGTCTTTGCGTTTTTTCAGAATTGCGGTCGTTGGTTGATCCGACGGCATAGTATAATTGAACCTTCAGCCAAAGTAGTGTAAAGCAAAATCAAAACGTCTTTTTATAGTGCATTTGTTAAATCTAGCACAAAACAGACAACTAGTGACGTCGTGATCAGGGCCTAGGCATGGAATAGAATAAGAGTGGAAACCCCTTATGAGGTATTTGCTTCCCACAAGAAATACAATTATTAACTTTTTCTGACATCGGTCTGAGGCAAGAAAAAGGTTTCCCCAATGGGGTACTTAGCTTTATTGAAGACTTTGGATCTGAAATTCGACTTCAAAAATCTAAGGAGTCGGCCGACCAGCACTTGCGAACTGCTTTTGCTTCGGGCACCGCGCGGCAAGAAAGACTGAAGAAAATGGCGTTGGATGCATCTTATATACCCCTGGCGCACTGACGTCAGGGAAGAAGCGACAGCAACCGACACCGGACCAAGACTTTGGAACTATGGCCAACTACGGGGACCGCCTGACGGCAGGTAACCCAAGGGTAATGACTGCAGCAGTGTAACACAATGAACATCTCTGTAGTTTTCGAAAGAACGTTATGCACGAAAGAAGTCGTCAATTTGTGTTGAGAATCAGTAGTGCAAAGGACTTCCTCAGAAGCTAGTGCCTGCTCAGCGGCTCTGGACCCATCCAAGGTAGCGACGACTGCAGGATCCTTAATCGAAGACGAGTTTTGCAGCATACCGGACCCCGGAAGGGTCTCTGTAGCGGCCTGCAAATTCACAGAAGCGGGCATCAAGGGCTGCAAAAGCACATCACTGAGGACCGGAGAACTGACGACTAGCTTAACGGGAGTGTCATCGGTAGGTTTGGACCTATGCAGCCTCTGTTTTTATCTTTACGTTTTTTTTTTTTGAAAGATCCGGGCTTATCAAAGCCATATTGGAATTAGAGGACTATAAGCGAAAATATCTAGCTACAATAAGGGCCCGATGACGTACAGTTCTGGCACTGAACAAAGCACAGAAGCAATAGCGGGGGACGTCATGGTCTGGGCCTAAGCAAGTGACGCAGTAGGAATGAAAGTCTCAGTGTGGTATTTGCTTTCCACAGGCAAGGCAATTGTTAACTTTTTCTGACATCGGTTAGTGCAAGAAAAAAAGGATCCCCAACAGGGTACTTAGCTTTAGAAGACTTCAGCTTCAATTCGGAAGACACAACTCAGGTAGTGGTCAACCGGCACTCGTGCAAACTGCTTCTGCTTCGGGCACCAAGGCAAGAAAGACTGACGTAATGGCGTAGGCTGCCTTACTTTATTCTACTGGCAATCTACCATCAGTCCTGAAGCGACAGCAACCGACGCAGAAATACTAAGCCTCTGGTATTCGGGTCGGCCGAAGGCTACTCTGGCAGGGATCACCCGAATATGATGACTGCAACAGTGAAACACAAAGAACATCCATTGTTTGCCATCCCTGGTGTGTCAGATTCCATGGTGAAGTCAGATCCACTATTTTCTTTTATGCATCGGACTCAAAGGTGAAGTTAGATCCATAGCTTGCCTTCTTTGTTGCGTCTGATCCAATGTTGAAGTTGGATCCACTGTCTTGTGTGTCGGATCCGATGGTGAGGTCGGAGCAGATATTTTTATCATTTTCTTTTTGTGATCCAGCTTCTAATCAGGATCAAAGGTCTTTTCTTCCCTGATCAGAAGCCCTAAAAGAGGAGGTTAAAGGGCTAGGAGAGGGAGATCTGGAATCTCTTTGAAGGTGAAGCCCCAGATAAAGCTGCAAAGAAAAAGATGGCAACATTCCTTTAAGAAACAACTTATTTTTCCTTTCAGTAACGGCTCCAGGATTAAACCCATGGCAAATGGCATAATCCTCCCATGAATGCAAGGAGCCTAAACAAAACACAAACAATGTGAGAGAATCTGAAAAGGGGGTCTTAAGTCTACCTTTTAAACGCTTTTGAAATCAGCCATAACAATTAAATCTCTTTAAGCAGATAAATATTAACAACCACAACACACCTTTTTAAACTAACAGGGAAAGAAAAGGAATGTCAACAATGGTAATTTGATAGGCTACTGAAAGTAGTGAGAAAGGAATGCTAACTATAGCATTTAAGAGTACCCAATGTACTGAAAAAGGTAAACAAAAGGCAAGGGAGGTACAAATGTCCAGGAATTTCAAATAGTGAAGAACAGTTTAAGCTATTTAGTCATTTTATTAAAATAAATCTCACTTAGCTGCCAGAGAGTAAGCGTTAACCATGTCTTTCTCTTTCAAGCAGCAAACGAGATCTGAGGTAATGGGGGTGATGTGTTACAGGCAAGGGAGAAGCTCAAGAGTTCAAGGTTGCCACAAAAGCCTCTGTAACAGCAGATTCGGATCCGAAGGCTCAGATCAGAATCCATCAGTCGAAGACGGAATAACTGATATCGGATCTTTTTTTTTTCTTTTTCTTTTTTTTTTAAGGGAAGTTATCTTTCCCAAAGGAAGCTTAGCTGCCCAGCAAAAAAACAGCACAAGCTGACTGTCAATCCTTCAAAGCATCAGAGAAGCATACTCTTTGGTGGCAGGAAAGCTCTAAAGGGCTTGATGCTCAAACGTGTCTTTTTAGTCAGCTAAGCTCGAGATGACAGACTGTGTGTGGAAAGTACCCTGAAGCTTTGGAAGCTTGTCAGCTGTTACATCCTTGCAGGATATAACCAATATAGCATAGGCTACTGCAGCAGTGATCAACATGAAGATCATCACTTTCTCACCCCAGCCAAACTTTTGAATTCTTTACCAGAGGCAAAAGGCACAGTGATTACAATCATGCCATATGCTCTGATATGCTTACTAAGAATGTCAGTCCATTTTGTTGACAGGCTTTTACTGGGAATTTGCCTTCCTGGTAGCAATGCAAACTAAATAAGGATGCAGATGGAATAAGACAGGCTCTGACACTACTAGAGATGTGTTTAATTAATGCCACAGTCCTCTTGCCCAAGTAGACAGCATAATTATAACCCGGCAAGACGTGATGATCTCTGGTTGACAGGAATGACAGGTCCATTTTCAGCGGAGGCCCGGGGAGAAAAGCTCCATTTAAACAATTGCTAAACAGATACAATTATAGGAAACAGCCTTGCATTCTTAATATACACGCATAAAATATCATCTAATATTGCAGCACAGGCTCATGTACAGCACATAGTTGTGTTTTAAAATGCAAATAAATGGCATATAAGAGTGTGTTTAATATTTAATTATAGACCTACAAGTTAATACTATTGGAATAAAACAATTTTAGGAAGGAATAAGAAATGTAGAGGCTAGACAGAACTGGGTCATCCTTAGCAGTATCCTAGTATTACTGCAATGTGGTGGATTAGCCTGGGGAGTCGCATGAGCACAGCCAGTTGCTAAAATAGTGGGTTTTGAGTAGTTTCTTAAACTGGGGGGCAGAAGCTGTTGAAGTTATGTGAGTAGGAAGTGAATTCCAGGTTTTTGCTATTGTACAGGTAAAGAGAGCTTTACCAGCTTCATTCCTATGTTTGATGACGTTTATGAGATTTTGGTCTGTTGATCTTAGGACTCGGGTGGTTGTGTAGGGTTGTATTAGATTTTGTAGTATGGGGGTTTTGTCAGGGATGTAGTACAGTTTGTGGGCTATGGAGAGCTGTGTAGTAAGAAGTAGATGGGGTAACAAGCCATTTGAGCTGCTTGATGGAATGACAGTGATGGTCCCTATTAGAGGCACCTGCAGCAAACCTGGCAATCTTATTATAGCAAGCTGTCATTTTGTTTTGCTCACTGTGGCAAAGATTAGTCAGGATTGGAGAGGCATACAGTAGGGTGGATAGTAGGTGAGTTCTAGCAATAGTGGCTTTGGTATGGTTGGTCATGAACTGCCTGTTCCTATATAAGGGACCAAGCTTTTTGTGCACTTTTTTGATTGTTTGGGCTATGTGTTTGTCAAATTTAAGTTTATCGATTACTACTCCTAAGAGTTTGGTGTGTGATGTTGGGGTGATTACGGTATTATCTTTGGAGTTTATGCTGAAATCATTGTTTAGTGTAGATCATCTGCCTGGAGAAGAGAATTAGGTTTGTTTTTTTGGGATTGAGTACAAGTTTAATGCTAGAAAACCATGCTTCAGTCAATGTGCAGTTGTGTTGTGTTATTGTTCGTAGTTCGCATAAGGTTGGGGCAGCACAAATGATAGTTGTGTCATCAGCATTTTGCACTATAGAGGCAGAGGGGGTGGATACAGCTATCTGATTTGTAAATATGGAGAATAGTAAAGGACCAAGGATTGAACCTTGAAGGACTCCTATGGATACTAGCAGAGGGGAGGATAGTTGGTCCTGCCACAGAGCTGCTTGTTGTCGGTCTGATAGCTGTTGAACCAAGATATAGTGGGTAAGGTTAAGGGTAAATAAAGTTTTGAGCAACATGCTGTGGTTGACCATATCAAATGCGTTTGAGAAGTCCAAGAATACAGAAGATACAAACTGTCTGTTGTTTCTATGGGTGTTGACTATGTTAGTGAAAGAGAGTAGGGCTGTTGTGGTACTATGGGAGGGTTGAAACCCATGTTGAGATTAAGATATCAGGTTATTTTCTAGGAGGTATTGCATTAGTTGTGTATGCACTACTCTTTCTAGTATTTTTGATAATGGTGATAAAATTGCGATTGGGTGGTAGTTGGTGAGCTCAACGGAGTTGCCGCCTTTGTGGAGTGGGATAATATGGGATATTTTCCACAACTTAGGTACTTTACATTCAGATATTGATCTATTTATGAGAATAGATATGGGGTAAGATATTGTTTCAGCTGCGAGTTGAAGGAAATCAGCAGGAAGTTTGTCAGCAGCCAGTGTAGTGGGTTTTAGTTTTTTGAGGAGTTTAGTAATACGTTTTGTGGATGCTGGAGAGAATGAAAAGTTAGAGGGAGTTTGTTGTGTAATAGGGATAGAAGGGGTAGGAGAGGGTGTGGGGTTGGAGATGCTATTTAGGGTATTAGAAAGGGCTAGGACAGTTTCTGTGAAGAATCTGTTGAATTGGGTGGGGATGTCCTCATTACTGGTTGGTATTGTGGGTGTGGGAGTGCTGGTTTTAACTGGGAGAAACAATTTATTTTTCGAGGCCCAGAATTTTTGAGGGCAGTGGGCATGTTTTTCTTGTAAGGTTTTGTAATAATTAGTTTTATCAGTTTTTATGAGTTTTTTGGCCTTGTTCCAGAGAGCTAGGTAGATTTGTTTTGTGGTAGTGGTTTTCAGTTTATGATATTGGTTCCATGCTCTATCTCTATCCTTCATTATAGTTTTAGCTTCTTTTGTGAGCCAGGGGGCATAGTTAGTCTCAACTCTGATGGTTCTGGAAGGTGCATGATGGTCTAGGATTTTGAGAAAGGTTGAGTTAAAGTAGTCTACTGCTTCATCTAGGGGTAGGTGTTTTAGGGGAGACCAGTTACAGTATTTTTTTTTTTTTTAGGTCTTTGGCTTTGAAGTTCTTTTTATTGCAAACCATTCTAAGGATGGGTTGGTTACTTTGGCAGGGTTTATTCCTAATAAGGTAGGTTGGTTGGTGATCACTCAGATTACCTGGTAGGCAGTCTGATTGGTGGGCTAAGGTGGGGTCGGACAGGAGTATCCAAATCTAGGATGGACTGACGTTTGGATTTCTTATCGATTCTTGTGGGGGTGTCTATGATTTGGGTGAACCTCTGTAGATTAATATGGGTAAGTGGGGTTGAATTTGATACAGTCGGACCAGACTATATTAAAATCTCCTAAAATTATGGTTTCTTGTGGATGGGAGATAGAGATCCAGTGTGCCAGGTTTTCCATAGTGGCAATGTTGTCTCCTGGTGGGATGTAGGCACCTGCTATAACTATATGTTTGCTACAGTTTAGTTTTAATTTGGCAAGAATTAGTTCAGTACCACTTACTTCATGAGGGTTGTAGCTAACTTGCTCCAAATTGAGATAACTTTGAAACAATATGGCTACACCACCTCCTTTTTTCCCTGTCCTATCTTTCCGTAAAATATTATAGCCAGGGGGTGTGATCTCGTTATCATGATGTTCTGGTCTAAGCCACGTTTCAGTTAGTATAGCTAAGTCTGGTTTATATAAGGCCAAGAGGGCATGGAGGTCCTGGACTTTGTTGAGTATACTTCTTGCATTAATGTTTAAGAGAAGAAGAGATGAGGTTGTCCTACTATAGAGTGGGTTTGATTGATTTAGGTTGGGCTGGAGTGGAATAGAGGGTCCAGGGTTAGGGTGTATATCCCTGCAGCGAGTGAGTGTTTGCCTTAGATACAGGTAGAGTTTAATAAGTTTTTGGTGTATTTTATATTGTTTCTGGGACACGGTGGTTAACTTTGTTCATTTGTTTCTTATTTATGTAGAAATCTTGATGGGTTGGGGTAAAGTAGTATGGAGATATAGGGAATTGGATTAGCTGTAGTGTATTGTTTATGGTTTCTGTTTGCTGATGAGTTGGATTGGTAAAGTGAAGTTGTGTGTGGTAGGATGTAAGGACAGAAAACAGGGAAGAAAAAATATGGTTAACATGTAAAATGCTGCTTTGAGGTGTAGGGAAGGCATTTTATGTATCTTGATTTTCCCTTTAAATGTTACCTTGTGCAGAGGGGGAGAGGGAGAGTAGGGGATTCAGAACAAGATAGCAGGGAAGTAATAGGAGTTTACAATACAGGTGTGGTGTAATATGTTTGAGCGTGGGATTGAAGGTGTGATCTGATTGGTTGATTGGATGTGTGAGCTGAGGAGGGAGTGGTTTAACAGCTATAAGGTTAAATGTAATAGGGGTAGGGTAGGGGAGCGAAGTGAGCGTAGCGAACGGAGCGGGACAGCACTGTTCTGGAGGAGCAGCAGTTGTGGAAAACAATCAGTTGTGATTCAGGGAGTGACATTATGCTTGGAGTCTACTGGTCAGTAATTTACAATTTAGAGAAAGCTAGCAATTACTTAAAGCTTTGCTATTCTCTTTCCACAGAAGGAGGTTTGCGGTGGGCTGCTGAGAAACACACACACACACGGATGGGCAGCTAGCACATGTTGGTATTAATAGAGCAGTGCACAAGTAGTTAGGCATAGGCTACATGCATTCAAAAGTCTTTAGTGGGGAAATCCACACAGCAGTAGCTCTCTTATGCAACCTGGCTGTAGGCAACACTTCTGGGTGTCTTCTTGGGTTTGGCCAGAGGTGTCTTTGTACCCTAAAGGCAGGGAGGGAGCACCCGGGACGGTTTACTGAAAAAGAGAGACATTGAGTTAGGTAACTGGGAGAGATACAGGTAAAGGTTAAGGGAATCAGGCAGAATGTCAATGAAGAATCTGAGAAGAATTAGGTGCAGAGACAGGTAAATGTGGAGGGAAATTAGAAGTTATGTACTCACCATAACGTTCCATCTGAGTAGGTGTATTCATTTGTCTGCAACCTGTGGGTTATGGATCCGATATCGGATCCGAACCGGCATAGTTTTCCAGCTATGGATCCAAGCTCTCAGCTCCTCCCCTCACCCATAATGCCCTGCTCTACCCTCATGACCTCAGATCGAGTTTGCCAAAGCAACAATACCCTCAAAAGGGTAACACGGAATATGCAGGAAACTGAAAGGCCAGGGGATAGGAGGCGGGATGGTTGCAGACAAATGAATACACCTACTCAGATGGAGCGTTATGGTGAGTACATAACTTCTAAATCTGAAGTAGGATATTCATTTGTCTGCAACCTGTGGACAGAGTCCCCAGCTACCTGAATCTTGGGCGGCCATCATGGAAGGATATTCCGAGCACCGCGAGCCAAAGGATGCTCTACCCCTAGATGCAAGATCCAACTTATAGTGAGAAATAAATGTATGAGATGAAGCCCACGTGGCTGCTGCACAAATATCATCTAGAGGAATCCTAGCCTTGAAGGCTGCGAGGTAGAAACTGACCGGGTTGAATGGGCATGAACACCCCCGGTGCGGGCCTTCCTGGCTTGATAAGCCAACAAAATGCACTGTGAAATCCAGCGGGACAGAGAAACTTTAGAAATTGGCTTGCCCAAATTGAATTTTGTAAAGGAAATAAACAGCTGGTCGGATTGCCTATGACCAGCTGTCCTGTTGAATAAAATCTTAGTTGCCTGTGAACATCTAGTGAGTGTAGCTTATATTCACCTTTGTTTTCATACTTAGGGAAGAAAACAGGGAGGTTAATGGATTGATTGATGTTTGCTTCAGAAGCGATTTTAGGAAGGAAGGACGGGTTGGTCCTGAGGGAGACACGGTCCGGATGGAATACCAAGTAAGGAGGTTTAGCTGATAAAGCTTGAAGTTCAGAAACTCTCTTGGCTGATGTAATGGCTACCAAAAAGGCTGTCTTGTAGGACAAGAATTTGAGATCCACCGTCCGCTGGCTCGAAGGGGAGCGGTCAAGGCCTGTAGGACCAAAGAAAGGTCCCAAGGAGGAACTGCTTGCTTTATAGGGGCCTGAGAAGGAAAGTACCTTTAAGAAATGTTTTGCACAATTTGGCTGACATAAGAGGATTAGACTCTTGACCAATGTGATAGTGAGAAATTGCCGCCAGTTGAACTTTGACTGTGGAACTGCTGGCACCATCATTAAAGAGAGAGGTTAGAAAATCAAGCACTACCGAGAGGAACCGTGAAGGGGTTTAGGCCTTGCCGCTCCGCCCACAGAGAAACGCTTCCATTTGCTTGATAAACCTTTCTAGTGGATGGTTTATGAGCCGCCACCAAAATAGCCTTTACCGGTGAAGAAATACCGGGAGTCCTTATCAAGAGTGGAACTGGAGCAGCCAAGCGGTCAGCTTCAGGTTGTCCAGGTTCGGAGGAGGAATGCAGGATGGATGGGATATCAGATCCGAATGGGATCTAGAATCCAAGGAGGATTCACCGAGTGAGACCTTAGGAAGGGGAACCAGATCTGTCGAGGCCAGAATGGAGCAATGAGAATCATTCTGCAACCCACCGAGAGGCTTTCTGAAGAACTTGCAGCATCAGAGGCAAGGGTGGATAGGCATACAGAAGACCGGGTGGCCAAGCATGCACCAGAGCGTCCCTTGGGGTACCTCCGGGAGGAGGTATTAGAGCGAAAAACTGTCGCACTTGGTGTTTGAGGGAGATGCAAAAGATCGCATGAAGGGTTCCCCACCGTGCGAATATGCGTTCCGCTACTTGACAATTGAGAGACCACTCGTAAGGGGTCAGAATGGTGCGACTGAGCTTGTCCGCTAAGATGTTGGACCGACTCGGAATGTGCGTTGCTATGAGAAAGCGAGTGGTGGAGATTGCCCATTCCCAAACTCTCATGGCCTCTCGACAAAGAGGGTAAGACCTTGTTCCCTTGCTTGTTGATGTACCAGACAACAGACATATTGTCCGATTGAATCGCAATTGTTCCCACGGGAAGAAAGTCCTGAAGTGCTAGCAACGCTAAGAGCACTGCTCTCATCTCTAGAACATTGATATGCAGTAAGGTCTCTGAATCGTTCCACGTGCCTTGGACTGTCCGGCCCGCAAAGTGCCCCCCCCACCCGAGGCGGAGGCGTCCGTGGTCACCGTGGCGAGAGGGGAGAAGCACAAAATGGGCGACCCTCGTGGAGATCCGGGAGTGGAGCCACCACAAGAGGGACCGCTTGCAAGCCTTGCTGATCGCTATGGGATGATGCATGGGAGAGCAAGGTATGACCACTGTACTAAGAGCGTCCACTGTAGAATGCGCATTGAGCCTGGCAAGAGGAAGAAGTGCTATCGACGGGCCATGGACCCTAGAGCCCTCAGGACCAACTCCGCTGGAACAGAACATGAATGGAGAATGGCCCGCACCTGGAGCTGCAGATTTAGAACTCTGTCCGCAGTGAGAAAGGCTCAGTAAACTCCTTGTGTCTAGTCTGGCCCCTATGAAATCTAAGAGCTGAGTGGGTGCCAGGTTGGACTTGTTTGTATTTATTGTGATGCCCAGAAATGGAGCAAGATGGAGAAAGGAGTCTCGCCGAGAGAAGTAGATGCCTTGTTGGGGCGGTAAGGAGCCAGTCGTCCAGGTAGGGAAAGACCTGCACCCCTGAAGCCTCAGGTGGGCCGCTGCCACTGCTAGTACTTTGGTAAACACCCTGGGGGCTGTGGTGAGACCAAAGGGAAGGACCCGAACTGGTAGTGACTGGCTCCCAGCCGAAGCGGAGAAACCTCCTGGGCGCCTGTCCAT
The DNA here is from genome assembly GCF_019279795.1 of Protopterus annectens. NCBI lineage: Eukaryota > Metazoa > Chordata > Ceratodontiformes > Protopteridae > Protopterus > Protopterus annectens. The sequence continues at coordinate 223,909,069 of NC_056737.1, forward strand.
TAGGATGTGGTAGTCGCGTCCTGAGATCTATCGAGCACATCCAGTGGCCTTCTCCCAGAAGGGGAGAATAGATTGTAGAGTGACCATTCGAACTTTCTTTGGGGACTGCCAGATTCAAGAGAGAGAGGTCTAGGATTGGTCTTAGTTCCCCGTCTTTTTGGCACTAAAAAGAATCTGGAGTAGAACCCTGATCCGATCTGATCTGGGGAACGGCTGGATGGCTCTTTTCTCCAGATGGCCAATTTCTGCCAGCGGCCTCCCTTTGACCGGGTGGCGTCTGGGAGGGACTTCATCTTTGGAAGGTGAAGGAAAGGAATCGATATCCCTGGATATGATTTGGAGAACCCAGCGGTCCGATGTTATGGACTCCCATGCCGCTAGGTGCCCAACGCCCCGACTGCCTCCAGAGTAGAGCAGTCGGGGCAACCCTCAGGGTTGCTCGCGGGCCGTTCAGAGAAAGGTTCCTGGACCCGAAGTTTCTGGGAGCCCCTCTGCCCCTAGGGCGGCGTCCTCCCTGTCCTCCTCTGCCACGGAAGGACTGGTTGTCCGAGCAGGGAAAAAAAAAGGAGTTTTTTAGGAAAAAGGAGGAAATTTGTTTAAAAATTTTTTTTAAAAAAACCCCGGAGGGCCGTTAAAAAATTTTTTTAGGGGAAAAATTTGGGGGAATGGGGTTTTGGTTTGGGGGCAATTATTTTTTTTTTTGCGGGAAAAGGGAAAAAAAAAAGTTTTAAAAGAAAACCTTTTTGGGGGGTTTTTTTTTTTTTTTTTTTGCTTTAAAGGTGGGCCGCTACCACTGCTAAACCTTTTAAACCTGGGGCTTGTGAGCCAAAAAGGGAAGGCCGAACGGTTGATGGCTCCCAGGCAGGAGAACTCCCGGAGTGTAAGGTGTTAAATAGCTTGAGTCTATCAGCAAGTGTTTGACCATTACGTATTTTGGGTGCTTTGAAGTTTTTTTATTGCAATTTAAGGGTGGGGTTTGGGATTGGTCGTTCCTATTTGGATAAGATTGGATAAACCGATCCGTTGGTACTGGTGGGCGGTGGTCCAGAGTGCAATTTTGTCGCTTCCTTTTTGGGTTTTCGGGGCTATTATTTGTGAAGTAGAAAGAAAGGTAACTTGGATAATTTGAGAACCACGGCCATTATGACTCCCATTGGGTTGCAGCGAGAATCCAGTGTGCGTGGCAATTGGGGTTTCTCGGTGGGTAGAGAATTCCCTGTATTTTGGGGGCATTGTTTAAGGGCAAATTCAGTCCTTCCCTTTCCCTGAAGGTGGTTTGACAATTGGTACTTTGGAAAATTGGACCACTCTTTTTTCCCTTTTCCTTTAAGGTTTGGGCAGGAGGTTTGAGGGACGTCAGCCACGTTTCAGTTGTCAACGCTCGCGGTTTGGCCAAAAGAGGAATTGGATTGGAGAACTTTGAAAGGTTAAGAAAAGAGTGAGGTTGCCACTTAGTGTTATATTTCGTGGCTGGTGTATAGGGGAGGTTAAGAGTCTGTAGAGTAGGTTGCCTTTTATTGAGTGAGTTTAATAATTTTGGATATAGGTTGAGCGTTTTTTTATTGTTTCTATAAGAAATCATGGTTGGGTAAAAAGAGGTTGGGGAATTGAAAAGCTTAAGTATTCTGTTTGCTGGTGGTGGATGGGTGAATTTCTTGTTGGGCAAACGGTTTAAGGGCCCATAATGGCCTTTGGGTGGAAGGATTATCTTTTTGAATTTCAGTGCGGTTTAAGCCGGGGGTAATAAGTACCAGGGGTGGGGGCAAAGGTGGGGTTTTATGTTCAAGGGATTGTGGGGAAAACTTGGGGAAAACCCCCTTAATAAGGGTTTATTAGGGATGGGGGGGCGGAGCCCCTCTAAGGTTTGGAAGGAGGGGTAATGTTCTTTGACATGTTTGGGTCCTCTGGGGTCAAAAGGGTTGAAGCAGCAATTCTAAAGAGAATTTCCAAAAGGGGGTCCGGGGCGGTGGGAAGGATGAGCGGAGGGGAAATGGGTGGGGGAAACAAGGGCCCCCCAAAAAAAAAAGGGGGGGGAAAAAAAAGGGCCCAAAAAACCCCCCCCCAAAAAATTTTGGGGCCCTTTTTTCCAAGGGGGTTTTTTTTCCCGGGCGAGGGAAAGG